>NC_137782.1:74633330-74958330 GCF_963455305.1 Plecotus auritus | reverse complement strand
TTTTTGAATTCTGGCACGTTAAATCTCCCCTCCGTTTTTGGAGCCTTCCAGTAAGTAGTCTTCATCTTTCTTCTTAAGATAAAACATCTGTCTGTAATGGGGACCTTACATCCTCCCAACTCTCAAAAGTTTGTTGAGTGACTGAATGAAGGCAAGGATCTTATAATCACTGGCTATCTTTAGCATATAAAAGTATTTGGTATATGTTGTCCTAGGCATGGACACCTTTGGTTTGGTCCACCCTACAGCTCTTTCTCTCAGCTTCCCTCATCTACATGTTAATGTGGATCCAATAAGTTACTGCCAGGGCACCTCAACTTGTGGCCAAAGTAGATTTGAACAGAGTGGCCAGTAAGTCAACAAAAATTCTGAATGGGGAACAATCTGAAAACACAGTATGTTCAATTGGCATTCTGTGGATCACATTTCCATACAAAGATCTTTCCTATGTATATATGAATTTGGGCAAATTACTTGACTTTCCTACGCTTCAATTTTCACATCAGTAAAATGGAGACCACAATATCTACTTCCTGGGGTTGTTTAAAATATTAAATGTGATAATGAGTATGAAGAACCTTATATAATTCCTAGTAGTATACAGTTTAGCTTCCTCTTATTCTTCTGTGTAGATTGTCTTTTATAAAATACTAGAGGCCCAGCACACAAAATCATGCGCGGGTAGGGTCCCTAGGCCTAGCCTGTGATCAGGGCCATTTTTCGTCCATTCCTTGGCCACCACTGCCACCAACAGCAACCCAGTTCCCCTTGCAGGCCCTTGCTCTGCCCTGCTGCCTCTGTCAGCCAGCCGGTTCCCCTCCTTCGCCCCAGGTCCCACCCCGTCTCCACCACCAGCCACCAGGTTCCCCTCGCTGGCCCCCCACCTCATAGAGATTGGTCAAGCAGTTGTTCCGGTCATTACACTTATGGTCTGGCCTTTTATTATATAGGATCTGATTTTGGGGTTCCTGAATCATCTTTACAGCAGATACCACACAAAACTCCTATTATGTGCCAAGTACTTTGTTAAGAATCTTATTCAGTATGAGTAATCTGAATTCTCATATGCCACCATACTAAGTGATTAAAAAAAATTCTTTACTTATTAATTTTTGATTGAGGAAGGGAGGGAGAGAGGGGGGAGGAAAAAGAGTGAGTGAGTGAGAGAGAGAGAGAGAGAGAAACATTAATTTGTGATCTGTTGTACCACTTATATGTGCATTCTTTGGTTAACTCTTGTATGTGCCCTGACTGGGGATCGAACCTACATTTCTGGACGTCACTCTAAGCAACTGACCCAGCCAAAACGTGACTGATTTATTTCTCACAGCAATATCCTGGATAGATATTTCTGGTATTTTACAAATGAAGAAACCAATTGAAGAAACTGGGTTGAGATGCACTCCATCCAGTCTTTTACATTTCCTTCAGCTGTAGTCCTTGTCTAGTGCATTCTCAATGTTGTGCATCTTGGCTCACAACAAAAATAATATTTCTATGGCTCATGGGGATAAATGGATGAAGCTGCTCACAGCTATAGGTGACTGGACCTTGTTGCTTTGCTTGGGTCACACCCCATCTAGTGCCCCCTTATAGCTTAGAATATAAATATTCCAATTGTCCATTTGCAGATGTGCAAAGGTGCACAATTTGGGGTGATTTTAGAATGATTTTTGACAATAAAATTTGCCGGGGCAGGGGGAAATAGTTTTCTGGTAAACACTTTCTCTCAGGTAACCAGAACACAAAACCTTCTACTGTTGCCATGAAAAACGGACAGAGACAAAGTACAAAGCTGATCTCTAGCATTAAGACATTTTATAAATCAAGGCTGATTCTACTTGTTAAACTCCTTCGTTTTGCTGTCAACATGTTCCATGTGTCCTTTCCTAATGTAGTGATCAAATACCTAGGTGTCTAGGTTTCTAGATTAGCAATAAACAAAATTGTTTTAGAATCCATCTCCCCATTTCCTCACCTACATTTTTTTTGCCATGAGTCAGAATTCTCTAAGAAAACAAAATGTTTTTGATAAGCAGCAGATGTTTGATTATGGAACGAAAGTGTTTTGCCCAGCGTTGGTGGGAGAGCACTTTGGCAGCCTTTGTTTTTGCAGTGCCTGGGAAAGAGAAACATGCCCAAAGCTACATTACTGAAGAGAAGAGCTGTTTTTAAAAATGTGAATAATTAACTTATTAAAAAACTCTAATGGAAGGGAACAGCAATAGACCTGTTGAAAAATGAGGAAGGCCCTAGCTGGTTTGGTTCAGTGGATAGAGTGTCGGCTTGTGGACTGAAGGGTCCCGGGTTTGATTCTGGTCAAGGGCACATACCTCGGTTGCAGGCTCTTCCCTGGCCTGGCCCTGGTTGGGGCTTGTGCAGGGGGCAACCAACCAATATTTCTCACTGACTTTCACTCTCTCTAAAAATATCCTTGGCTGAGGATTAAAAAACAACAACAAAACAAACAAACAAACAAACAAAAAAGAGAGAAAGAAGAAAAGTGAGGGAGGAATACACTTGTCAGTAAATCTTTAGAATTGATATAAAGCTGTAATGAGGGAAGACCACAAATTTTCACAGAAGACCTGCTATGTGTATGATAGTGACTGTGCTCCTCTAAATTCCACAATTAACTTGGATAGCATTTATTTGGACCCCTATGTAAGAGACCCTATTGGTTTCCTTGCCTAAAGGCAGGACCAACTGTACTATAATCCCACTACCAGCACTGCCCACAGTATTGAGAGAAGCTTGACTTCAGCTAAACCATAGCCTTTCTTTGTTCCTTCTCTTGCCCTATCCTGCTTTCTCCACTCCTTTTCTCCTCTAACAAATGGTCCAATCTCAGGCTGTGCTTCTTGGGAACCTGACTCAAGACACTTTATTTTACTGATGGGATAATTTAATGGAATCACACAGAGGTTAGAAATTGAGTGGAGATAACCCAGCTGGTATATGAAAGAACTGGTATTCAAATCTCAGCTTTTATAACTTTACCAAGCTATTTCTTAATGTAGTTTTCATGTAGAGTTGGTAGCTGGGATAATTAAAATACTCTTCTATCTTTCTACATTTCAGTTCTAACACCATGCTGGTGACCATGGATCAAGTCTTACGTATATCTGAACTAGAGGCCTGGTGCACAAAATTTGTGTTCTGGGGGCGGGGGGGAAGGTCCCTCAGCCTGGCCTGTGCTCTCTCTCAATCCAGGAGCCCTCAGGGAGCGGGCCTAAGTCGTCAGTCGGACATCCTTAGTGCTGCCGCAGAGGTGGGAGAGGCTCCCGCCACTGCCACTGACTCACCAGCCATGAGCCTAGCTTCTGGCTAAGCAGCGCTCCCCTGTGGGAGCGCACTGACCACCAGGGGGCAGCTCCTGCATTGAATGTCTGCCCCCTGGTGGTTAGTGCACGTCATAGCGACCAGTTATTCCACTGTTTGGTCGATTTGCATATTAGCCTTTTATTATATAGGATTGCTGGTTCCAGATTGTCAGTAACTTCTTGGATGTCCAGGACACCTCAAACTCAACATATCTAGATCTGAGGACATTATTTTCCCTCAAAGCTGCCTGCCTATTTTTGTAGTCTGCTCCAACTCATTTAATGGCAACTCCATCCTTCCAGCTGCCCCGGCCCAAAGCCTTGAGGCACCCATGATTGCTCTTGTTCTCTCCTGCCCTACCTCCAATCAATCAGAGAATCAGTGCTGTTTTATCTAAATTTCAGATGCAGTCAGAATATGATCAATTCTCGTAACCTGCACCACTACCACCATGATCTGAGCTGCCATTATCTAGTCTGGATTGGGGCTACAGTGTGCTAACTGGCATCTCCCTGCTTTTTTCTCCATTTAGCTAATTTTAACAACAGCCAGAGGAATCCTTTTAATGTGTGACTTAGATCACTCTGCTGGCTCTCACTTCCTTTAGAGTAAAAGGCAAGGCTTACATTGACCTACAAGACCCTATGTAATATACCCTGCCACCTCCCATTACCTCTCTGATATCTCTCTTACTACTATTTCCACTCCCTCAATCCACTCCCCCACACTGGCCTCCTTGATGTTCCTCAAGCACATTGGACATGCTTCTGCAATACAGCCTTTGCACTGGCTGTTCCCTTTGCCAGGGACACTATTTCTCAAGATATTTGCATGACTTCTTCTTTCATCTTCTTTGAGGTTTTGCTCAAATATCACCTTTTTGTTTAAAATTTACCCTGGCTGGTATGGTTCAGTGGTTGAGTGTCACCCTATGAACCAGGAGGTCACAGTTTGATTCCCAGTCAGGGCACAAGCCTGGGTTTCAGGCTCAATCCCCAGTAGAAGGTGTGCAAGAGGCAGCCAATCAATGATTCTCATCATTGATGTTTTTATCTCTCTCTCCCTCTCCCTTCCTCTCCAAAATAAAAATTTATATATATTTTTAAAATAAATAAAATTGAACCCCAACCTTACCTAACAATCAATTTCCTTTATCTTACTTACCTTTTTTTTGTAAAATAGCACTTACCTTTTTCTAATATACAGTGATATTGATTATTAACTAACTTATTTTTGTTTTCTTCTCTCTCTATCCCCACTAGGATGAGATCACACAAAAGAAGAGATCTTTGTTTATAATCACTGGTATATCCCTTGCACCTGGAACAGACTGGCACATAGTAGCAATCAATAAATATATGCTAAATGAATGAAGGAAACTTACCTCTTTCAGTTTGAACATCTGTCTTCAGGCCAAAATTGGAGCTGTACAGAGTAATATTTTGGAGTTGAATGACTAATGTAATAAGTTAAGAAAAATGTTTCTGAGTAAGTCATTAAAATGGAGATTGTGCACATGCAAACACACACACATCCAGACTCAAAATTTTCATTCCTGTTATCAAATTGTTCTGTTTGTCCCTTTTACATGAGAATTTTTCTCTAAGGTCTTGTACTTCATCATTGAGGCACTGAAGGACTGCATTGCTTATCAGTCAATGACTTTGGCAAATTCTCTTTTGTTTGATTAGCAACTAAACAAGAGCACAGTAAAAAATCAGCTATTTATGAAATTTCAAATGAAACAATTCAATAGTCTGTTTTAAGTTGTATTATCCATCCGCTGTTTCTTTTTTTTTTTCTAGGTTAGCATGTTTATTCCGTCAAAGGAAATCGTATTCTTCCTACGTCAAATGGGAATACTTCCTGGGATTGTGGGGCACTATAAAATTAATATTCACACATGACTAAAATATTGCACTATTTACAGTTTGCTTGGTTATCATGTAGTCCCAAGTTTCTATGGAATGAATTATAACAAACATCTTACAAGAAAACATGTAAACATATGTATTATATGCATAAAAAGGATTGGAGAGAAACATCTCAAAATACTACTCCGTTCTCTCTGAGGGGCAGAACTGGGGAATTTATATCAATTTCCTGTATACATTTCTTCTGAGGATTTCTACAGGCTCTGGAATATTTGTGTTCAGGTGAACAAAAGTTTCAATCCCCATCACAGGTCCTTCCTCCACTTTTAAAACTTTCACATTCCTTTATCTTAAAAAAAAAGGAAGTATCAACCCAAATATTCTTAAAATGCCCTTTCTAGACTCATTCTACTTCAGTTATATTTTTTCCAACTACTTCAATAGCTGTGAAGTTTGGTCTTTTATACATTTCCAAAGGCTATGCTTTTACAAGTGACATAATTGTTCTTTTGGGTAGTACAAACTGTGCTGTTGGAGGGTTGTAAAGTATTGGCTGCCTCAAGACTTGTGACAAATTCTGAATGGTCCCTTGGTGATCAACAGTGATGACTGTCCCCATGGAGATGAAATCCCATCTGTCACAATACTGATTCTGGAGTTGAATGTGTTCCTGGCCCCTTGAGCAATCAGCAATTACCCCAAAATAGCTTTATAGAAAGTAAGTGATCATTGACAGAGGTCATGCCCCATACATATTAAAAGTTCTGGGTCACAGGTATATTTCAAAGTAGAGTCTGGAACTCCTCAATTATTGGTAACATCTTTCAAACTGCCAAGGAAGGCCCTTCAAACTAATCAAGTTTAAGATAAATAAGGTAGTTTCCATTTTGGCATCATTTCTCTTTGTGGATGCAGCATTTTGCAAATTCAAATAGCCTGCAATCTATATCCCAGAGGAACACATTGAGAGTGACCTTGAAAATACTGCTGAACTTTGCCATTTACTTAAGCAGGTGGGATCCCTCCTCACTCCCCTACCCCCATTGACTTCAACAAGAAATGATGTTAACTATCTCTATATATAAAAGGCTAATATTCAAAGTGTCCCCTCGGGAGTTTGACCAGGAGACCTGGAGTTTGATTGCTTGCTATCACGTGCGCTGATGACCAGGGGGCAGTGTGAAACATGGCAGGCAACCAGCAGCAGCTGCAGGGCACTGAGGGAGTGAGGGAAGGAGAAGGCGGGGAGGTGAGAAGGTGGGGAGGTGGGGTGGCGGGGAGGTGGGGAGGTGGGGAGGTGGGGAACCTGATTAGCCCTGATTGCTGGCCAGGCCTACGGACCCTACCCATGCACAAATTTTGTGCACCAGGCCTCTAGTAGGGTTAATAATAGGAGGAGGGGAGAGAATTAACTTTAATCATTACTAATGAAACTTTTGAGAGGAAAGATGTACACATATTCTCAAGTGGCTGTGACTGGACCTGCAAATCAAAACCCATATCAATTTTTGTTTTGTTTTGTAGAAAGGAAAATACAAACTGTGAGGGTACATTATATTGAGCTACATTTAGAAATAATCAACTTCAAAAGAGAAGTTTATTTCTTGCATATGACCTAGAATACTTCCCGTCTGAAAACAGGTGCAGAAATGACTACCTCCAAGTGAGTTACATAAACATATTTCTTGAGGGTGTTTTTCTTCCCTCTCAGATACTTGTTTTTATTCAAGATTGTTTCATAGTCAATGAAATGCTAACTTCTATTTCATTCTTTGCTGGAAGGAAGTGCTTATTCATTAATTGGAAAGAAATGGAAAGAACCCACAGCTGCCCAACTGGTTACACTAACCACTTTCTGTTTTCAACATCATCTGCCAAAAATAATGTCTGGCATTATGAGGGGGAAAAAACAAATACAGTTGGAGATTTGAGAAAAATCAATTCATTTTAGCATTGCGTTACTTTTATGAAGGAAAAAAAAATCCAGAGAAGTGGTTGTGTATCACAACCACAGGTATTAAAATATGAAATGTCTGCTTATTTCAGTTCCTGAGTTCTGCCTTAGCCAAAAGTTAGTTTTCCTGGAAGATGTATAAAGACCCTTGGATTTCTAGAAAACGCTTTAGTGAATGTGTCATTATCCTTAACAGGACTCTGATGGTTCTCTAAACGTTACAGATACTTCCTAAATTACTGATTTTATTTTTGTAAGAACACAGTTTATGCATTAAAAAGAAGTGCTTTCAAATTCTTTCTTGACCAATAGCTTTCTTCTCTCTCTCTCTTGTTTTTTTTTTTTTTTTAGTAACTTAACTAAGAAACAAAGAAAAACAACTTTGAAATTCTATTAAAATAAAACTATTTTTGTATATATTAGAGCCGTGTCTAGTGAATAATAATTTAATTGATTAATACCGATTGTGTGTAGGGTTCTACCACAAAATAAAAAATACAATCTTGTGAAAGTCATCCATTTATATTTAATTGTTCAGCAGGTTGTTCAAAGCTAGGAGAATATTTCATATTCTAAAAAGAAAATTGCTAATTCTGTCTCTTCCCTGGCAGTTTCAGTGGCAAGGAATTGTTTCTTACAATTCAACTTTCTTTTCTTCTTTGGTCCTCAGAATGTGGAATTGATCTGGTCACAACTGCTGCAGGAAAATGCTAATAAAATGGTTCCTAGGACAGAAGTTAACTTCCTATTTACCCCCTTCTGTGGCTCTTTAAAAATTTCCTCCCTTTTCATAGAATGCTCTTTCTGAATGTTGTCATATTACCAAATTCTTGTCATCTTCCAATTTTAGCTCAAAAGCCACTTTTCCTCAGCAGCTACCCCTTGCCAAAGCTTCTAATTGAAATTGTAATATTAATATAGTC
The DNA here is from genome assembly GCF_963455305.1 of Plecotus auritus. NCBI lineage: Eukaryota > Metazoa > Chordata > Mammalia > Chiroptera > Vespertilionidae > Plecotus > Plecotus auritus. The sequence goes on along the minus strand of NC_137782.1, from coordinate 74,950,255 downwards.
TTAATATTCTGTATTTCTCAGGTTTTAAAAAAAGACACGAAAGTCATGGTGACATAGAAAAAGTAATGTATTCAGGATACGCAAAGAAAAGAAGGAAACTCCTCAATGCTATAAATAGGATGATATGTTTTTATTTTCTGTATACCAATACATCAGGGATAAGTGCATGTTAGATATCAGTTTTTAATTGAAACTTGCGAAAGTGACTTCTCTCTCCTTCACTGTTATAACCTAGAACTAGCTTTTTGCATACTTTCAGTTTTCTTTACTTTTTGGCTATATTTCATTATGTGTATGCTGTTAATATATTGCATGCTTCTGGAAGGCAGAGCACATTTCATACATTTTTGTATTCTCCATTCCATTCAGAAAAGTTCACTGTATAAAGGGAGCTCTCCACATATGCATGAAGAATGAACATCCTATTTTCCTATTTACAACACTCATGATATATTTTTATTTTCTGTATAGATATCAACTAGTTTTTAATTGAAATTGTAATATTAATATAGTCTTAATAGTCTGTACGTCTCAGGTTTTAACAAAAGACACAAAAGTCATGGTGATATAGAAAAAGTAATGGATTCAGGGTACACAAAGAAAAGAAGGAAACTCCTCATTTCTATAAATATCAATTATGTTTTGTTTGTTTGAAATTTCCTACTGCATAGTAACAGGAAAGGGACTAGAGAGCTCAGAGTCCTTTTAGAGATAGAATCTCCCTTCCCGGTAAATGTGAAAATGTACTCTCAACTTTTTTAGAATAGTTCCCTATGAATAATGAATGTGCTTAAAGGAATATGCTGCAGTTTGTTTCAAGCAAAACTGAAATATAAGTAAAAACAAAGGTGGTGTATTCCCTCTGTACTTTTTTTCCCCTTTTAATAGGAGAAAAGGAGATGTGGAATGTCAGGAATTATTTATAAAATTAGCACACATTCCTCTGAGTAACATGTTGCCCCACTTTGCTCAGTGCTGTAAACACACTATGATAGAATATCTACTTTCACAGGCTCCCAGCTATAGGGCATACTGGGTAAGCAAAGTTGGATGGTTTTCAAAACTGTCATCCTTAGTAGATTTACAGACACAAAGAGACTGTCATTAAAATTTAGTCAGTGACCCTGAGCTTGGAATAATTTCAAACTGTTACTCTCAGCCAGGAGTGGACTAAAGTCTAAGGAGCGATTAGGGGCAAATAGAAAGATTGGATTCTGACATGTGGGGTGAGAGGTGAGTAGAAAAGAATTGAGATGCTGATTATATGATGTTAGATAATTTAAATCTAACTAAAGAAATTATTTCTTCTTTGCTGAGCAGTCATAGTTATTCAGCAGGGTCAGCTGCCAGCAACATGATCATAATCAGCGCTTCTCAAAGTTGGTTGTACATAGAAATCACCTGAGGATCTTGTTAAAATGCAGATTCAGATGCAGCAGGTCTGGCCTGGGCCTGAGATTTCACAGCTCTAACTGGCTGCCAGGTGAGGCTGACGCTACTGATTCTCAAAACACACTCTAGCTATCAGAATAATAAGGATCTACTGGTACAATTGTGCTAATTCAGGCTGCATGTGGATATTAAACACTGAATTGAGATGTGCTGTAAGAGTAAAATACACATCAGGCATTTTTATTGAAATACAACTTAAATACCACACAATTACCCCATTTAAAGTGTATAATTTAGTGGTTTTTGGTATATTCACAAGGTTGTGTAACCATCACCACTACCTAATTCCAGAACATTTTCATCTCCCCCCAAAAAACTTCATACACTTTAGCTATTATCCACCTCCCATTCATACTTCCTCCCAGGCTCTGGCAATCTATTTTCTAGATTTTCTTTCTTTATGGATTTGCCTATTTTGGACATTTCATATAAATGTAATCATATAATATGTAGTTTCTTTCATTTCTGATACTGTTTTCAAGGTTCCTCCATGTTGTACCATGTATCACTACTTCCTTCTTTTTATGGTTAATTAATATTCCATTGTAAGGATATGTCACTTTTGTTTATTCATTTATTTGTTGATAGACATATGGATTGTTTCTACCTTTTGATGATTATGAATAAGGTTGCCATTAACATTCTTATACAAATATTTGAATCAACATATGTTTTTAGCTCTCTTGAGTATATACCTAAGAGCAAAATCACTGGGTCATATGGTAACTCTCTGTTTCGATTTTTTGAGGAATTGTCAAATAGTTTTCCAAAGTGGCTGAACCATTTGACATTCCTTTCAGAAATTTATGAAGGTTCCAATTTCTCTACATTATTCCTAATACTTGAACCAATATTAATACATTATTATTATTAAGTAAATTCAGTATTTTATTGAGATTTCCATGTTTTCTTTTCTTTTTTATGTTTCAGGATACCATCCAAGATACCACATTACATTTGGTTGTCATATCTCCTCAGGCTCCTCTTGGCTGTTATGGTTCCTCAAACTTTTCTTGTTTGAGAAATTTGACAATTTGAGGAATACTGGTCAGCTATATTGTAATATGTTTTTCTTTTAGAATTTGTCTACAATTTTTCTGATAAACCTGGAATTACAGATAGGTTTGAGGGAGTAATATCACACAGAAAGATAACCACATCATATCAAGGGTGTATACTATTAACATGATTTGGTCATTTTGATTTTGACCTTGATCACTTAGTTGAAGCACTGTTTCTCATATTTCTCCACAATAAAGTTATTTATTTTAAAAAATTATATTGATAAGGACTCTTATATATTTATTTTATACTTTGGGTTATAATCCAATGCCATTTTTATTTTATTTTTTCCTCAAATTATTCCAGGCTTGACAATTGAAGACTCTTTCAGTTTGACATGCTCCAATCAGTGTGAGGTTTGTTGTTGTTTTGAGTGCTTCTTCATTTTCTGGCACTGCAAGATGTCTAGGCTCTTGTATATTTTCTTCCTTAGTTACAGAATTAGTCATTTCTCCAAGGTGCTCTGTCTCCTTTGATTGGATAGTGATATTCAAACAAGAAGTACGAAGTAAATTGCTTATTTGAGATTTCTTATTTCTTAATGTTGACATTTATTGTTGAGAAATTTCCTCTTAGAACTGCTTTTGCTGCATCTTGAAGTTTGGTATGTTGTATTTCCATTATCATTTGTCTTTACATATGTTTCTTTTGATTTTTTTTTTCTTTGACCCATTGGTTGCTTCATTTAATCTCCATATATTTGTGAATTTACCAGTTTTCTTTGTGTAAATTGATTCCTAGTTTCATTCCACTGTGGTCAGAAAAGATGCTTGATATGATTTCAATCTTCTTAAATTTAATGAGATTTGTTTCATTATCTATCATTGAGAGTGTTCCATGTGAGCTTGAGAAGAATGTGCATTCTCTTGCTTTTGCAAGGAATGTTCTGTAAATGCCTAAGTGCATCTGATCTAACATGAAGTTGAAGTCTAATGATTCCTTACTGTTTTTCTGTCTAGATGATCTACCCATTGATGAAAGTGAGATATTGATGTACCCTACTATTATTATATTGCAGTCTGTTTCTCCCTTTAACAGATATCATTAATATTTGCTTTACATATTTAGGTGCTCATATGTTGTTTGCATAAATATTTGCAAAATGTTATCCTCTTCCCAGATGGCATAGCTCAGTGGTTGAACATCAACCTAGGAACCAGGAACTCATGGTTCGATTCCCAGTCAGGGCACAGGCCTGGGTTGTGGGCTTGATCCCTCGTGTGGGGCATTCAGAAGGCAGCCAATCAATGGTTCTCTGTCATCACTGATGTTTCTATCTCTCTCTCCCTCTCTCTTCCTCTCTGAAAGCAATAAAAATATAATTTTAAAAAATGTTATCATCTTATTGGATTGATCCATTTAGGACTGTGAATTTTATTCCAATGTGATGGGAAGCTTGTGGCAGATTATATTTTTCAAACATGCCAATCATATGGGCAGCAAACATATCGCCTACCCCATGTGCCCTTCCAGAATGTGCACTTGCCACTCACCCATCAAGAAGTGATATGAAACTTCCAGTCCCTTGATTCTAGACTAGCTTTGACTGCTTCAATGAATACAGTGTGGAGGAAGTGATACTGGATGATTTTTGTGGCTGAGTAATATAAGGCAATACACATTCTGCCTTGCTTGTGGGAGTACTTGTGCAAGTATACCTGAGGCCATCATACGTAAGTAAACAAAATTAAATGGAGAGACCATAACAGGTGCCTTGGTCAGCAGTCCTAGTTGTTAGGTCATACCAGCTCAACCAAATGAATAAGTTTTCCAGTAATTATAGCCACCAGATATCAAATCATCTCAGCTTTTGAGTTTTTCTAGTTGAGGCTCAAGACATCATGAAACAGACAATCCATTCCCTCTGTTCCATGTCTGAATTTCTGAGCCACAGAATCCTGACTTGGAAAGTAATATGATAGTATTTATAGTTTTAGAGGACCACTCTGGCTGGGGAGACAAGTTGAGAGACTGTTGTAGTTGTCCAAGAGAGAGATGATGGTATCTTGGGTAGGGAGTTATTGCTACAAGAGAGTAGAGATGGTGGGATTCTGGACATGGCCCAAAGATGCGTCCAGAAGGACCTGCAGATGGATCAGGCAAGAGGCACAAGAGAATGAGATAAGTCAAGGATGACTCTAGGGTTTCTGGACTGAGCACCTTGGTAATAGTGAAAGTGAAGAAGATGGAGGGAGAAGCAGGTTTTGAGCACATTAAGCTTATAATAACTTTAAAGCATTCCAGTGAAAATGGCAGTGTTGAGAGATAGTTATATGTATTTTCAGTTTAGGATAAAAGTGGAATTGGAAAAACGAAACACAAGTAAGATATCAAAACATAAATAATACTTACAGTCATATGTGTAGATGGCATAATTTAAGGAATAACTATAGTTAGAAAAAAAACCCCAGATGTCCTCAGACTGGGCCCTTAGATGCTCCAAAATGAAGAGGAGTAGACACAGAAGAAAATAAGAAAGCAGGAGGAAAACCGGGGGATTACAATATCCCAGAAGCCATGTGAAGAAAATGATTTACAGAGCACTGAGTCGTGGAATGATTCAAGTGCTGTTCATTGATCCAGTGAGTTTAGGAATAAAAATTGACCATTGTGTTTGGCAACCCAAAAGTCATGCATGGATTTTGACAAAAGCAATTTAATGGATTGGCAGAAATCAGTGCCTAAACAAAAGAGAGAAAGTAAGGATAAAAAGTGTAGGTAACTTTTTGAGGAGATTTATTGTCAAAGGGAAAAATGGCATGGTAGAATAGTTGAAGACAGGGTTCAAGAAGATTTTATTGATATTGAGAGATGGTACACCAGGTTACAGAATATTTATATGCTGCTAACAAGGATTTTATAGAAAGAGAGAAGATTGATGATGCAGGAAAGAGACAAATACCTGGAAGAGCAAAATCCTTGGGTGGCAAGTAGTGATTCAATTTAGTATCCATGTGGATCATACAAGAAGGGAAGCATCTTCTAATAGGGGAGGCAGAGCCCACAGGCTCTGAGCACAGGGGTTGGTAAATTGGATACTGCAGAAACTGGGAGTTCCCTTTGATTTTTAAAAAAATTTCAGTGAAATAAGAAATCACCCACTGATAGAGAGGATGGGGTTCAGTGTTGGACATAACAGAACTAAAGAAGTATGAGATAGTTTCCCCTAGAAGGAAGAACAAATATACCAGGGGATTGTAGAATTACTAGGCATCATATAAGTAGCACTTGAGATCAGTGATCATGAATATAAGATGAAATCTTTATAAGGGGAGCAGGGCGTAGGGTTTTTCTCCAGCCATGTTCAACTATGTGAGGGTGGGTTCAGTGAATTTAAATAGCATTTGGAGGATTTTTGTTTGTTTGTTTTGTTTTGTTATTTTAATAGAGGAAGAGAAAGAGATAATGGAGTTGAGATGGGGTTGGTTGTATTACTGTTCTCAATTTTCATGTTCTCCAGTAAATAACATTATATACTTATACCCTTTGCCACCTGACTTTCAGTGCCTGGCACTAACCATTCTCTTATTGACCTTGGCTCCACCATGTGACTTGCTTTGGCCAATGAATGTGAGCAGATATTAAGTGAACAGAGACTAGAAGCATGCTTTCATGATTTGGCTGATCCTGGTGAGCTTTTGCCAGCACCATGAGAAAAAAGCCTGATTCAGGCAACTGCCTGTCCCAGAATGAGGACATGTAGAATGATCTGAACCAAGCTTGTAGCTTGATGCTGATTCCCCAGGCGTGATTCAGAAATATGTATACCTATTGCTTTTTAAAAAAACAGCCATAGAGATTTGGGGCCATTTGTAGTGTTATTTCAACATAATTCAAATTTATACATGAGAGTATGATCATGTGTATGATAATATGAGGGCATCATTATAATGATGAATAGAATATAAGCCAGAGGAGGAAGAAAGTGAAGCTATGAAGTAGGAGATAGTGACAAGAGGGCACAGTCAATAAGTTAGAAGTCACATATTAGAGGGATTTAGGTTTTTAGAAGGAGTGAGCTAGAAAGATAAGGGGTAGCAGTTAGAGAATGGGATGCTTGAACTTGAGATTTGTAGGGGTGAAATTATTGATAATGCCAAGGAAATGACAGGGTCTAGAGATGGCCATGGTAATGTGTGGCTGATGTAGGGGAGAGAGCCAGGTGGAGATTTTGGAGGATAAAGAGGAGAAAGTTCTAGGAGGTAAGGGTGTTAGATAAATCACCTTCATGGCCATTGAGATGGCCAAGAATGGTGATTGGAATCCTGTTGGAGCTTAAGAGAGTAAAGAAATTGATAAAATCTTTAATAAACGAGGAAAGTTCTGATAGAGCTGTTGATGGAAGCAACAAGGAGAGTGAGCAGCTCATGTAGCCTAATGGCAAGAGATTCAAAGAAGGTGGCATTGTTTATGGAGAAGACCAATTATTTGGAAACAGCTATAAGGAGTATATTTCTCCCAGACTCAGTAGTAAATGGAGCAAAAATTAAACAGTTACAGCTAGTCCTTGGGGTGGCCACAGGGAGTTCCCAATTATAGCTAAACTAGAGGCCCGATGCACGAAATTTGTGCAAGTGTAGGCTTTACTTCCCCCAGCTGCTGGCACCAGCTTCCCTCTGGCACCTGGGACCCGGGCTTCCCTCCCAGCCCCAGCTTCATCCGGAAGGATGTCTGGTCTAATTAGCATATTATGCTTTTATTATTATAGATGGGAAAGGGTTCATGTCAGAAAGATGAGGATAATGGCGGTTTTGCTGGTGAGGCACTGTGTGGGTTAAAAATGATATAGAGGCTGGATTGGAGGGGTCAGGAATGATTTAGTTATGAGGATAAGCATAATTAGTTAAGGATGAAAGCATAGGACATGTAGGATAATCTGGATATCTTTGGCAACTGTAGGAAAGCAAGGCATGATGGGATTGTTTCTTATGTCTTTAGGTCCCTGGTATCTCAGGGGTATTTAAGTGGGATGTAAAGACTGGCTTGCTAATCACTGAGGAGGATCTGTAGGATCTCCTTAAATCCTATTGTGTATGGTGTGGAAGCAGGGGGAGATGGACTTACCAGCTTTCTTAGCTTTCTTGCAACATATTTGAAATCATACAAAATCTGTCTGCACGCATCCTTTAACTCTGTGTTCACTTCTCTCTCTGCCTCCTGTTTCCACCTTGACTCTACTTTTGTTATCATTGAGAATTCACATTTTTTTTCTATTCCCTCATCAAAGAAATGCCCTGAGAATGGGACCTAAAGATAAGGTATTAGTGTTAGTGTTATTCTATTATTAATTATGACTAATTATCAATTATGTGTTAACATTTATTGAACATTTATTATGCATTAAGTCTTGTGCTATTGCTTTACTTAAACTATCACATTTAAGCCTCATAACAACTCCATGAGGTGGAAAACATGTATTGCTCTCATGTTATAGCTGAGGAAATTGAAGCTTTGAAGACTTAAATCACCTATCCAGGATCACTCTCTGGTCATGAGTTTGAATGATGATTCGTATCTAGGATTCTGGGATCTGAGTGCTGAGTGATTCATTTATCCAGCCTGTGATGATTGCTCAGTGGAAGTCTGTGGGCAATTCTGAATAAGTTGGGGCATTGGTAACAATGGAGGGGTGTTCTCCCTTCTTTGTTGTCCTAAATCTTTTTTCACTGATCTCTTTCACACTGGATTTGTCTTTATGGTGGCTCAACTTGTGGTGGCTTCAACTGCATAGGCACCTTTTGTCTCCTTTGGACCAAGTAGCCCACTTCCTCTTAGTCACAGGATCTAGCAAAATGCTCTGCACACAACAGATGCTTAAAAATATATATTGGTTGCATGAGTTAAGAATTATTCAGGCATCTCTTTAATTCCTCAAACTAGGCAAATATTAAAACTAACTGGGAGCTTAAAAAAAATGTCCCAATGCTCAAGTCACACTCTGGACTGATTACATCAGAATCACTGAGGTTGGGGGCAGACATTAGCATTTTCAATGCTCTCTGGAGGATTTAATTGGGCCACCAAAGTTGTGAGTCACTGCTTTGAGGGAAGCAGGGCCAAGTATTTTCTGGTTCTGTTTAAGATATAATTGCATTTTGTAATATAGGATTTAGGAAGCAGGAAGTACAAGTGCTGTGGGAACATTGATGTTCGAAGACTTGAAATATCAGCGATGGCCCTTTTCTCTTTCCACACTGTTTCCAAGAACAAAGCTGTCACATCAAGCTCTTCATTCCCTTTGATTTTGTTGCTCTCTCCTCACTTGTTTTTTCACTTTCCTGCAGTCCTTGCACCTAGCCTCCACTTGATTTGCATCCAGTTCTGCCTCTGCTGAAATGAGTTTATCTGGCTGCTTAGTATACACAGCAATCACTCCAAAGAATTACATTTGAAAGCAGAATGCAATCTTCATAATTTGCACTATCCTGAGATGCATTCATCCTAATGGAGGTGACTGGGTCATGCAGGCCGAATTTGAGAAACATTTTTGGCTTTGTGTTCTGAGTCCTTCTAAGCCACCTGGCAGTTAGGGCTCTCTTCAGGCAGTGCTTGCTGATGCAACCTGACTTGGCACCTTGCACAGAAAGGGAACTGCAGCCAACCTTACCATTGATATTCTCAGGTGTTTGTCCAAGAGAAGCTGGAAAGAAGAACCTGTATTTATAACCTCTGAAAAGGGATCTTAAGTGTGGATGGTAAAAAACACACTCAACATAAATCAGATAATCTGTTTCTGTGCTACCTTGAACTTTACTTAACTCCTTCTAGGCCTCTGGTAGATTGATCACAAAAACTTTCCATAATGATTTATGCCTCTCTGTATCCACATCACTTGCAAAAGCATGCAACTCCTCTGCTCCAGAAATGGAGTCTTTATCTCCACTTCTTGAATCTAGGTTGGCCTGTGACCTGCTATGACCAGTAGAATACAATGGGTATAATATGTGCCAGTTCCTTACTTTCTGTCAGGAGGCCTTGCATACTTCTGCTCTCCTTTCTTAGGACCATGAGCTGCTTGCTAGATCATAAGAAACCACACAGCAGCCCTGGCTGCTGTGGCTCAGTTGGCTGAACATTGTCCCATGCCCCCCAAAATTGCCAGTTTAACTGATCGATGTTTCTCTCTCACAAAGATTTTTTTTCCTCTCTCTCCCCTCCTCTCTCTTCCTCTCTCACTAAAATCAATAAAAACATATTTAAAATAAAAACAACCACACAGACGACAGCTGAATTGTCCCAGCTCAGGCCATTCTAGACCAGCCAGCCTGTCAAACCCAAAGATGTGCGAGAGCCCAGTTATGACAGCAGAGCACCTATGTGACCTGATAGGAATGTGTGGTTCCAGCCAAGACCAGAAAAGCTGCCCAGGTTGCCCAACAGACTCCTGAAGAAAAATTCTTATTATTTTAAGTCATTGAGTTTTAAGTTGTTTGTTACACGGCAATAGTTAATTAATAATTGCCTCGATTATTTTTTCTTTAAGGGAAGGATTGATGGGTTAATTTCTGAAACACTGTAGTTTTACCTGAGGCTGTGTGCAGTTATCACCTGTGGATAAAAATCTAGAAGCTCTGTCTCCATTACCAATCCAGAATTTCTATGTTTCTGTAAATTTCACAAGTAGCGCCAATGCACAGATAGAATGAAAAGACTTCTTTGAAAGTTTTCTTCTGGCACTAAGAGTGATTCTCCCATAGGAGACCCCTTTTAGGGTTGTAATCTACTATTAGAAGTAAATGACCAGATAAGGTCAGAATCACATTAGGCCATCCTAAGAATGAAGGGACTCAGACTATACAGTGAAACTTAGAAAAGGTAATAATCCCGGGGCATTGAACATCTGTGCTGGCCTCTTCCTACCTCTTGAAGATCTTTATGTTGGCCAGAAATTATGTGCTTATAAGAAATAGAAATTCAGTCAAAACCGGTTTGGCTCAGTGGATAGAGCATCAGCCTGTGGACTGAAAGGTCCCAGGTTCAATTCCGGTCAAGGGCATGTAACTTGGTTGCGGGCACATCCCCAGTAGGAGGTGTGCAAGAGGCAGCTGATCGATGTTTCTCTCTCATCGATGTTTCTGACTATCTATCCTTCTTCCTTCCTCTCTGTAAAAAATCAATAAAATATATTTAAAAAAAAAGAAAGAAATAGAAATTCATTTAATAAGTAAAGGAATTTATTACATGGATTTAAAGAATTCTCTTGGAATGTAGGGCAGAAAACACAACCAAGCTTTTTCCGGTATGGATTTGGGAATGAATGGCATAAGGAACCAAGGATGTCTTGGTTTCTCTTACATACTTCCTTTTCACATTGCCTCTCTCCCCACACGAATGCCCTGATTCCCCTGTATGTCTTCTTTTTTTCTTCTCTTTTCCTTGTTGCAGAGCTTTTTTTTTTTTTTTTTTTTTTTTTTGATTGCTCCATAGCCTACTGGTTAAGTTCCAGGGCAACTTAGTCCTAGAATTTACCTGACCTTCCTGTTGCATATGGCTCAACCTCTTTGTGTCCTAATTACAAAGCACCAGAAGGAGAACTCTGGTCCAGTTCAAATCAGAGGTCCAAAGCAGGTCAAACCACCCATTCCAGGGAAGGCACCTTGTTCTGTAGGGCTATCCCCTTTGTTGCTACCTGAGAATAGGTTCACAAAAGAGAAAGTGTGGAATTGGGGAAAATGATTCCTGAATTTAATAAGTGACTTTTGTAGGACAATCTATTATATTTACATTGGCTCATCAAATCAACACATATGAAAATGCATCAACCAAATTTCTGAAATACTTAAAGTTTGATTATTGTTAAATTCTATTGTGTGCATATGTTTTCACGGTTGTCATTATATCTCAGGTTTTTGTAAAAGATGGAATGCTATTTATGTTGAATACGTAGGTAGTACTCCTCAGTTTTCAGAGTACAAATCTAACACTTGCTTTACACCTTTTGGCACAGATTTGAATTTATGGTCTCCCCCCGCCCCTACAGAAAATGCAAGCAATCATTTAAGAAATGACCAAAAAATAAACACAAACCTTCAAAAATAATTTTATTAGCAATTTGGCTAATCTACCTTATGGCTGTATTCTCAGGGACAAGGCATATGTGCTCAAATTAAAGAAAGGATTTGGCTGATAAATTTGGAAGAAAGAGAAATGATTGATGTTTTGCTGCATTTATTTGGAATGCCTTTTCAAGGAACCAAATTATAAACAATCATTGCACATAGTCATTTTATTTAAGTTCAAGAGATGAGATATCTTGAGTACAAAATTTTTAAAAATGTTTTATAACTGTTTTAGGAAACCACTTTGAACTTGTAAAACCTTTGGCATCATGGAGTTTTATAGCTTAGTGAGGAGGTTGGTATTAATCAATTAATAACAGACATAATTATAAACTGTGGTAAGGACAGTAATGGAAAATTACAATCAGGTTTCAGAGCATAAAACTAGGACACATGTTGTATTGTCAATGTGGTGAGGAATTGAGGAAGTGATGTTTGAATGGTGAGCTGATATTTGCATGGAATTGAAATAGGCAAAGACGAGTTGAGGTAAGGGGGGCCTTGTGGTGTGGGAAGTTGTACCATTGGAGAAAGTAAAGGAATGTTAGTATGATTGGGGACTAAATACTAGTAAGGTTGAAGAGAGAGGCAGGTTCTATGTTCACATGAGGCAGGGCCTTAGGATTTTCACCTTTATCTTAAGAACAATAGGAAACCATTTGGCAGACTTAATTAAATGAGTGGTCAGAGCAAGTTTTCTTTTTAAGTTTATTCTCATTGCTGCATTGAGAATGGTCTAAGAAGGAATGGACAAGAAATATTTGGACAGAGCAGTCAGGTGGTGATAGGTAAGAGAGATCATGGTGGCCTGAAGTGGTGGTAGCAATAAGATAGGAAGAGTATTGGGCAGGTGTGGAAAGTATTTCTAAGGTAGAATTGATAGGTCTTGCTTATGGGTTGAATGATCTTTTACCCCATCCGCATCCACCCGCTTTGGCACGTAACTTTGAAATGTCCTCTGCCTCTGTCTCTGGACTTGACCATGTGCCTGGCATTCGGTAATAGAATGAAGCAGAAGTGCAAGTATGGTGCTTCTAAGTCTACAACTCAAGAGGCCTTGCTCTTTCTTGTGTTTCTGTCATCTCCATGAGGACATTCCTGAGGTAGCCTATTGGCATGGGACAGATATGTGGCAGAGACTTGAAGTGCCCAGTCAGCCCATTTGAGACTCGTCTAGATGCATGGACAGTCAGTTGGAACACAGGCAAGTGAACAGTCTAGCCAAAAGACACAGAGACCCCAGGCATGTCTCCAGCTGGCACCTGCCATGTGAGCAATACATGCTATTGTATTATGCCATTGAGGCTTTGTGGTTGTTTGTTACTTGGCATTATTATGGTCATAGATAACTGATATAGGGAGGAAAATATTTAGAACATAATTGTTCATATATCATTATTACTATTACTATTATAGTAGAGTTTAATATATTATATTGTCATAATGCAGCATTCTGTCTCAATCAAAACTGATTGAGACAGATAAGTTTTGGTGGGAGGAAACTGTTAACCTGAAACTTTCCTAACATATGGCAAATAATAAATAAACATTTTTCAAAAGTTAGATTGATAAGAGTATAGCTCCTTAGTAGTGAATGATACTAAGAAAGACATTTCCAAAAGCATAGTTTAGATATTTCACTTATTTCCAGAGCATGTCATATGCTTGTTGTCAGATCTTTTTTATGTGTTCAATAATTCATGATTCTAAAAAGAAACGTACAAAATCAAATAGCATGGCAATGCATAAGAACAAAAAAGCAAAAATTGAGCTGGCAAACTTCTATGTTTCAGAGAGTTTCCTTTTCCTTGCATGTTTTGTTGGTTTTGTCCCTTTTGCACTGGCTCACCAGAGCATCACAGAAAGACACAATTTATGTAAGGCACAAAACGTTTCCAACAGCGTCACTGTTAGTTCAAAGTTGCATCTCTTCAAAGAGGATGAAAGGAGAAATTGAACAAAAAGTCCACTCCTGGGGTTTGATGGTGAAAGGGAACCAGTTATGGACCAGGCTGCTTAAATGCAGCCCTGACCTCTGTTTATTGATGTGCATAAAGTTCCCACACTTAATTGTCGCTACCAGGGTGAAGGTTTATAGTAAGTTTTCCTCTCAGAGGAGAGATAAATTGAGATATTCAGAGGAATAAAATTGTCTCCTTTTCTTTTTGATTTGAACTGTGATTGCTTCATATTATTTTTTGCATGCTCTCAAGTGGTTTTGAACTGGTTGTGTGTTTAAGAATCATTAGGGAGGCTCTTAAACCACAGATCCCTAGAAATTCTGATTCGGTGTGCCTGGTTTTGGGGTGGGGGGTGTCAAGATTCTGTGTTACCAGCAAACTCTCAGGTGATATTGATGCCATTGGTCTGTGTACCACATTTTTGAGTGGCAAGACTGTAGAGACTGAGGCACCCCTAGTCACAACTCCAAAGAGAGAATCACAAAAGAATTCTCTTAGGCAAATGATTTCCATATTTTAATTATTTTAACAATTAAAAAATAACTGGTCCTACTTTCTAGTTACAGCCCAGAAAGCATGAGCACAGAGCAACCATGTCAGGTTGGAGAAAAAGGCACAGTCCTCCTTAAGAATTTATTTGCAAATAATATAAATTGGTAAAAAGCTACTATTGCTGTTCCCTCCTTCCCTGAACTCCCATGATGCCTTCCACTATTTCACAAAGTCAATCAAGCTGAAGAACCAAAAAATTGAGTCTTTAATGAGAGGTAATGAAGAGTTTTGTTACATCTCTTCAGCACCTGATTGTGCTGCTTGGAGGAAGGCATCTTAATGCTCCAACATAAAAGAAAATCTATGGGTGGAAAGAGTCAAAAGCTTCCTCCTCCATGGAGTCCCATTTTCCATTTGATGGTAATCAGCATGGGTAGAAGGCAGAGCAGTGTTGGCCCGCTTCACTGCAGATTTCTCTTGTTGAGCATTATTGGGGCTATTCAATTCTTTCCATTTCTCTCATGTCACTGACACAGTCTGAGTGTGTGACAAGGAGTACAGTGGGTGTTTTCAGACTCCTGATCACTCTTCTTAATGCTTCCTCATTTTTGTTGATATTGTAAAATGAGGATCTTGACTTCTAGAACATACAGAAAAACATAAAAGAATGCAGGGGTCCATTCCCCACAGAAAATCACTGTTAATGCTTCAATTCATTTCTTCCCCATTTTTAGGTCTGTACAAACACCTAAGTGTTTGTGCAAAATTGGGGTCAAATTTTACAGGTTTAAACCATTGTTTTCTTTTTAATAACATCATAGACATTTTCTCATGATATTAGATACTCCTTAAAAAGCAAGATTTTTACTGCTGTAGATTTTTTTATCTTTGTAATTTATGATAATTTATTGAATTGCTTCCTTTATTGCTGGTTTTTCTCTTCTCTTGCATACATTTCTGAGCTTGTGGGAAAATAAGGTTAAAATTAAGAGAAGAACTCAACTTTTGAGAATATTGAAGTATAAGAAACAATGTTTATGATGGGAATATTTGCACATCCCGAATTGCCTGGAGCCTGAGGTTATATTGGCCACTCACAAAAAGGACAGGTGGCAAAGCCTGGGACTGCAACAAGTGAGAAAGCAGAAACAAACCCCAGGAAATGAGTATCAACCCATAGAGGTGACCTTAAGGGTATCAGGTGAACTCAGCCATGGCTCTGAGTACCAAGGGGTCAAAACAAAACGAACTATATACAGGGTGTCCCCCAAAGTGTATACACTCTGGTTTCTGATTGCTCAAATGATGTTTCTTTCTTTTCAGATTTAACCCATGGAATTAATCATTATTCAAAGTATGTATACATTTTTGGGTGACCCTGTGTATATTGCAGCCCTATAGTGCAAAGCCTGTGGATGTCTTCTATTTCTGTGTACTGAGTGCCTGTAATTCTGTTTCTTGATTAGATGCTGACCTCACAGGTATGTGTAGTTTGTGAAAATATACTAGCTGTCACTTTTGATCTGTGCACATTTTTTAGTATCATCTTATCCTATACAATAAAGAGGTAATATGCAAATTGACCCTCACACCCTCACATAAGATGGCCACCCCCATGTGGTCAAAGATGGCCACCTCAAGATGGCCAGCAGGGGAGGGCAGTTGAGGATGATTGGGCCATCAGGGGAGCAGTTAGGCATCAATCAGGCTGGCAGGGGAATGGTTAGGGAGTGATCAGGCAGGCAGGCAGGTGAGCAGTTAGGAGCCTACAGTCCCGGATTGTGAGTGGGAGGTTGGACATCTCCTGAGGGGTCCCAGATTGGAAAGGGTGCAGGCTGGGCTGAGGGACCACCTCCCCCCAGTGCATGAATTTATGAATTTCATGCACTGGGCCTCTAGTACTTTAATAAAAAGCTTACAAAATCATATTTCTTATGTGACTTTCCCCAAAACTCAGAAGGTGAATATTTACTGTAATTTGCATGGGGTGGTCGAGTTCCACATCCCTGGCAGAAAAAAAAATGCAATTTTTCTTTGGAGAAATGTAAATTAAACTCAGAATTTTCACAAATAAATTCTTTCAAGAATTAATAAATACAAGAGGGAGTGAGCCACCAGTGGAGAACAGAAGCACCGTATTTCAGAATCACACCCATAATGACAGTCAATGCTGGAATTATCAGAGGATGACTATGAAATAAGTGTGATGGGTATGTTTGAAAATGTGATGAAGTAGGGAATATCAATATTGCATTTATTAGTAAAGATCCAAATGGTAGTTCTAGAAATATAAAATAAATTTTAAATTAAAAAATCAATAGCTTTAAAAATATGTAATTTTAAATGTCTACTAGATGCAGAAAAAGTGGAAATAAACAAGTGAAATTAATTTTAATAACATTTGACCCAATAAATTAAAAATATTACCCTTTCAACATCCAATCAATACAAGATTATTAATGAGATAATTTACATTTTTCATACAAGTCTTTGAAACTTAGAATGTGTTTTATACTAAAAGCATATCAATCTGGAATAGTTACTCTTAATCCATTCTGTATACACACACACTGTACTTACATTTTTCTGCTGTATATAGATGGGCATGGGTCCAAGATGAAGCGAAACTGTTTACTTAGATTCCTATGTAATGTTAATTTAATTGAACAGATATGTTTAAAATATTGAACCATTTTCCTACTGAGAGATATTTTGTTTATTTTTCATATTTCAAATAAGTCTGCAAGGAGCATCGTTTATACAAAACCTATTTGCACTTGTGTATTTCCAAGCCATAGAGTTTAGATATGGACTTGCTGTGCAGTGGATGGTTTTAACAGCAGATTAGGCACAATTGAAGTGGTACTTAGTGAACTGGAAAAGAGATCTGAAAAAAATACCCAGAATGCAGTACATAGAGGCGAGGGAATGGAAGATTAAGACACATGAAGAACACAGTTACATGCATCTAAATAAAGACAAAAGAAAGACGGGGAATAGAAATGTTTCTAAAAATAATTCCTAAGATGTCTCTAGAATTGATAAAAAACACATTTCCAATTAAAAAGTCCCAATGAATTCCAAGAAAAATAAATGAAAAGAAACAAAATAGATCCAGAGACAGAGAAGCATGGAACAGAATTATGAATCTCCAAGGGAAGGTGGGGGTAGGTGGGTGGGTGAGGAGAGATTAATCAGGGAACTTACATGCTTATATGCACAGCCATGGACACAGACAATAGTGTGGTGAAGGCCTGGGTGTGGGATGGAGGAGTTAGTGGGGGAGAAATGGTGGTGGTGGTGGGCGGGGGGGAATCCATAATACTTTTAATAATAAGGATAAATTTAAAAAGAAAAAAAAAGAAGTTCACCTAGACACATGATAGTGAACTTGTAGTACAATGAAGACAGGACAGAAGATTTTACAGTCAGTTATAGAAAAAGAAATACATATTAGGCCGACAGTTGGCTTCTGGGACAACAGTGGAAGGCAGGAGTCAGGAAGAAAGATATATAAAGTGCTAAGAGGACATACTTGTCAGTCTACACACACACTTGAGAAAGAGCAAGAGTGAAATAAATTTTCCTACAAAAACTGTGTTTGCAAGCAACAGACCCTTGTGAAGGGAGTGCATCTGGAATGTATTTAGGTGGAAAGAAAATGAGCCCAGAAGGTGTGTCTGAAATGAAAATGAAATAAATAAAAATTAAAATTATGAATATGTTGGTAAATCTAAACAAACATTAATTAGATAAATTGGGAGGTTAAAAAAAAAAACAAAATAGACCTGAATTCTGGACAACAACCAAATCTCATTTGAAAGGAGTGACAGGAGCTAAGTGTTTAAGGTTCATCTCCTGTTTAGGAAAAGCGTTAAGATATTGACTAACTTTAAACATCTTAATCTAAGAATATAGGTTAAAATTCCAGAGGAATCCCAAAAGAAATAATAATTAAATGTGGAACTTCCAAACTAGTAGATGTTAAAAAATGGAATGGAGAATATAAATCTCAGTTGAAATGTCTTAGAGAAAAGGCAAACAGACACATAAACAAAACAAAACAAAACAAAAAAACAAAAAACAAAACAAAACAAAAAAACAGAACAACTGGGTGGAAAATAAGCCAAGAAACATAAAAGTAAATGTATCAGCACTCAAAATTAATAAAGTAAAGAATTAAACTCCCAGAAAAAAATTCAATGTTTTTTCTCCTTCTAGATAAAAATAAAATAAAATAAAATAAATGAATGCTTTTAAAAAGACAGAAGTCACAGAAAAGTTGAAAAGTAAAAGAGTAGAGCAAGTATGTGTCAATTCTAATTTTTAAAAAGTTATTAGGGCTATAATACTACAACATAAATTTGAATTAAAGTAAAAAAATATAGAAGAGAAAGAGGACCATTTACATAGCGACAAACTTTTTTTTTCACCAAGAAGATAGGCTATAAACTTGTATACATCTAGCAAAATAGGCCTAAAATAAATGAATCAAAAATTTATAAAACTGCTTAGAGGAAGCTTAAAAAAATCCATCAACATATTGGGAGATTTCAACACACCTTTCTAAGTGATTGATAGATTAGTCAAGCAAAATTATGGCTGTAGAAGTTTTGAACAACATAGTTAACAAGTTGGATACAATAGATATATTTAAACATTGTTCTTTATAAGACTAGAAGATTTATGAAAATTAATGATATGCTAGGCCAGAAAGAAAGCCTTAACTCTAAAAGATTTGTTCTCTCTCTCTCTCTCTCTCTCTCTCTCTCTCTCTCTCTCTCTCTCTGCATGTCCTTGGGTGAAGGCTTAAAAAAATTTGCAATCATACCCACCACATACTCTAACTTCATAATTAATTTTTATAAAAAGTGACACTAAAAAGAAAGGGAAAGAGATGTGGAGTGAAAGATAAGGGTTAATATGTCCGAGATTGGTACCCTGAGCCTGGCCTTCTAGAAAAGGAATTGACCTCCTTCAAAGCTTTATGGAGACTTCAGGGGTCAGCTGAAGGCTTCGATACCAGCCTTCAGATCATCCCAGGCAAAGGGCAGCTGCTACACCCCCAGCTATCAACACTGAGCTGAGAAGGTAGGGCTGGGCCAAGACTCTGCACATCTTATTGTGTTATGTTGGAGCCTCTGATCCTATGAGGAGAGGGCTCTTGATAGTGGTTCTTAAAAACCCTCAGAACAAATGTGGGAGTTCCTCTCCCAGAATCTGACTTCGGGCATGTCAGGTTGCCGTGGGCAGCCTTAAAGAGGTGCAGGTACAAGAGGAGGCCCCCTGACCTATACAGATCCCATCTCTGAGGTTCCTGCATATGAACTCAGCAGGCTCGATGTATGAACTTAAACTTACTTGTTTGCACTTCATGGAAAAGAGGGCCTCCCAGACATCAATAGATGGAGTGGAAATTGGCAAAGCCACTTTGGGAAATAAGTGAGCACTGCTAATCCACATGCACAACAGCTGCATCCAGGAAATTCCACTCCAGAGGAATTTGCACACAGGTACACTGGAGAGGTCCTTGCTCTGACATTTTGTAAGTCAGTGAGGTGGCAACACACAAAAAGATGTCATTTTCAGCTTGTAGAGGAGCAACACTCACAGGCAAACAGAGATCTGGGAAGGGCCCTTTTATTGCTCTTCACATTGGTCCCCAGAGAACCAACTTTGGGGCATGAAGTTGACAAAATAGCAGCTTCGTATAGAGTCCCTGTAAATAACCAGGCAACATTTTTCTCTGTTGACATTGTAGTTTCAAATATTTTTGAGAAATGGAAATAAAAAGTTAAGGGCATACAAGTACAACCCATTAACTTTATAGAATGTACAAATTGTGGCCTTTTGGCACCATGGCAACAAACAATTTGCTGAGCTGAATGGTTTTTCAATTTTTAATCATTTGCTTTACTTTTGTGGCTACTCGACCAATATATTGGGTTTGAGAATTAATGCTTTGCAACTCTTTTAAAAACTCTAATTATTTTTCTCCAAAATTGTCCTGTGAGATTATGGCTTAGACCTAATGGCACTGATGTAGGCATAGTACTTTGGACAGCTTTTTAAAGACTCCCTTTAAATTTTTCAGGATGATAACTTGTCAACAGCAGCATTCTAACAAGTAAACACACACACACACACACACACACACACATTTAACTAGATATTAAAATTGGAAATCAGTAAATCTTTATAGGCAAGTTAGGACTTTGTTTTGCTGAAGTGGATGTCTTTTACACTTATGTTTATTTATCATAATTCTGTCTAATAAAAGAGTAATATGCAAATTGACTGTCACTCCAAGACACAAGATGGCTGCCCCCATGTGGTCAAAGATGGCTGCCTCCATGTGGACACAAGATGGCCTGCAGGGGAGGGCAGTTGTGGGTAGTTAGGGGTGACCAGGCCAGCAGAGGAGGGCTGTTGGGGGTGACCAGGCCAGCAGATGAGGTCAGTTGGGGGAGACCAGGCCAGCAAGGGAGGGCAGTTCAGGGGGTATCAGGCCTGCAGGGAGGACAGATCAGGGGGAATCAGGCCTGCAGGGAGGGCAGTTGGGGGAGACCAGGCCAGTAGGGGAGGGTAGTTGGGGGGGGGAATCAGGCCTGCAGTGGAACTGGAAAAATGAAACACAAGTAAGATATCAAAACATAAATAATACTTGCAGTCATATGTGTAGATGGCATAATTTAAGGAATAACTGTAGTTAGAAAAAAAAACCCAGATGTCCTCAGACTGGGCCCTTAGATGCTCCAAAATGAAGAGGAGTAGACATAGAAGAAAATAAGAAAGCAGGAGGAAAACCGGGGGATTACAGAAGCCATGTGAAGAAAATGATTTACAGAGCACTGAGTCGTGGAATGATTCAAGTGCTGTTCATTGATCCAGTGACTTTAGAAATAAAAATTGACCATTGTGTTTGGCAACCCGAAAGTCATGCATGGATTTTGACAAAAGCAACTTAATGGATTGGCAGAGGAGGGCAGTTGGGGGGGACCAGGCTTGCAGGGAAGGGCAGTTGTGGGGGGACCAGGCCTGCAGGGGAAGACAGTTGGGGGGAAACAGGCCTGCAGGGGAGGGCAGTTGGGGGGACCAGGCCAAAAGGGGAGGGCAGTTGGGGGCAACCAGGCCTGCAGGGGTGGTCAGTTAGGGTTGACCAGACTGGCAGGGGAGGACAGTTAGGGGTGACCAGGCCAGCAGGGGAGGGCAATTAGGGGCAATCAGGCCAGCTGGGGAGCAGTTAGGCTGGCTGGCAGGGGAGTGGTTAGGGGGTGATCAGGCTGGCAGGCAGAAGTGGTTAGGGGCAATTAGGCAGAGGCAGGCGAGCAGTTGGGAGCAAGCAGTCCTGGATTGTGAGAGGGATCCCAGATTGGAGAGGGTGCAGGCTGGGCTGAGGGACACCCGCCCTCCCCTGTGCATGAATTTCATGCACTAAGCCTCTAGTGTTGTAATAAAATGTATGCTAGTCTTGATCTAAAACTTACTTTTCCTTTATAGCATTTTCCTTTGAGCAATGTACCATATGGAGAAGTAAGAAAACACAGCTTTACATTCTTGCAGACGACAGTCCCTTAGGGATACCATAAAAACCACAGACTTTTGGCCCCAAAAAGTCAGCAGGACATACTCACTTGTATACAAGATATTTGTCATTTGGAGCACATTCATCTTCACTGTCTTTTAAATCTTATGCACCTGTTATTGTTTGTAGCATTATGACTGTTCACCAGCATCAATACCACTGCTTTCTCTTGAGGTTTGCGTAGTCACGTGACTTGCTTTAGCCAAAGAAATGTGAGTGAAGTAATATGTGTCATTTTGGATAGGAGCATTTAATTATTGGGATCAGGAGACTAGTAGTGTTAACACCCCTTGGTGTATGAGAGCTGCCCTTGAAAGTCACCTTTACCCATAAGTATACTTTTTGAAAGCAAGAGACAAGCTTTTGTGGTGTTAAGTTACTGGGATTTTAGGGATCTTTGTTGCTGCAGGCTAACTTCATCCGTCCTGACTAATGCGCCATCTAGTGTCCTTAAGGGAGAAATGCCCCTCTAATAAAGATATATATTTTTTAAAATTAAATTATACTATATGTATTGGGGTAACATTGGTTAATAAGATTATATGTTTCAAGTGAACAATCTTATAATACATTATCTGTCTATTGCATTGTGTACTCACCACCCAAAGTCTAGTCTCCTTCCATTTGGCCCCTTTACTTCATCCTCCCCAATCTACTTCCCCTCTGGTATCCACCATACTGTTGTCTATGTCTGTGGGTTTGTTTATTTATTGTTTTACATTTTACATACTATATATGAATGAAATCATATAGTTGTTGACTTTTCCCATATGACTTATTTTTCATAACATGATATTCTCAGGATCCATCCATTGTTGTTGCAAATGTCACTACTTCAGCCTTTCTTATGGCTGAGTAGTATTCCATTGTACATATGTACCACATCTTTTTTATCCAATGTTCCATCATAGAACCCTTATGTTGTTTCCATGTCTTGGCCACCATGAATAATAATACCATAAATATAGGGGTACATATATCTTTATGAATAAATGTTTTCAAAAATTTTGGGCCGATACCCAGAAGAGAGATTGCTGGGCCATATGGTAGCTCTATTCTTAAGGCTTTATGTTTTAACTAGAGGCCCAGTGCACGGAATTCGTGCACAGGGGGAGGGGAATGGGTGCGTCCCTCAGTTCAGCCTTCACCCTCTCCAATCTGGGACCCCTCAAGGGATGTCCGACTGCCCTCTCACAATCCAGGACTGCTGGCTCCCAACCGCTCACCTGCCTGCCTACCTGATTGCTCCTAACCGCTTCTGCCTGCCAGCCTAATCACCCCTTAACCACTTCCCTGTCTGCCCGATTGTCCTAACTGCCCTCCCCTGCAGGCCCGGTCACCCCCCAACTGCCCTCCCCTGCAGGCCATCTTGTGGCAGCCATCTTGTGGTGGCCCTCTTGTGACCACGTGAGGGTGGCCATCATGTGGCAGTCATCTTGTGATGACATTGTGCGTGATGCCACCTAGACTGTTATTATATAGGACGGCCCATTTCATTGACAAATATTTTGTTGTTAAAATTAAAATCTAAAGAACTCTATTAACAATATATCTATTATCTTCTCAGTAATTTACTCTCAAAATCTTGTCTGTGATTCTTCAATCTTGATCTTCACATTTAATGATTTGATGTCAATAATGAAAGTAGGAAAGCTGGGAAATGAGAGATAGTGCTTCTAATTCCTGTGCCTTAAGTTGCAAACAGATGTTTTGGAGCAATAATTTTAATAGCTATGTGTCTGTGTTTCTTTATTTGTTAAATGAATGTTGGCTGTGGCATGTTAAAATTAATTTGTAACTCTAATATTCTATGACTTTTTCAAGTGCTTCTCAAATGAGAGTTTTTTGGGGTCAACGCGCCCCCCCCCCCCCCCCCCCCCCGCCATCAGCTCATGTTCTGGACTCTTGCCCAATCTGCATCCAATGAAGAGCTTTCCATCATGTATCCTCAACAGTCATTAATTCTCCTCCACTATATAGGCCAGTTACCAATTGATGTGGGTTGTGTAGAGCTGAATTTTTTAAGCCCCATAAGTTTATTTTCAACTTTCAGACAGGTTTGAGAACCATAGCTCTGGGGTGGAAATAATAAATGTCTGCCATTGCTTCCCCAGCATGTTCCTGTAGTAGACATCAATAATCAATTACAAAACCTTTCCTCTATGAGTGTGGGTACAACCTCAGAGTCTGTCTCAACACTGAGCTTTAGGAAGTTACTACTAGTCAGTCAGAGATTGCAACATTTATGTTGAAAAGATTTTGCTGTCCCAGGTGTAATGGATAAAAGTCCACCTTTAGCTACTAGTAATGTGCCAAGTCCTTCACAATCAAGTACATATTTTCTTCTCAACCACGTCATCCCCAAAACCCATTTCATTTTCCATAGGAGAGTTTGCTATGGCTTTGTGTTCTCATTTGTGTTATTCCCTCCATCTAAAATGACTTCAGGGAGAAAAAGTCACACCAGTTACTCCAGCACAAACTCAAATTTCTATTACACCCAGTGCCTTTTCCAACCACATTAGCTGTCCTTGTTTCTAGCTCTCCTTTAACATGTTTACTGGTGTTTTCCCTTTCTGAGTGCCACCCCTACAACTGCAGTTGTCTCTCTAGAACTTGTTGGCATAGTATTTACATGATGTAATATAGTGATATCAGTTTAGGCAGCATTTTAAAATGAACAAATATTTTATTAATGACAGCTGCACCCATTGCCTGGAATGTGGGAGAATTCACATGCACAAAGCATTTATTCAGTCTGCTGACATTATTTGGTGCACATAGGAACTGCACCTTGCAAAAAGTCTGTGACCCCCATTTATCTATGACCTCAGTGAAGAAACACTTCATTAGGGCATTCCTTTCTTTATGGGGTTATATTTCATTGGGGAAGGAACCACACCTTACATTTTTCTGTAACATGTCCCCTTCCCCAGACTCCTGGCATCACCCTCAGCAACTATGTAAGAATAGACAGGCGCAGAAAAAAAAACTTGTTTTTACTAAAATGCTGCTGCTACCACACTACTTAGAAATGCTGAGATATGTACCAAATAATTAAGGAGAAATACAAGGCAAGAATATTTGTTTTATCTCAGTGCTTCTCAAAGTATGGTCAGTGAGCTGGTGCCAGTCTGTGATGGGAAAAGTACACAAGTTAATAGTAAACACTTAGAAGCTTCTTACCAACTCTTCTCTGTTATTCTCTTTCTGCTCATAGTCATTGCCATGTAATTTCCTGGACTACTGAATTTCATAACGAAAATCAGGGCTTGTAGTTTGTGTGCCTTTGCTTATTTTTTATTTCACGTTGTTGTTAAGCATCGTTATTTTATTTTTACAAAATCATGCTCCCTTGACAGATTGGAAATTAAAAAACAAAATAAGTTGATCCTTTACTGCACAGCATTTGAAAATGTATCTATCTATCTATCTATCTATCTATCTATCTATCTAACCTAGCAATCTTGATTTTCTTCATAGATATCTTTCCTATGTTATAAGAGCTCTAGGCTGCCATTAAAATCCATATTTTGATTCTTTTTATGGAAACAGGGAAAATTGTATCTTGCAGAAATCTCTTAGAGATAATATCAGTTCAATAATTATGCTATGGTTCTTCAGCATTGAAGTCGAGGAAATGAAAGCATTTCACCTCCCTCCTCAGGGAGTGCCAGTGTATTTAGAAACATGAAGAAAACGGAATAGGTGGTGAATCAAAGAACTGACTGTCCTAAAGAACTCTTGGATTTCCTGCATTTAGCTAGTTCTAACTTTAAATCATAAATATGATTAAACATGGACTCTGGTCCAAGACGAATGAATAATCACTGTTATATCCTAGTAACAGATGCTATATTGTGCTCAGAAATAGGTTTTCATCCACCGATGCTGTCTACAGAGGCTACCAGATGTATTTATACCTCCTATACAGGAGGCATTAAGCGCACTACAGGAACAGTATAATTTTAGAGCTGCTGAGGTCATATGGGGATTTGGTTCGCCTACATTTTCAATTTTTTATTCACAAGCAATGCCATTGTGAATGAAGTTATAGCATTAAAAGTGTCAGACATTTTAGACTCCATTTCCATATGCCCTATTATATGAAGACCTGCAACTTGCAATTCTTTCCAGATGAATCTGAGAGGAAAATATAGGCTCTCATTCTGAATACATCCCAGAAGGGATTAAATGACCTGATTTCAAGAAAAAAAAAATGGAACAGGCTATGCGATGACTAATTTGCCTCCCGGTAAAATAAAAGTGAGTAACAATAATTTTATCCATAAGAGAAGTTTCCCCAAAAGCAGACTTTTCTGCTAAGTCTGGCATATTCTATTTGCAAAATATTTTTAGTGTATCTCATGTCATGTGCCTCTAGTTGGAAATTCAGGTTTCTGTCTTTGCAGGAGCATAAAATTCAACATCTATTTTAAAGTAATATTAAAGGTTTGAGAAAGGTATTAGAAACATATAATAACAAACATGATTTTCTGGAAGAGTAATCACTCTGAATCTCTCACCCTCCAGGAGAAGTGTCATAGCTTCCTAGTGAACGTCATTAGTAGACTTGTATTTAATATCATATGCAAACTATTTGTTTTATTGAAAATGCTCCGGTTTAGTAATGAAATAAAAACAAACAAGTGTGGCATCTTTCCCACTGAAAAAAAGTCCTCCATGTACAGAATGATTTATTTAGGAAACTTACTAATTAAAAAATAAACATGTGCCTAGATGGTCTCCTCTCTATTATCTGGGGCTTCTTAAAGAAAATTTATTAATTCAAAATGTTGAGATGCCCTGCCCTGACCAGTTTGGCTCAGTGGATAGAGCGTCGGCCTGCAGACTGAAGGGTCCCAGGTTCGATTCCGGTCAAGGGCATGTACCTTGGTTGCGGGCACATCCCCAGTAGGGAGTGTGCAGGAGGCAGCTGATCGATGTTTCTCTCTCTCATCGATGTTTCTAACTCTCTATCACTCTCCCTTCCTCTCTGTAAAAAAAAAAAAAAAAAATCAATAAAATATATTTAAAAAAAAAATGTTGAGATGCCCTACTAATGGTTTGTCTCAGTCTAGAAAATGGAATGGAATACTAATGAGTCAACATTGAATGGGTTTAAAAATAAATCTTTTTAATCTTTTGATCCAGAAAATGATTCCCAGACTTTCTCCCATATTAAGAAAATGTATGTCATTACTTTTTAAGTGAGAACTTTGAAGACTGTCATCCCAATACATTCAATAAAATAAAGGAGTAAAATTAAAAAAAGGAAGAACTTTGAAGATTGTCATCATTTTTAAAAGTTAAATAGCATCTTTCCAGAAAATGAGAAGGGAACACACAAAAATGAGAAGGAACAGACTCAAATAGGACATTCAGGTCACACTTTAGTGTGAAATATTATTTCTGAATATATTGAGAAATTATCTCATCCTTCTGGTCCTGGTGTCGAGAATGGGATAATAACATCTGACAAGCTCACTAAAATCTGGATTTATCATTATGTGATGTTTTCAAATGCTTTCTGAATTTTTCCTAATTGCACAATCAATGTTTGAAAGTGGTAATGATTAAAGACTGAACTTCAGCTGCCCCAAATGCCTTGTCAGTCAGCACCTTCCATATACCTCAAGGTCAAGCAGGAATTTTTAATATGACATCTGATGTAACAGAGGAATGAAATGCCAAATTGTAAGATAGAGAAGCTGAGGGACTGGTGAGAGAAATTCAAACCCATCAGCATTTTACTTACCCTGTCATGTCACAGGCAGTGAAATGCTTTGAAAGTGATCCCTGGAAGACAAATTCTGAGTGGAACAATGAGATTGCCATGGTATGAAAAAACTGAAGAGATGGCAGACTCCACAGAATGTGAGCTCTCTCTCAGTCAGTGTTCCTTAGACATATTGTAAGAGGAATTCAGTGCTGGGTCTTGAGAATGTTGTCACACATGTGGTTATGCCTGGAGAAATATATGTGCTTCTATGTTGCACATCATGGGTAAACATGGAATTAAATATTTTCCATTTAAACTTAAAAACAGAACAGAGCAATTGATGTATACATCTGAAACCATAAGAAGGGTTTTCTATCTTATTGTTGCTTACTTCAGCATATGCCTTCTTTACCCAGACTTTTAACAGTCTCCCCTCCTCCTTCCTGGAATACTGCATGTATCCTGGTAGAATGTGTGGTCATATCCTAAAAACAAACAAACAAACAAACAAACAAACTCACTTAAAATACCTGGTTGTGTTGTCTTTTGAACCAATTGTTCAAATGGAAGAGTTTTAAAATAAAATATATTTCTCCTTTCACTTTTCTCTTTCCCTTGTCAGTTCCTAGGGAGCTATTTCATGAAATCACTAGTTAAAACTGAGAGTAATTTCACCTTTCATTTTAGAACTTCTGAACCAAACATGTATTTTGGTACCAAAATCCCTAAAGTAAATTTCACAAGGATATATCCCAAAAAAGAATAACCAGATGAAAAAAGAGTTGGAGAACGAGGATAGTCCATTTCCAGGTTACCAGTTTCTAAGGCCTAGGGAGCCGCAAGGAGAGAGGAAAGAAGGAGAGCTTTTCCAGGGATGACACCCATTCAGATATCTCAAATACACAGTGGAAGTTCCTTCTATGTTGGGACTAAGGATCAAGTATGGCCACCTTTATGAAGTAGGCAACATTTTCTTTCTTTGTCTTCACTATTTTTCGCTTTTGGGTTTATGACTCCTCCTCCCATTTCCTTCTGGAATTCAGCATTCCTTTCCTCCTACCTCCCTCATGCAAATCCCTAAACATAATTTCTAAAACGCTGCTTATAAATCTCTCCTACTCTCATATTCTAGAAAAGATAGGGATACTTGTTCAAGTATTTCCTATAGGAGGATTAATGGTTTAACAGGCATCAAAGTCAAAAGCAAAGAAGAGACTGGAGTCTGGCATCCGCTACCGGCAGGGAGGGATGCAACTGGGTGAGGTCAAGGGGGTTTCACAGTCCTGTTGAGTCAGTAAGCTCTTCTCATTTTGTTTTTTGTTAATCCTTACCATAAGATATTTCTTCCATTGAGAGAGAGAGAGAGAGAGAGAGAGAGAGAGAGAGAGAGAGAGAGAGAGAGATGTGAGAGAGAAACATAGACTAATTACCTCCCACAGGCCCTGACCAGGGGGCTGGGAGTGAACCTGCAACCCAGGCATATGCCCATGACTAGGAATCGAACCCTTGACCCTTCCTTGCTCAGGCTGAAACTCTAACCACTGGAAAACACTGGCCAGGACTCTCTTCTGGTTTTGATTTAGAGTTTTTCTACTAGATGTTATCACTAGCACTGGCTACAAGAAATAACCTAGTTCACACAGCTTTAGAATAGTATACATTACTATTCCCATCAACCCATTTAAATGGCTTTTTAAAAAACTGAGCATAGGGGGAAGAAAAGGAGAGTGGAAATCAGAAGTTTCAGAGTTTCTGCTCTGTGCAAGGCCTCTT
Organism: Plecotus auritus; assembly: GCF_963455305.1. Lineage (NCBI taxonomy): Eukaryota > Metazoa > Chordata > Mammalia > Chiroptera > Vespertilionidae > Plecotus > Plecotus auritus. The sequence continues at coordinate 74,921,149 of NC_137782.1, read as the reverse complement.
ACACATTAGTTCACTTAAGCTTCATTAAAACTTTATAAAAACAATAGCAACCATTATTAATTGATCTTCTCCTATATGACAGTTAATTTCCAGTTTATTGCTTTATTTAATTCTCATATCAAGCCTGTGAAATTGGTATCATTAGTACCGCTGTTTTCCTGATGAGGAAATTCAGGCTCAGAACAGAAGTCTGTTCAGATGTAAATATAGAGCTGGGATTATGGGTCCATTTGCATTTTTCATAGGATTAAACAATAGCCAATGGTTATATAGATGGGAAGTGGCTAAGCTGAGAAGTGAACTAAGGTTTTTAGGGACGCCAAGCCAAAGGCAATGCTATGTTGGTTATATTGAGTATGAGTGTGTGTGTCTAAGTTTGTGTGTGTGTGTGTGTGTGTGTGTGTGTGTTAAATACCTCTTTTTTTTTCAATCCTTTCTGACTTTCTAAATTCTCAGCCTCTTAGTCTGAACTAATAAATTATTAATTTATAAATAGAGAAATAAAAGAATCAAAGAAAGGAAGAAAGGAAGGCATGAGAGCAAATATTTTCACAGATCATTAATATATAAGAGAATTAAACCTAAGCAGCTTGGATAAAAAATGATCAATAATGCTTATCTATGGAATGTTGACTAAGTGCTAGCCATTGCATTAAATTTGATGGATTTTCACACTTAAGCCTCCAACAATTCTATGAAATAGATATTATTGCCTCCACTTAACAAATGAAAACAATATGATACTGTTAGCAGTGAAACTGCAACTAGAATGTTACCAGTGATTGGACCTAGGTTCAGTAACCTTGGTACTTGAGTTTTGGCTAAGAAAGAATTCAGAGATAAGACTCAAATACAAGCAAAAGTTTATTTAGCAGTAGAATAGCCATGGAAGACATGAGCCAGCTAGGCTGCAGGGGCTCAGGAAACAATTTATAGAGGCAAAATAAGGGCCCTTGAAACTTAGGAGAAAGAAAGCAAGGATATATGTCCCTGGGGGGAAAAGAGGATAGGGAAAGGCATGGGTGCATGAGGGAAGGAAAGAGAGAGGTGGGGGAGAGAGAGAGAGGTAGAGAGGAAGAGAGGGAGAGAGAGAGAGAGAGAGAGAGAGAGAGAGAGAGAGAGAGAGAGAGAGAGATGGATGCACTGAATTCTTGGTCTTGAGGGATTTTATCTGGAGATCTTAGGGGAGGATTTTAATAGAATATTCATTAGCTTTCCAGTTGTGTCCTCTCAGCATTGTGGTCTACACTGACTGGTCGACACCTGGGAAGTGGTCATTAGTCATCCCAGATGGTCCTGATGTTAGTCATGGCATCGCTCTGCCTGGTCTTACTGCTCTTCTGTACTTGGAGCTGAAATACAACTGAGGCCTACATGTTATCTCTAGTTTGACCTAAACTCTGTCTCTGTGGTCAACAAACCCGACGCTTTGTTCCTAGGATTGTTTGATGTAGATCAGAACCTCATTGTTTGGAGGGCTTAATGCTTAAGAGAATGGTCATGCAAGGGCTTCTATGAGAGTCATATGAGGCTATTCTCTGGTCCCCTTGCTCCTCCTCAAAAAGGGTGTACTACATGACTAGCTACATGCCAGGGGAGAAAAGGTCAGGGAGGGTTTGAACTGCATGAGTAGTGATATGCTAGGGGAGGAAGGGTAACCCTGGGGCCAAGGTACTTGTTTTCCCAGTTTTATCCATTGCTAGGTACCCAAAGCTTTCCATCCTGGTGACATTTCATACCTGGCCTATTGTTCCTATTCTGCTCATGCCTGCTACAATACAAAGATGTTAAGTAATTTACCCAAGATAAAAATTAAGCTAAGATTTTTGGATGTACATACTAGTCTATGTTCCTTTCTAAGGCTATTTACTACCATTTCGTCCAATCTTCTTGTGCTCAGATATCCATTCTGTCTTCCAAGAAAAAGTTCTGCTGATCTGGATTCCTGTTAGTTCAAATAATACTATTTTCCTTTGTGGCCCAAGTAATAGAGGACGAGGGGCCCAGATCATCCTTAGAGACAGGTGAGAGAGCTCAGAGGCTCTATGTTGCCAAAGGAACTGAAAGGGGAGCTTAAAATTCACTGCCCTGTCATCCAGGACCAATCAAAGCAGAGATAATCAGGTCATCTTAATGTTATTAGTTGATGGGAAGAATAAGAAATAGAGATTAAAATTTTTAAGATTAAATGTATCATTATATAATACTAAGTTTCAAAGGTAAAATGAAATGTTGATGTATTTTTAGGTTTCTAAGAGATAAACTGCATTTAATCTTTAATGCATATACTTCCATAGCTTGAGTTTATAGGGAGTCCTTCACATATTGGTTGTTTTTATTTACTCTAGACTGAAGAAACTCTTCCCTTTAAGATTATAACTGTGTCTTATTTATAGGAGACCCAATTTGGAATGCAAAGAGCTATAAAGAATGACTAAAGATATAGAAACATATATTAGGAAAACAAATAAAAAGCAAGCAAGAAAGGAAAGCAATATTAATACCAAAGAAAAAATTAAAAGTGAAAAGTATACACTAAGATGAAGGAAATCTGATATAATCAATACTAATTAGTGACAAAAGACATAGCTCACAATAATGATTTAATAGATTAGATATATTCCAATATAATAGATTGGACACACACACACACACACACACACACACACATATAGAAAACAATTGAGTACTGCAAAAAATAAACAAAAATATATAGTGAATGATTTATATAGCGGTCAATTTTTCTCTGATCAATTAGACAAAAAAAAGTAAATCTGAATACAGAGGATTGGGATTAACTCATTGATATAATTGAACTAATAGGTACTGATCTGAACCCTGCATTGATTAATGCATAGAGTAGATTGAATACAACAATACAGGGTGAATGTTGAAACTTTCAGGAAAAAAATGTGGGGGCAATAAACCCTTACAGTTTTGCACTAAAGAAGATCTCTTATATTCTAAATCCTTATTAAACACACACACACACACACACACACACACACACACTACAGTATCACTACACTTAAAGTGTGATAACTCTATTTGAAATATTTGTGAACAATCCAGGAAAAGATCATAATTATAATACAATTGACTAAGTAGGGCTTATTCTATGAACATGAAACATTTTACTATAAAGAAACTGATTAATATAATCTACCTTCTCAATAGTATAATGAAAACACAATTATATGGTTATTTTGATATTTAAAAACTTCACTAGAGAAATTTCAGCATATGCTTTAATTTAAAAAATCAACTAGGCTAGGATTGGAGGAATACTCCTTTAAAGTGAGTTTTAAAAATCAGTATCAAAACAGTATTGGTATTTACTTCTCTTAATGATAAAGCACTGGGAGCACCTCCTGTAAAATTAGGGAAATGATAAATAATATGGTTTCCTTTATTGTTACCATAACTGACCTTTAAAAAAAAGACATTTCAGCCAGTGTAATTAAGTTAAAAAACATAAATCATTGAGGAGTCATTGATGAAGGGGAGACCCAATTATTATTATTATTTGTAGATGATTTGATTATTGATCTCAGAAGTCCAAGAGCATTGATGAATAAAATATTAAACTTACAAAGAGGATTCAGTAACTTCCCTAGGTACAAAATCAATTTTCTGAAATCCATAGCTTTTCTTCTATAGCAAAAATAACTCATTAGGAAATAAAATGGGGGAAAAAAAGATCCATTCCACAGTATCAATAAAAAGAAAACTACCTAGACATAAACAAGAAATAGCAATTTCTATTTTAAAAAATGAAAATTATAAAACGTAAGAAATATAACAAATGAGAATTGAATAAATAGAGACATATACCAGGTTCTGAAAGGAAAGACTCAATATTGTAAAGTTTCAATTCATTCCAAAATAATTCTAAAAGTCCATGCAATTGCAAAATAATACCAAATCAGGTTAGAAGATAATTACAAATTCTAAACATTACTTGCAAGAATTAAATATATTAATTCAAAAATATTTTGGAAAAGTTGAATAATAAATGTACTTAAAGAAATAGTCAAATATAAAAAAAAGTTAAATGGTGTGGATACTGGTTTCATGAATATGTAGACCAAATAAGTGAAATAGAAACTTAGAATAGACTTTTATGTTGAAACTATAAAATAATTAAGTGGCATTTTACAGGTTAAGAATGGCTCATTAGTAATATACTTAATATGAAATTAAAGCCCTTGTTCAAAATGAAATGCTACTCTGTTGACATTTGTTTTCCCTTTTGCACTTATTTCCTCTAGAGAAACAGGTACATACATAAATCACCATCATAATGATTATTATTACTAGTGGCCCGGTGCATGAAATTTGTGCACGGGGCGCGGGGCAGGTTACCTCAGCCCAGCCTGCACCCTCTCCAACCAGGGACCCCTTGGGGGATGTCCGACTGCCGGTTTAGGACATCACTCTTGCAATCTGGGACTGCTGGCTCCTTACCACTCACCTGAGTGCCTGCCTGACCACCCCTAACTGCCTCTGCCTGCCTGCCTGATTGCCCCTAACCCCTCTGCCTGCCTGATCACCCCTACCTGCCCTCCCCTGCTAGCCTGATTTCTCCTAACTGCCTCTACCTTGGCCCCCACCACCATGGCTTTGTCTGGAAGGAAGTTGGACATCTGGAAGATGGCCGGTCAACCTGGTCTAATGAGCATATTACCCTTTTATTAGGTTTAATGGATGGGAGAAGCCTTTTTCAGCAGGAGGAGATGCCCTTGGCAGACAAAAATACATAATTTTTATATCTGGACTGATAGCCAGCTATATGCAATATACTGCCAAACCGGTCATTAAAAAATTGAACCACTTTCTTACACCTTATACCAAACAGCTGTTGCCCTTAAAATCCCTCCTCGGCCCCCACCTTAGGTTCTGCCTTTGCAGTTCACCCAGATTAGGTTCTGATTGGTTGGTTTCTATGCCAGTCAGCGTCAAAAGCTCTACCTTCTAGGCAGCCATTGGCTCCTTGCACTTCACCCAGATTTGGTTCTGATTGGTCAGTGTCTATCCCAGTCAGCATCAAAAGCTCCGCCTCCTAGGCAACCATTGACTCCTCACAGCAACCCAGCACTGACTGCAGGACTGACTTCTGGTCAGTTGAGCCTTCGGTTGTTTTGAATGTTACGGACCCTGGGTTTTTATATATTAGGATAGCTAACATTTATTTAATACTTCTGTTGTGTCAGGAACTATTCTAAGCACATTACATGTGTCTTATTTATTCATTTAATTAACATAACTTTATGAAGTTGGTACATTTATTTGCCACAATTTACAGACTTAAAAAGTCATAATAAATGCTGAAAGATAATCATGATGAGGCCAGGATGTAAACACAGTCAATCTCTTATCAGAGCCCAAGTTCTTAAGGACTAATTGTAATTTCACATGTACACATATGCTTATATTGTAGAAGTGTTACTAGGTATGGGGCAAAATCTTCACATAAATGCATTAAAATATTAATATCAATTTTTTTTTGGCAGTGAAAATATTTTTCTTATTTTTATGCCTGAATGTTTTAAAAACTATATAGTAAACGTTACTTTTATTCTCATAAAAATGTACACTTAAAAGGTGACTTCTTGAATGAATATTTCAGACTAGCCAACCAAACCTGTACCATTTGATTTCATCAGCTCTCTAGCCAAAATCAATGTTATCTACTAGAGAGGCTGCTACTGTTGATTGTCACCATCATCATTATTTTTGCCACCATAATTTGAATTGTATAAATGGTTCCTCTCTGGCAAATGCTTCACATAAATTATGTTAAGTACTCTTTAAAGTATTCCCATTTTACAGAAAATGAACTGAAGCTTGCAGTGATGATGGTCTTGCCCAGAGTGAGGCAGCCCATACCTGAAATAGACAACATCATATCCAGGTTTTCTCTGTTCTACAGCCTTTACCCCTTCTATTCTGCAACACTATCTCACAGAAGTTTCTATTTAGGCCAGACGAAAGGCCTTGAGGCTAAAACTAGTATTTTGATACCTCATTGGTGGTCATTAAATTTGGATGTACATGCAATTACTTTGTTCAAGTACATTAAAAAACTAAGAATGACTCACTTATGTGAAAATTCAGTCTCTAGTTGGAGAAGCCTACACTGAACTACCTGCTTCTGCACTGAACTGCCTGCCTGTTTTGTGTTTCTGCCATCTGAGCCAGCCCTTATAAAGGAGTTTCTGGAGTCCTATTTTAGCAAATAGGATTCAAGTTTTTCCAATCCAATTGAAGCTGTGCAGCTCTATCCCTGTCAACATTTTCACTGACCAATAAGAGCAGCTCATTTTTGACCAATCACAACAGTGCTTTTTAGACCAACCAAACTTTGAAGAATTAGAGTCTTGATTTGCATGAAGATGGATCAATCAGGGACCAGGGGCGGGGACTTCTGTCTATATAATGCAGCTCCGCTCTGGCTCTGGCTCAGAGAACACACTTTTCCTTTCCACCAAAGACTGAAGACTGTGTTTTCCTGGCTGAACTGAAAAACCAAAGATGTCTCACCAGAGCAGACTGGCACAGAACAGAGCAGACCAGTGGGGAGCAGAGCAGAGCAGTTTAGCCAGAGAGGGACCTAGTCCTAGGGCTGCCTCACAGAAGTGCTGGATCACAACTGAGCTATTTTAAACCAAATGCAGTTTTCTTCTTCACTACACCCCAAACTGGGAATTCCTGTTGGTGTTGAAATGGTACCAATGACCATCTAGTTGACAATCTTGAAAGTCTTGATCCAATTGTTGGAGGAGTTAATTGAGAGGATGTGACCACCCATTGACTCAGGCAATCGGAGCCTCCTAACTCCCTCCCCTGTTCTTGGAATGTAGGTTCTGTTCACCATTTTCATAATGGGAGTGTTTTCAATGACACAGCCTTGAGAGAGCAATGTGTTGTTGAGACAATCTGGATGGTATACTCTGACTGAACCCAGTGAAGATTTCTGTGTAAACTTTTAAGATTCTGGCAGGTGCATGTGGAAATCTTCTCATCTTGTAGCCATCCCAGACAAGCCTCCCATATAAGTGCCCTTATTTATTAAACCTACCACTTATCAATCTGGAGTGGTCTGCCTCTTTCTTCAGTCTCTCCTTGACCTCTGTGTATGGGGGCAAATTTTCTTAATCTTCCCCTGAGGATATTTTTCCATTGCTTTCAAGAGAGAGTGGAAGGGAGGGAGACACACACACACACACACACACACACACACATGTGAGAGCGAGACATTGATTGGTTGCCTACTGGTTGCCTCCTATATGTGTCTCTACTGGGGGCAAGGAGTGAATCAGCAACTCAAGTATGTGCCCTTAACTGAGAATCTAACCCACGACCCCTCGTTGCCCCAGTAGATATTCTAACCACTGAACAAAACCAGCCTGAACAACAATACTTTTCATTTAACCAATAAAACTTAATATCTACCATGTGTTGGATATTGTGCTAGGCATGAGGAATACAATCATGTTACAAAAAGTAAATTCTCTAACATCCATGGCTTAACACAAAGAGAAGACCATTGTGGACATTCTGCTTTGGATAACTTTTCTCCTGTTTGTGACTCAGGTTCTTGACATCTTCATTTCATGGCTTGTACTGTCCAATTCCATTTAAGGAAAAAGTACAGAGCATTGCACTATAATTTTATATTGGTCTGTTCTTGAAATGGTCCATATTTATTTTGCCCACATTCCTTTGGCCAGAATTCAGTCATATGGCTACATCCAACAAGCTCGGATAGGTAGGCTAGCTATGTGCCCAAATAATTAATAAAACATACTTTCTTCCTGATCATTTGGCCCTTGCCATATAGTTGGGGAGATGTACATTAATTAGGTAACATATCAAACCAATGGTCAATTTCAACTGTGACAGTCCTATTTAAGGGGAAGAATATTCCTTATAGCTGGTTGACCTAATTAGAGAGGCCAGGAAGTCTTCTCTGAAGGAGTGAGACTTGATCTCAAAGATGAGTAGGTAAAAGAAAGGAGGGAAGAGTGCGAAGATGCTGGGAAGGAGAGTTCATGGTGAACAGGTGGGACAAGGAAACACAATGCTAGAGAAAAAGCAGTATGAGGCTGCAGGGGTCCTAACCTGTGGAGCTTGTAGACCACTAAGGATTCTAAATCCTACCCCATGGGTAATGTAAAACCATTGAAGAGTTTTGAGTAGTGAGCTGATGTGATCAGATTTACATCTTGAAAATAAATAACTCTGGCTGCATTGTGAACATGGGTTGGGGTTGGGGAAAAATAAATGTGGAGAAGCCTTTGGGAGGCTGCTGTAGGGTAATAATAACTTAAATGTGGCTGGTGGAGGTGGAGGTGGGAAGAAGTAGAAGTAGAGAGACATTTAGGAGGTGAATTCAACAGACTTTGCAATAAACTAAACTTCTTTATTTATCTGTTTAATCTTTTTGCTGGATGGTTTGCATCTTATCTGCATAGCTTCTGTGTTTATTGATAAATTTTAAAACTGGACAATGTTGCTGGGGAGCAGAAAGTTTAGATAGCCTTGGACCAGACTTAACCAGAACTGACACAGAGCTATAATTGCTATTGACCCAGTATCGTTTCTTATCATCTTTCTCTGTCAAAACCTTCATCTTCTCCCTTTGATTCCACTCGTTCATCTTGATGTCAGGGGTGGAGAAAGAAGTTCTGTAAAATTCATTTGTTCTATGATGTACTGTGTTTCCCTATGGACATTTACATCTCAAAAGAAGTATTAAATACCTATTTAAAGAAAAATAAAGCAGTGGTATTTTGAATATTTGGGGGAAGATGGTCTTCAAATCATTTAACACACATACCATTTTCAGTCCCTTTAATAAGCCATTAATTCTGGTTCTACTTGGGACGTCCTAACTCTGGTGGGAGAATTTCCTTAAGGTAGTCAAGACCTCAAGTTCCCACAGGATAACTAAGATCTGCTGGTTCTTCTGGGTGGAAATAAGATCCGTAGCTTCAGTCTTCTACAACTTGACACAACTGAGCAGAATTTGAAAGCCAGAGTGATATTCCATTTTTTGCTGAAAATATACATATGCTAGAATTATAAAATATTTTTGTATGTACACAAAAATTAAGAAAACAAAAATATGCACTCTATTTTTGTGTATGTATACTTACAAAAGCCACAAACCACTCTCAAAAGCTTTATTTACCAATGCTCTTCCACTGTGGTTAAGAATTTGCTGCTTTATTTGAAAGCAGATGATAGAAAACCATGCTCCTTTTCTCTTCTGCAGTTAAAAATATGGGAGCAGGACTGAGGTCCTGTGAGGTGACACCTGATTTATCCACCGATGTCTCTGCATGTGTGTATGTGCGCGGGTGGGTACCTATGTGAGTCAGTCTTTTCAATCAGCCATCTCACCAGATCAGCCCCCAAGACATGCACACTTGCTTTTGAGCTGAAGTCAAGGTTAAAAAAATACAGTCCCTCTAGCTAGAACAGGGAGGCAAAACAAAATTTTGTTGCTTGCAGATGTATCCCCGTGTCAGAAAAACTCCATGTGCACCTGTTCGAATGGATCTCAAGTGATTTTTAGTTTCCCAGCATTCAGCTGGCATAAAGAATGTAGTGTGATTCTTCATTTATTTTACAATTCAGTCAGCACCAAATTAACTTTAATAGCTGTGATCAACATACACATGCACACATACCTCTCCATCCCCAATTTACATAAAAAGATTTATCACATTTGGCTAATAATAAACATTTGATTTCAGCTCCTTTTTTTTTTAGCACCATGAAACTATTTTATGCCATTTAATTATTTAGTCATAGGATTTGTAAACTTTTTTTTTGTCAGGGAATGTTGTAACACTGCATCTATAGCCTGTAAGTGTTGCTGATATTTGTATTTAGGAGAGTATGTAGTGATGTTCATTAATCTTGAATGTAGAGTTGGGAAGGGGGTGGCACAAATGCCACATGTCCTGTAGAGTAAATTAAAGCAGGACAGTAAGAGGTTGATGTTTGGGTGTTTGGGTTCTTGTATTTGCAATGGGTTTTGAGAGACTCTGGCCATACATGTCTGCCCCACCAGTCTGAATATTCTCAGAACCACCAACTATTGACAGCCACCTTTGAACCTTATGCTAAAGCTGGAACAAAGCTGATTTTAATTATGATTTTGACCAATTGCTATGTACTCAGTGAGTGATGGGAGTGAGTTCTCCCATCCAGCCCTTATGATCATAGCTGGAAAAAATCTCCTTCATCCCCAGTCTCCTTTGACCCAATGATATGTCTGAAAGAGGGTTTAGAACACTAGCACACAAATCCTGGGGGAAAGAGGAAAAACCATTGGTTTAATTTGTGTACTAATGGGAAGGACAGATGGAAAAATAAAATTTAATTCCTTTATTTGAATATCCCAACCATTATTAATTACAAAGTATTTAATGAAAATGTAGATTTACAGGTTAAGAGGTTTGTGGTGTGGAAAACTGATACATCAGAATCATCTACGTTACAAAAGTTTTCAAACTTTTTTTATCAGTAGAACTTTCCTTTTTATCAGCATTATGCCAGGAATCCCATATATAGGTTGTATAAAAACAAAGTTCCACTGATAGACCTGATGGTGAAGAGTCTCAAGGCTCATATACTCAGCTTTTCCTTAAGTACCCCTCTTTTCCCATGAAATATCTTTATGGGACCTTAGTGCACTGTGGAACCCAATTTGAGAAACAACTAATTAATTTGAACCTTTTGCTTAAAAAGATCCTAATGGCCAGGAGGCAGCAGGGGGCAGCAGAATATCCAGCTATAATTGGAAGTTGAGGCAGAGAGGGCAGAGGAACTGTGCCTACATGCAGCATGGCCATTGACTGCTTCTATGGCAGGAGGTTGGTATACTTGCATGCTACATTGGGCCCATTTAAATAATTGGTCATTATCAGACAAAGGATATTTCTCAGGGCACAAGTCCACAGCTATTCATCATTGTTGACTATACAGAATGCTTATTGGGTTGTGTGTATAACGATAGTGGTGTATTTGTGTGGGAGAGAGGAGAGGTACTAACAGCTGATAGAAAACTCCTAGGGCAGAATCTAGAAAATTATAAGGAAACTATTACAATATGACAGCTATTTCCACAATACTGGCTGGCCCATTTCACTATGTGTTTTATTTTTTATTTTTTATTGATTATTTGATTTTTAGAAAGAGAGAGAGAGAGAAAGAGAAAGAGAGAGAGAGAGAGAGAGAGAGAGAGGTCCAAAGAGAGAGAGATTTGGTCCACTTATTTATGCATTCATTGGTTGATCATATATGTGCCCTGACTGGGGATCAAACCTACAACCTTGGTGTCTCAGGATGATGCTCTAACCAAGTGAGGTACCCAGCCAGGGTTCACTAAGTATTCTAATTATCTATATACACTCCTGCCCTATACACCTATCTGGATATTTTTCAGTAAATTCAATGTAGGAAGAGTGTTGCCCCCATTCAAAGACTAGGAATAAGGCAAAGGTCTCCAATATAGAAAGTAGGCAGAGCCCTTCCTGGTTTGGCTCAGTGGATAGAGCTTCAGCCTGTGGACGAAGGGTCCTGGGTTCAATTCCAGTCAAGGCCATATGCCCAGGTTTCAGGCTCGATCCCCAGTAGGGTGTGTGCAGGGGGCAGCGATCAATGATTCTCTCTCATCATTGATGTTTCTATCTCTCTCTCTCCCTCTTCTTTCCTCTCTGAAATAAATAAAAATATACTTTTTTAAAAAAGGAAGTAGGCAGAGAGTCATTCCATATTTACTGAGCAAATATTTGCACATAGGCAACATGCCAAATTCTGTTCTAAGAACTGGAGATACAATGGAAGCAAACAGACAGAGAAATCCTGACACTTAACCTCCAAAAAGGTGAAATGAAGGTCATATGCAAAGGGCAGGTGAAGAATGCTCATGGGAAACTTACTGTGTGAATTACTCTCTATTCATTCATAGAAATTACAGAGCACAAGGAAACTCATATGTAATAAGAGAATACCAAACGACAGATAATAAGACCAAAGAAGGAGCTAGTAAGTAAGCAGGTAGCACTCAAAACCTGAAAACAAAAATAACACCATGGATTTCCATAAGTATTTCCAAAAGAGATAAGCAGAGTAGAGGCTTATCTTCTATCTGCCTTCCACAGGCAGTGGAGGTTTGGGGATTTCCACAGCCTGGGTATGGACTGTGACGGGGAAAGAGCCTTAGTGGGGTTGTCACAGGTCCTGGTGGAAGAGTGAGGCGCCCCCAACTGAGAGAGGCTAGAGGTGCGCCACTGGCTTCCCCAGGGCTGCAGAAGGAGCTCTGGCTGTACATGTGTGTCCAGAGCTGTGTGTTATGACTTTGCAGTTTTTACTTGGGAGTTTTGACCTCAATAGAAAATTTACTAAAAACAATTGAGGTGTGTAGGTGATGATGAGAAGGGAATGAAGTTCTTGAGAGACAACAATGTGAAAAGCATATTTCAAGGCTGTGCTTGTATGTGTGGTGGAGAGACAGAGGGAGACAGAAAGAGAAAGAGAAATGCAGTTCTTTATTCTTAGAGCATCATAAATAAAATTCATGATAATCTGTACTTACACCATGGAAAGTGATAGGCATAGCCCTTCAGAATTTTTTTTTAAGTTGCAGGAAATAGAATGACTATAACAAATGGGAGATGTCAGGTTGAGTTTCTTCCATAATAAACAATTGGTTAAAACTAATGCAAACTTTCAGGTAATGAGAAGCTTCACCTCTCAAGGGAGCCGAGAAGAAGAAAGATAAGAATATTTTATATCTGGTATTGTCACGGAAAATACCCTAGATGTCTCATGGCAAACAATAATGAATCTCATTTATGAATTCATTTATTCCAGAAATACTTGTTGAGTCAGACCCTGTAGTAGATGGCAGACATACATCTGAGAAGATATTGGCAGGACAAAATTGAGAGTAATAGAGAACTGATGGTAAGTAGAGGAAAGGGATAAGACAATGAATCTAAATCTTATGATTAAAGGCTTTCTGAACAACAAAAATAGAAATATCTATAAAAATGGTAAAGATTGGCTAGAAGAAAAAAAAATTTGAAAGGAGCTGGGAGTAAGAGAATGACATTTTGAGAGTATTGCCTGTGTAACAGAATACTAAACTCAGCATTTCCTATTATTTTGGAGTCTGATGAAGTTGCTAAACCATCTACTAGGGCTGTGTTTGGCAAACTGCTGCTCGTGAGCCACAGTTTGCCCATTGAGTGTGGCTCTTTGGTCCCTTGAGTGTGGCTCTTCCTCAAAATACCATGGCCTGGGCGAGTCTATTTTGAAGACGTGGCGTTAGAAGAAGTTTAAGTTTAAATATTTGGCTCTCAAAAGAAATTTCAATTGTTGTACTGTTGATATTTGGCTCTGTTGACTAATGAGTTTGCCGACCACTGTGCTAGGGCAAGTATGACAGCCAGGAACTGCCCCTCTGATCCTCACTCTTACCACTTCAGCATAAAAAGTGCCAGACTTCACAACAGCCAGCACCTGCCTTTCTTGCCGATGTTTTTCTCTGGCTGCTGATGCCTCCTCTGCCTGCACATGTTCATAGCAGGCTGGAAGTGCCAGAGAATTGCTGAAGAGCATGCATCTCCCCCCACCATGTGGGGGAGGTAAAGACGAAGTGAGAAGGCTGTGGAACACTCCTTGGAAAACCTCACATGTGTCCATGGCTTTTAAAGGTGGGAGGACACAGGGGTTAATGTGCGACTCCTAGCTGGAGAAGCAAGGTCAGCAATTGAATGGAACTGAGGCTAAGTGGTAGCAAAGACATGGGTGGGTGTTTCCTGTGGACCAGCCCTATACCCACAGGAAGGACATAAGATTTAAATAGTCGGGGTTACAAAATGGCTATTATCCTCCCCTTGGTGTATCCACCTCCTTGCAATGTGCCTGCACAGATTCTTCCATAGAGAATTAGAGTCTGTTTCCCCACCCACTGCACCTGGGCAGGCCTTGGGGCTCCCCTCATTCAACAGAATTCAGTGAGAGTGACACCACACCAGTTCTAAGTCTGTGCCTTAAAGGACTTTGAACACTTTGACTCTCTCAAGAACCCTTCCCAATGGGTCACATGTATAAGAATGAGTTAGCCTGATGGAAAACTGGAAACTGCATAGACCAGAGTTTAGTCAGCCCTGTTGCCTCAGCCAAATGCCCAGACATGTGAGAAAAGAGCTGACCATCAGCTGACCATAGACAAAAGAGGGAGTCCAAGGAGAGCAGCAGAACCACTTGACCCAGCCAAACCCAGTCCAAGTTGCTGACCCACAGAATTGTAGGCTAAATAATTAGCTGTTATTGTAAGCTATTAATTTGGGGATGGTTTGTTACACAGCAAAAGCTTACTGATACAAAAACTGAACATTTATTATTGATTATATTGGATTTTTTTGTACCTGTATGATAAGACTATTTTTAACTATCTCAGAGTGAGCTGAAAGTATGTGACTTGCTTAAGCTGGTGTCCAGGTTTGGGGGAAAAGGGCACCTCAGAGATAATCTCTCACCCCTTCACTTATGTCCTTACCAGTTATATGACCTGTTATGCAATTTCTAGAATCTTTCTGAGTTACAGCATTTTTGCCTGATTGCAAGTCTCTTGAGGCTGAGAATGATGGCTGATCTGTCTTCCTGGTGAGATATTATTACTGTACTAGAGGCCCGGTACACAAAAATTCATGCACTCGAGGGGGGGGGGCCTCAACCTCACCTGCACCCTCTTGCAGTCTGGGACCCCTGAGGGGATGTCCACCTGACGGCAGTCAGACATCCTTAGCACTGCTGAAGAAGTGGGAGAGGCTCCCGCCACCACTGCTGCGCTTGCAGCCATCAGCCTGGCTTGTGGCTGAGCAAAGCTCACCCTGTGGGAGCTCACTGACCACCAGGGGACAGCTCCTGCATTGAGCATCTGCCCCTGGTAGTCAGTGCATGTCATAGTGAGGGGTCGTTCCCAGTCGTTCTGCCATTAGGGTCAATTTGCATATTACTCTTTTATTATATAGGATTATGTATGTGTATGTGTGAGCAGGTGTGTGTTAAATACATTTGATAATTAAAACTAGTGAAAAACTTTTATCTTAGTGGTAACATTTTCCTCATATGCTAGATTTTAAAAAATGCTACTATAAGGTATGTGAAAGAGCTTTGAAATATTAAAAGAAACAAGAGAGCTGCCATGTATGGGTCAAAGAGTTACATGAGAGATACTCCAAGAATGTGGACGTAAGGTTCAAAATGAAAGTACGGAATCCACCCTCATTGAATTTGAGCTGGAATATACAAAGTCTTCTCATAGACACACAATAGGCCCATCAAACTAAAATGACCCTTGATTGAAGGGAAATATGTCCATCAAGGTGGGGAGTTGGGCATGAAAAAGAAGGTCATTGATCAAAATGAGATATAGAAACAGTAGAGTAAAATGGTGAAATAGGGTAGAAATTATGAAAAGTTGGTGAGCTAAAGATAAGTATTTTGCTAACATTTATTCGTAGCCATAGAGTTGCAAGTGGCATTTTTCATGATGATGTGAATCTCTCTTATGTCATGGCTATGTCTTATGCCTATTCTTTGTTCCATTTACCTTTGCCCTTTGCCTTTACCAGAATCATAAGATATTTTATCTACTTGATCAGTGTTTTCAGAGAAAGAGCTTTTGGAATCATTTGTCCTTTCTTCTAGTTTTCCCCCATTTAAAAATACTTTTAAATTTTCATTTCTTAACTGTGTTTAATTTTGCTTTTCATGAAAAATTGCCAGCTTCCTTTTTTTAATAATGAAGGCAATTAAGGTTATAAATTTTCCTCTAAATATAGCTTTTGATGTGTTCTGTAGGTTTTGTTATGGAGTGTTCTTTTCCCTTGTTTTCTAGTGAGGTTTTAATTTTCTTCTCAATCAAAACTATCTAGAAGTAAGCTATGTCATTGTCAAGTTATTAAGACACATTTTGTTACCATTAAATTATTTATTTCTAATTGCATTAGCTTCTAATCAGAGAATGTAACTTATAAAAACTGTCCACTTACACTTTTTTCTAGTTTCTTTTTTTTTCAGTGGCCACATATATGACCAACCTTTACAAATGTTCATGAGTATTTGAAAAGTACGCTCAAAGATAGGCGATATATCAATTTATTTATTAATTGTATTTTTCAATTTGTGCCCTTTAGGTATTGAACTAGATTTTCAGTTCTGAGAGAAGTATATGGTGTTCCCCCCATAATTACATATTTCTAGCAAGTTCTTCTTGCTTTTAAAATAAATGTAACTGTTGAGCTGCTATGGTGATTGGCTGATACCAGTTATGACTGCTGCCTCTTCTATAATTGTGCCATTTATCATTACATGATGTCCCTTTTGATCTTATTTGGTTCTTTTACCTTTAAATTACATTTTGCTGATATTAATATTGCTGCTTTGTGTTCCTTTTTATTTTTCAATTTTCCCGGTATTTCTTTGCTCACTCCATTTATCTTCATGTTATTTTACAGTTATTTTAAGAGTGTGCCTTATATATAACATCTGGCTGTGTTTTGTATTATAAAGAAACTAGAAGCCTGATGCACGAACAGGGGATGTCTGACTGCCAGTTTAAGCCCGATATGGGATCGGGCCTAAACTAGCAGTCGGACATCCCTCTCACAATCCGGGACTGCTGGCTCCTAACTGCTCACCTGCCTGCCTGCCTCATCACCCCTAACCACTTTGCCTGCCTGCCTCATCGCCCCTAACCACTCGCCTGCCTGCCTGATCACCCCTAACTGCCTCTGCCTTGTCCCCGCCCCTGCAACTTTGTTTGGAAAGTCATCCAAAAGGAATGTCCAAAATGACGTCTGGAAGGTCGTCCAGCTGTCTGGTCTAATTAGCATATTATGCTTTTATTATTATAGACATGTTGGCTCTGCCTTTCATGACAGGATCCTCCTATTCCTTTACATTGTGTACAGTGACTAATATCCATGGTGTGTCACATTTATTTTAGTTTATGTTTACCAGTGGCTCTATCATTGTTTCTTCTTCTTTTTGTTTTATTTTTCCTATTTATTTTCTTTTCCCCTTTTCTGATTTGGAAAGTTTACTGCAGTCTTCCTATCATTTATGGTTAATTTTTATTCTCTTGATCTAACAGATCAGAAGGCGATGTCTACTATTCTGTAAAAAAAGATTCACCCTTCCTCTCAGGAAAACAAACAAAACAAAACATTGGTTTCTTCCTATAAATTCCAGTAAATTAAGATTTTAAAAACCTTTATCCTCCCCTCCTTTTTATCTTTCCCTAAAGAGATGTTGAAGTCTTTTTGCTCCCTTCCTGGTAGTCACTTTTCCTGGGCTTGACAAATAGTGTAGTATTTAAGGACTTTATACAGATTTAACTTTTCCTCTGTATTTAGTGTCATTCATTTCTGGTATTACACGTTGCTATATAACCTATCCTTATTCATTTGTGAATCTTGTTTATGTGTCTATTTAGCTTAATAACTGTATATGAACTTGTATATATATCACATATACACATGTATGTATATTTAACACACATGTTATATATAACTAGAGTCCCAGTGCATGAATTCATGCACCAGTGGGGTCCCTCAGCCTGGCCTGCGGGATTGGGCCAAAACCAGCTCTCCATCATCCCCTGAGGGGTCCTGGATTGTGAGAGGGCACAGGACAGGCTGAGGGACCCCACCGGTGCACGATCGGGGTCAGGGAGGGACGCGGAAGGTTAGCCATCTAGGGAGGGACCACGGGAGGGCTCTAGAGTGTGTCCAGCCTGTCTCGCTCAGTCCTGATAGGCTGGACCCCAGCAGCAAGTTAACCTACCAGTTGGAGTGTCTGCCCCCTGGTGGTCAGTGCATGTCATAAAGAGCGGTTGAGTGACCTTAGCATATCATTAGCATATTATGCTTTGATTGATTGAACAGACGACTGGACGACAGGACACTTAGCATATTAGACTTTTATTATATAGGATCATCGTTCACTCTTTTTTTTATCTTTTCAGGTTTCTGAATTTCTCAGTTGTTGTTAAAATAGAGTCTTCAAAGTGCTTTTCTTAGATGGGCTTCTTGATATTCTCTTCAAATTATTTCCTCTCCTCAAATAGCTTTTGTTCACTTTGTGAGATTAATGATATTGATGCACCCCTATTCTCTTTTATCCAATATTGATGATAAGACATTCTTTTAGGGGTTATTTTTACTTCCTAGAAGAGTTTTAGATGTTCTTTTTTTCTTTAGAGATAAGTTTTTCCATGCTATACATATGGGTGTGTTTTCTTTCTTTATTCAGCTTTAATCTTAATGAGCATGTTAAATTTACAGGCAGTGGGCAGCAAAGGGGTCTTGCTCTCCATGATTAGTCTGTAGTGTGGCCTAATTATCAGTTTTGTTTTTTTAATATTTTATTGATTTTTCACAGAGAGGAAGGGAGAGGGATAGAGAGTTAGAAACATCGATGAGAGAGAAACATCGACCAGCTGCCTCCTGCACACCTCCCACTGGGGATGTGCCCGCAACCAAGGTACATGCCCTTGACCAGAATCGAACCCGGGACCCCCCAGTCCACAGGCCGACGCTCTATCCACTGAGCCAAACCGGTTTTGGCTAATTATCAGTTTTTATAACATATGTTTTTATTGATTTTAGAGAGAAGAAGGGAGATGGGGAGAAAAAGAGAGAAAAATCCATGTGAGAAAGACACATTGATGGGCCCCTACAGGGGATTGATCCCACAACCAAGGCATGTGCCCTGATCAGAAATCAAACCGGAAACCTTATGGTGCATGGCACAATGGTCAACTAACTGAGCCACATCAGCCAGGGCTAGGGTTTTATGAAACTTCCCACAGTGATTTTAATGTGTAGTCCAGTGGTCAGCAAACTGTGGCTCGCAAGCCACATGCAGCTCTTTGGCCCCTTGAGTGTGGCTCTTCCACAAAATACCATGGCCTGGGCGAGTCTATTTTGAAGAAGTGGCGTTAGAAGAAGTTTAAGTTTCAAAAATTTGGCTCTCAAAAAAAATTTCAGTCGTTGTATTGTTGATATTTGGCTCTGTTGACTAATGAGTTTGCCGACCACTGGTGTAGTCTAAGTCAGACAACCCCTTCCCTAGATCTCTATACACATGAACCCAGTACAGTCAAGCAGTGGGACGGTGACCTCAGCTTCACCATCTAGACTCCCTCCCAGAACCATGAATCTTGTTATTAGGTAGAAGAAACATTCTGTAGCAGCACCAAACAAGGCCATGCAGCATTCTTTATCCTCTGCCCTTGTCATTTAATCCTTTGAGCTTCCTTGTACCTTAGCAATAAACACCTTGTTTGCTTAAACTGAGAGCCAAAGAATCTCAATAGAGATAATCCATGAATTTATCGTCACTATGTATATCTGCTGAGGTTCCTCAATCCTCAGTGTTGATCATGGTCTCAGCACCTGGTATCATGCCTCTTCCTACACATAAGTAAAACTCTGGAGACCGAGTCAGGAGAACTATTCAACCTCTATTAAAGGGGTTTAGTCACTCACAATTCACATTTGTACTTTTTGGTCTGTTTCTTTGCTTGGCCAGTCATTACCACACCTAAAAATCTGTGTTTTTTTTTTTTTTTTTTTTTTTTGTGTGTGTGTGTTTTTAGGAAAAATGTATAGATGACTGAAAGAGTGTTCCATAATTGGATGGACAAGTCAGAACGCATATGACAGCAGAAAAGCTGGGAAACATTCCATATTATCAGGCAAGGAGAGCTCAGGCATCTGGTTGTAGCAGAAACATGAACAACTCTGTCTCACATACACAGTTGCATGGAGACCAAAGTGGAAATGAATGAAAATGTCATAGGGTATTACTTGTTGCTATCAGGCATTTATTATCTCTCCTACACACGCGTTTGCTATTTGAGGTCAGGAAAGCACTCGCTGTACTGAAGGAGGACTCCCAGGAACACCTATAGGTAGTGAAGGAGGCACACAGGGGAAGGAGCTGAATAAGGATGTGGTTACAGCTGGAATCTGGCCTCAGCCTGATCTCACAGGGAGCTCTGAAGTGAATAAAACCACAGATTTGAGGCAACAGGCCTGGCCTTTTGTACCCCATATCAATTCATCATTGGTAATTCTCTCAGACCTTTTCAGGAAAGCAGGCAAATTCTCTGGAGAAGGGGACAGCCCTGAGTTCTTAACAGCCAGCTGGTGAGGTGGGGGCACCTGCTGGTGAGGTGGGGGTACCTGCTGGTGAGGAAGGGGGCACCTGCTGGTGAGGAAGATCCAGCAACAGCTCCTATACCTCAGCTTGGTACATATTATTGGTTGTACTGTGACTCAGTATTTACATCTGAGAAGTGCAACACAGTCCCACAGTACATGTCACTTTAACACTGAATTATTTTGTAGATCAAGAAATTAAACCCTATTTCTTTCTTTGCATACCTCAAAAAAAAATGCCTTCTTCATGTACCAGCTACTTCTTGAGACATCCCCTTTCTCTCAGAGCTCTCATTCTAGTGAAAATGCAAGGTCTCACAAAGAAATATGGCCCTAGACCCCTGCTAGTATACAGTACTTAGCAGAAGGGATATTTATTGATAAGCTGAGAGTTGAGAGATTGGACTCCAGTTCGGCCTGCGTGCATTTCCAGCGAGGTGACCTTGCACAAGGGCTTTCCCCTTGCTCAGTTTCACCTTCTTCATTTATTAAATAAGTCAGGGGTCAGGGTAAATGATTTCCGAGTTTTGAATTCTAAAAACTTGTCAGTGGCTGATTGGATTTATCTTTTCCTGCACGGAGGAGGCAGGGATAATTTCTTGTTTACAAGGAACACGTTCTCATCTTGCAGCCTTCACACAGGAGCCAGGGAAGGAGATGTAAAAGCGCTGGGCTAACGGCAGCTTTGCTTTGTTTGGATTCAGGGTCTCTGATACGACATATTGGATGTGTCAATGGAATGTGATTTATTTTGCTTCATAACATTTGGGAACAGATATTTGGTATTTCATCCAAGGAAAGCAATTTGCAGAAACCTTTTAGAAGGTGGCTGGAGCATCAGTAATTGTTGCCATTTCTTTACTCCAACATTTCCTTAAAGCTGCACAATCTTTCATTTTAATCATCCCTCTCAGCAGGCTCCTGCTAGGAGCAGGGCACTCACCCCTCAGAAATGAGGTTCTATTTTTAAAGTCCACCAGCCCACAAACTCCCTATTAATCCTGTGAAATCTGCTCAGATGGCTGCTCTTCTGGGTTCTCTGTGCACCCCCTGCTCTCAACGCCCCATCTGCACAGCCCTCCCGCGTGAGATATTTTTAGCTCTTAGCTACATCCTTGAGAATTACCAGAAGGATGCTACACTTTGCTCTCAAGTAAACATTTTAGCGATAAGTGTTTTCACTCCTAATATTTTTAGAAACAATTAAGGATTCTACTCTAATTACAGGTGCCAAAGCATTAGTCTGGACTTTGAGCCTTTACCTACCTCGGAATCTCTCTCTTTCTTACTACTGGATACATACCCTATTTATTCAAAGGGACTTAGTCTTTTCCTCCTGTGAGTTAGCAGGGACTTTGACCCATTGTTCCCGACAATCTCTCTCCAAAGCAGCCTTGGGAACTACATTGGGTTTGGGGAAGGCTGGGATCTCCCACTGCATATGTTTTCCCTAGGGACTCAAATCAGTAAACACAGATGTGTCTTTAAGACCACTGTGTTAGGACATAGCAATTATGGCTTAAGAGCACAACATGGTACACGGGAAGCTACAGTCATTACAATATTTTTAAAGCATCTGTGGGAATTTCAAGGAATAATCTATAATAATAAAAGGGTAATATGCTAATTAGACCGGACATCCTTCCTGATGAAACCGGGGCCAGAGGGAAGCTGCCGGGCGAAAGCCGGTGCCGGCAGCTGGGGGAAGGAAGGCCTACTCTTGCACAAATTTTTGCGCATCAGGCCTCTAGTGTATACATAATAAAAAATGTGAGAGAGAAACATCCATAGGTTGCCTCCCATATGTGCTCTGACCTGGGATCAACCTGAACAGGAATCAAACCTGAAACCTTTTTGGTGTATGGGACAATGTTCCAACCAACTGAGCCACCCGGCCGAGGCGACATAATAAAATTTTGACTTAGCAAGTAAGAATAGCAGTAGTTAACTACCCACCCTCCACAAAAAGCCATATTGTTTAACACATTATCACCTGTTTTGGTTGTATTCTTTTGAAATGTTTTTGAGTAGGTTGTAGATGCACATGGAAAAAAATTCTAGGGAAAGTGTAAGTAGTAAAAACAATCTCCCTCCTACACCCCTTTCCCAATCTCCTTCCAAATATACATGTGTGTGTTTATATATAGCATATTTCATATATTACATACACATATGCATTCATATACATGCACATATGTAAAAATCAATCTTCATTGTTTTGCCACAAATATTATGCATTAGTTTTGCATCTTCATTTTTTTCATTAAATGTTTTATCTTGGAGAGCATTCATATCAAAATATATAATGTCTCCTTTTTCATAAATGGCTGTATATTGTTCTATTACCTAAGTGAACCAGAATTTATTTAGCCAATTCTGGGAATTGGTTTCTAATTAGCAAGGGAATGAGGGGTTTTTGTTTTGTGCAGAGTATCAGATTAGTTACTCATTGGTACTTAAGGGATGATTTTTGAGTTTCTGGGAATTCTATTTTTGGTTCCATCACAGCCTCTTCCCATTCCTTTGCCCTTTCCTCTCCCTTTTATCTACAAAACCTTCAGCAAATGCTGGTGATTTCAGCCTGGTAATTTGTAGGGAAAAAAGAAAAAGAAAACCCTCTGAAAGGGGAGTTCTGCATAAATCAATAAATTACTTTTTTTGCATATGTAAATAAGTTACTGCAAGTGAAAGAGCCCGATTGTGTACTAGTAGTTAGATAAGGTGTGCTTGTTTCTCTGGCTTACGTTTCCCAGGGTCTGTATTTGACTGGTATGGACAGCTTCCATTTGTTCTTGCTCAGAGCCTGCGGTGTGTTTTCTCTAGTCTGCACACCGCTTAGAGAGGCATCCTCCTAGAAGACTTGGCATTTGTCAAACAATGAGCAGCCTGAGATGACAAAACTGGGCACTTCACAGGAGCCCAGAAAGTGCAGGATGGCAGCTGGTGGTTGGCCCAGATGACACGGGGAGCTTGGGTATCCGTGCTGACTGCCTGTGCCGTCTCCTGTCTGGAAATAAAGTGAAAAGACTCTTCAATGAAAAAGCATACTAGCTGGTTCCAAGTGACATTTTCTAAAGCACCATGGCATTCGACTACATTCACCTGCCTCAGTTTACAAAGCTGCTCCTTCTATCTCATTTCCCTCAACACATTGCAGGTCTTGAGTCTTATGCGAAGTGAAGCCTGGACTGACACATTTTGGGGAAGATCATCCCCAGCCCACCAACAGATGGCTGGCACACCTGTTTCCCTGAGTCTTGGTTCAAAAAGCAAATCAGCCTTTCACTTGTTCAGGATTTCTGTCAGATTTTGTACCTCTCCTAGAGACTATGCTAAAAGATAAAACAAATGTCAGAAAAGATAAAATACTGTAATTTTTAAATGACATATTTATATTACTGGTTATATTCATTTTAAATGACAACTATCTTAGGTTGTGTCCTCATAAACAACCTGTGCTAGGGATTTTGGTATACATGTTGGACTGACAGCAGGGCTCTCAGGAGGAACCTGCATATGAGTGAAGGAAGCAGGATGGACAGGTAAGAAGTCAGGCTTACCTGCCAATGGAATCTAGTTCTGGCTTAATCTCACTCTCACTAGAAAGTTCTGGAGCATGAAGGGTTTACATAGCTTCTCCCTTTGGGTATATCAATGGATGACTGGATAAAGAAACTGTGAGATATGCAGCAAAATGTGAGGATTTTAATTTGTCCACATTCTTGCCAACATTTGCTATTACTTGTCTTTGAATTATAGTTTTTGTAGGTTACACAAAGTGGTTCTTCATTGTGCTTTTGATTTGAATTTTAAAATGACTAATGATGTTGTGCATTTTTTCTTGGATTTCCGATCTCAGAAATATTGAGGGTCAGTGTTGGTCAGCCAACATTGGCCAATGAACCAACTTAAGTGGTATGTTTTGGGTATGGTCACAGAAACTGTAGGACTGTTGTGAAGAGTACTTGTTTCATTGTCTCTATGTCTGTATTTGTTCTTCTTGGATGTTTGTTAATGTAGATATAGAACATGATGTCATTTATCCACTTCACACCAGCTCAGTTCACCCTCAGCTATATGAAATTCTTCTTTCTTTGACTAGAATTCTCACCTCTTTTTCACAACCTTCTCAGATGCCTGTGAAGTCCTAGTCTTCTCCTCCAGTAGCAATTAGGAGCAGGTGTAGTGATTTCTCTGACAAGATCAGTGAGACTTAGGAGAAACTTCAGGGACATGGACCTCATCAGCTTGTCAACAGAGAGTCCAGCATTCGGCCACATTTTTATTTTTGCAGCAATTCACACCTCGGGGAAAACAGGCCCCTGGTAAGCTCAGTGAAGTGCTAGAAGATTCAAAAACACGGCAACATCCCCAGGGTTTTGACAGAATCTGAATATTGGCTTCTCAACCCACCATGGGACAATTACATTTACTTACACACACACACACACACACACACACACACACACACATATATACACACACACATCACACACACACACATAAACAGAGTAAGCCCGTGATGTGCAAAGAAAAATGTCAAAAATTTCACACTTTAAAACTTACCTCATCAGGGAAAAAGGTTTTTATAGAAAAAAAATCAGCAGCTTTTGGTTAAAAAAATAATCTCTCTACATACAAGCTGCATCTGTTTAGGCATCTGTCTCCTCCTGTCAGATCTGCTTGAACTGAAGTTTCCAATGTGTCAAAGTCAAATCCAAATTCTTTCAGGGTCTGAGGGTTTGGAATGTACTGAAAACCCAACTACAGTGAATTGAAGTAGAAATGAAAGGAAATCCATTTTGAAGATTTTCCCCCTTTTTTCTCCCTACCCTTTGATGTAAAAAAAAAAAAAAAAAAAAAAAAGCTCAAATTCCAGGGTGGTGATAATGAAATTTCTGTTCCAGGCTGATTCCTTATCATATAATCCAACTGTGTCTTAATCCCTTCTACTTTCTTTATACCCTCTGATGTAGGCCTGCAGCCTTACCTACAGGGCTAACTATAGGGGAAGCCAGCATTAGAAAGAGAAAAGCAAAGCAAAATGTTTCACATCAAAATAAAAACAAAGGGACATGGGTAGGAAGTGGGCTAAGAGTTGAAACTATATAAAGCTTTTATTATATATATCTTACTTCAACTATACTCTAACTATCTATCTCATAAATGTTTAGGGGGGAAAATAAGGTACAAATAATAATAATTGTACAAAGTATTAAATATAATTATATAATATTTGACTATAATATATAATATTTATATTCAAATTATAAAACATATTCACATTATAAACTAATGGTATTATCTTGTGCTTTATATCAATCATATTATAATTCAATTATACATCAATAATAAAATATGTTTAAATGTATGCAATAACATGAAATAACTAAAAGAAGTATTTAAAATCAGCCTCAAAATGATGCATGCTAAAGCTGAATCCTAAGAAATTATCCTGAGTTTATTATTTGAGACTTTTTTTTTCACCTTTTCTTTTCCCCCAATGTATACTCCTGACATAGACTATAGTCTTTATGGAAAAAAAATAGATGTTTTTAAAGTACAACTTGAAAGTCCAGTTTTAGTCCTTTCCTAAATATTAGCATTAACCAAGATTTCTAAGGTTAACATTATCAAGGAAATTGAGGCAGTCAATTTAGAACAAAATAACTTAAAAGTTCTTTGAAAATTATAGTGCTTAAAGTAAACTTGGGTATTTATCATTAAGATTTTAGCATGGATAAAATTATGTAGAAGGCACTGAGAATGAAAGACATGTGATTCCTGGACCTGCCCCCCAGGGAGCTTGCAGTCTAGTTCACCAGAATTTATGATGCCAACTGAGTGGACGACTAATGTTAAAGTCAATCAGTGGAAGGTGAGGTCCCTATCAGCTGCAGTAGCCAAAAAACAGCTTTGTAGTAGACATGAAGTTTGAGACTGTCAAAATATGGATTGAGAGAAAACATTAGGGGTGGAAATTCAGGTGCATAAGAGGAAAGGTAGAAATTAATTTTGAAGATGTTAGAAGTTAGAAAAAATAGGTTTAAATTAAAACTCATTTTGCTAGAGACCAGAATCCAACTCTTTCTTTAGAACCAGGAAGAAATGGAGATGCAAAAGGCCACCTCACCTGCAATTAGTGTCAGAACAGAAGTAGCCCTACTTATAATATAAACTTCACATTTGAAAGAGTTCCTCTACTTTTTAATTCTAACTTCTGTCTTTTAACTGCTTTGCAGCAGGAATGGCAAATAGGTTTTACATCAACTGTTTATTATGTTTGGCTGGTAATAGCAAGTCTCTGTTTAGATCACTTCTCAAGAAGGATTCAGAGGCAGCATTTGCGCTTCAGCAAAGCTGGCATGAGATCTATGCTTGATTATCAATGTCTGTTGTGTGCGCCGCATTTACTCTGTTGATTGTGAAATCCTGAGCAAGACACTGATAGCACAGTGAGAATTATAGCTACTGACTGTAGTTCTAAGATATGAAAAAATAGGTCAGTATTTTATTGTCAGAATAGGAGAAAGCAGTGTGATTGGAGTTCTGGGGAAGTAACCACTTCCTGTTTTCTTACCCATGTCTTCAAGGAGAAAGAGGATGGTATTACTAATAGCATATATACACATCACTTGACAGTATACAAAACCTATTTCTATTAATTATTTTATTTGCTCCTCATAAGGGGCCAGTTATTAATGCCAGTACACCCATATTTAAAAAAAGGAAATTGGGGTGTAGATAGACAAAATTATCCATTCACAGTGCAGCTACAAAGAGGTCATAAAATAGAATGACTTCTTGAGGCTCTGATCTGCTTATTCATGTTCAATTCCTATTTTTTCATCAAAATGTAGGTGCTTGGACTCCGGAGCTTGATTGCTCATCTTCAAATCTTCTTCCCCATTAACAGACCTGTGGTCTTAGGAAAGCTATGTAATCCTGTGTTACAGCTTCCTCATCTGGAAAGTGGAGATGACAGTAGTTCAGGCCACATGAAAATGTGAGGGTTCCATTGGTCAGTGGCCTGGCATACAGCGAGTGTAACAATTGAGTTAGCTTTTGTTATTATCTTGTTAACTTCTCGTGTTTGTAGTGATTTATTATGCTATTCAGCAGATAACTTTTTCTTTATTTAAACAAATTTTCTGATTATCAAGAGAATACTAGCAAATAAATAGCTGGTAAATGTTATTTCTCTGTCTGTGAGGGTGTTTCTGGAAGAGTGAATCCCTCACAATAAGTAAAGTAGAGAATAAGCTAAAAATAGTGTGAATTAGAAACTGAAAAAAAAGTGAAAACTATATGCTATATTTTAAATATATATTTTTTTAATGTCAAGAGGTATGGGAAGTTGTATAGGAAGATACCAATTTCATGATATGAAGATTACAAATATTAGTAATAATATTAAAATGAAAAACATTATTAAACTCCCACAGCCTGAGGTAAAAAAAATACAGAGCAGTAACAATGAACATAAAAATTAGACTGAAAAAGGAAATTACATTATTTTTCAGAAGTCGAGAGGAACTGTTACTTAGCAAAATGAGATAGGACTCAACTTCTGCTAGAACCATCCCAATGAATGATCCCATCTAAATACACCCAGCAAACTCTTAAGAACATTATACTATAAATAAGATGTTTAAATTAGAGCTCATGAAAAGAGAGACAAAGAATTCAAGAAGCAGATTTAATTGCAGCCTCTGTGCCTCTCCCACATCTCTCTTAGTACTTTGTATTTCAAGATATGAACAGGTAATAACAGAATTGAGGTCAAGAGTTTATTTCAGATTTTTGAAAAATTACCTCCTGTATATGTGAATTCAAACCAAGATAAGGCTCAGCATTTACATGGTGCCACTGTCAAAAGTCATTATCTTATACCATTGCTCTTACGTGAGACAATGCTTGGTTCATTGACTTATTTGGTGCTAGTTTCCTTTTGAAACGATAGAAATTTCATATCTGTCTGCTTTCTTCACTACTTAAAAGATGAGGATAATTCCCATTTTATTCTGTGGAAATCTAAGGAATGAATTCAAATATTTCTAGTATTATCCTTTGAGGTGGTAGATGAGGAATTCAGGGGAACTTGGTTCTCCATAGAGTAAAGTCAGCCAGATCAAGTGTAAGGGTTACTGGTATCTGTTACAATACCTTCTGTTTAATTAGAAAACAAATTTGTATTCCCCAGGTCTTACCTTATATTGAAGACTAGGTGAGATTCTGAAGGAGTACAAATAATAGATACCCAATGGTAGACTATTGGTAGTTTAACAACCGCCACAAAGGGATAGGATACAGTTGTCATCTTCTGTGCACACTTTGATTGGCAGCAGTGGCCTGAAGTGTTGTGTTAAGTAGGATCCAGAGGTGGTATAGGTTATTTCAGTTTGAGGTTGTATGACTAGTAATATGTGCTATGGACAGGGAGAAGTGGTGGCTGGTGTGCAAACTGGGGTTGGAAATGGCACTTCATCTGAGCCTTGAAGGATGTGTGGGTTTTAGATGGGGAAAGAAGAGCATTCCAAATAAAGACAGTAACAAGGAAGAAAAATGAATTCCTAAGTGTGTGGCACAGTAAAGGGACCAATGTGAGCAAAACAGAGTGAGTGAATGAGTGAGACGAGTAGTTGTAAAGAGAAATTAGATGATGGGGTATAAACTCAGAAAAAGTTTAGATTTGATATTGTAGGAACTAAAGAGCCCTTGAAAACTTCACAAACTTTATACTTTGATACCAGCGTGTTGGAAGGTGTGCCTCGTGATAACGTGAAGCACACAAAGGGAAACAGAATAGATTTGGAGGCAGAAAGGACCACCTTGGAGCAATAACCAGGCTCAGGAGGCAAAGGATGGGTCTGAGAGATTTTGATGGAGACGTGAAGAGACTTAGTGATGTCCTGCCCATAGGGAATGGAGGAATTGGCTCTTAACAAATATCTAAGTAGCATACAAGAACCCTACATGTAATGGGAAAGCCAGACGTAAAAGCCATCTTCCAGACCATGGATTGTTTTCTTTTCCTTCTGACAAGGCTCCTTATTCAAGTTTTTATATCGAGAGATGAAAAACAAACTGATGAATTTACCTCTGGACGTGCAGTTCTCAAATTGTGGTCCCTGGACCAGCAGCACCAGCATCATCTGGAAGTTGATGAGAAATGCAGATCCTCTGGCCCAGCCCCAAGCCCATGAATCACAAACTTCACAAATGCTGGGAGAGGAGCCTAACGATCTGTTGTAACAAGCCTCCAGGTGACTCCTATGCATGCTCACATTTGAGAACCACTGCTGTGGCAAGGAGTGTCTAAAACTTCAGCGGGCATCAGAATCACCTGGAGGGCTCGCTAAGCACACCCTCTGGGACCTCTGCGGAGGTTCTGACTCTGGGGTTCACTGTAGAAATGTCTGGCTCTCAAGTTTCCAGGTGATGCTACTGGTGCTAATGGTCTAGGCCAGTGGTCGGCAAACTGCGACTCGCGAGCCGCGGTTTGCTGCTCTGTTGACTAATGAGTTTGCTGACCACTGGGAGAGGGGCTTAATTACAAGGAACAACAACAGCCTGTAATCATTGGAATCGAGAGTCTAGGTCAGTGGTCGGCAAACTCATTAGTCAACAGAGTGGCAAACCGTGGCTCGTGAGCCGCATGTGGCTCATGAACCACAGTTTGCCGACCACTAGTCTAGGCTCCACGCTTGGAGGAGTGAGGCTGTAGAGGCCATTGAAGCCTTCTAATAGTGGCCCTGATTTGCTGAATGACTTCCTTTTTCTGCAAAATAGTGACTTTATTATCTCTTTTGTCGAGGAGGTTCATACAGTAAATTTTGAACATTTGGTGGTGATGGTGACATAGGGGTTGTAAAGGTAAGCAAAGAAAATAGTCTGCTCTGTAGGTAAACCGGTTATCCTTTAGAATTGGATGTTTTGTGAGTAATTGAAGAAAAGGACATATCAAAGTAAGGGAAGCATCGATTGAGATTTATATTCTCAAGGTTTGTCTTCCAAACTTGTAGAGGAAGGGAGCCAGCATTGTGGAGTGGGTGGTGGATCTTTGTCAAGGATTATAAAATGGGGAGATGGGAAGTTTTTCTGAATGCCTTCTTTTTTATTTTTGCTTGTGGTGTGTAAATGCATCAGAAGGATGTGGGTATAAATGTGTACTGGATCTAGTGAAGGTGATTTTGCTTTTAACTCAGTTACTCCTTAAACAGCCACATGGGTGAAGTGGGTACATCCTAATTTAATAGGTTAGGAATCAGCCTTAGAGAAATTTTGTGACTTGCCCAAATTCCAGAAGCTTGTAAAGGTTCACAGGAAAAGACTCTAGCTACCCCTGCAAAACACAGAACACTTGCTCTTTCTACCACATCATTCTATAGTACAAATGAGGGCCCATCCTTGCCAGCCTGAACTCTTGTTAGTCTTCTATGATCCTAAGAATATTACTATTTGCCTCATACTCAGAAGAGCAACCCAGGGATCAAAGTGAATTTTGCTGGGAAGCCTTTTAATTCTAGCTCTCACAGGGGACAGAAGCACAGTGTAGTTGCCAAGTTTAAAATACTAAGTATGAAAAATTAAAGCTCATCTCAGACTCAGTTTTCTCAGCTGCAAAATAGGAAGAATAACAGCTTATAGGATATATCTGGGACACAAGAAAATATGTATTAATAGTTGACACTTTTATTCTTATGTTTATTACTGTAATGAATAGGCTGTTTAGTCGAAAGAACTAGGCAGAATATAAATTTACATATAAGCTTAAGAAATATTATTATAGCCGAAACCGGTTTGGCTCAGTGGATAGAGCGTCAGCCTGCAGACTGAAAGGTCTCAGGTTCGATTCCGGTCAAGGGCATGTACCTTGGTTGCGGGCACATCCCCAGTAGGAGGTGTGCAGGAGGCGGCTGATCGATGTTTCTCTCTCATCGATGTTTCGAACTCTCTATCTCTCTCCCTTCCTCTCTGTAAAAAAATCAATAAGATATAAAAAAAAAAAAAGAAATATTATTATATAACTTTAGGAAAAAAAAAATTGATGACCATAGTAGACTGAATGGCAGCCACCAAAAAGATGTGGCTACCTCCTAATCTCTGAACTTGTAAAGGTTTCCTTATTTATAACAGGGGTCTTTGCAGATGTAATTATGTTAAGGATCTAGAGATCATCCTAGATTATGTGGGTGAACCCTAAATCTAGTGTCAGGTGGATTTACAGACATCGAGGAGAAGGCCACTTGAAGACAGAGGCAGGAATTAGAGCAATGTGGCCACAAGCAGAGGAAGCCAAGGATTGCCAGCAGCCACAAGAAGATGGAAGAAATAAGGAAGGATTCTCCGGTGGGGTGCCTAGAGGGAGTGTGGCTTTGTCAACACTTTGATTTTTGAGGTCAAGCGTCCAGAACTATGAGAAAATAAATCTCTGTTGGTACAAGCCATCCAGTTTGTGGTAATTTGTTACAGCAGCCACAGGAAACAAATATAGTGAGTGAAAGGAATTGAGAACATTTTGTTTCCTTCAGAGAGAATTAGGAGCTGGCATCCAGACAACTCCTTAAAGTAGGTGCAATTTGTCCTTGGCATATGTCCATCTTTGTAGGTATAGTGATGGTAATGTTGTTGAGGTTTCATTTCAACTCTCTCCACACCTATTTTTTTCTAGCAGCACCTATATTCCAGACTTCTGTGAACTCTTTCTCTTCCAAAAATAAAGATAATAAACATATTAAAAAATAAAAAATCAGTCTGCCATGTCCCACTCTTTCAAGTAGAAGAAAAGTTCTGAACAGGTCAGCAATAATGTATGCCACACCTATAGCTCTGATTTGGTTGGTTCTATAGAAGCAAAGCCTGTGATGGGAATTATTGCCTAAGTGATATATTGAGAAAATGATCTCAGGAGACAGGAGAGGGAGAAGTAGGTAAGGCAGGAGAATATGATAAGCAAAAGATGTGGGTTTATGTGGTCTAACTTCAGAAATCCCACGCAGAACAAATGACACGAGAGCTTTTGGTTTTTTAATTAATAGGCTTTGTGTTTTAGGGTAGTTTCAGGATCACAGCAAAATTGAACAGCAAATGCAGAGCTCAAATATATTATATTAGAGGCCCATGCACGGATTTGTGCACTAGTGGGGTCCCTGGGCCTGGCCTGTGCCCTCTCGCAATCTGGGACCCCTCGGGGGATATCAGAGAGCCAGTTTCGGCCAAATCCCCACAGGCCAGGCCGAGGGACCCCACCGGTACAGGAATCTGTGCACAAGGCCTCTAGTATGCATATAAGATCTTTGGTTAACCTCTTCCTGCCTTCCCCCCTCCCCCCTTTCCTCTGAGCTTCATCAGTCTGGTCCATGTTTCCATGCCTGTGGTTTCCACTCCTGCGTTGACCCCTAGTGGTCAGTGCACGTCATAGCTACTGGCCAGTCAGCTGGTCAGACGATCAGACAATTGCTTAGGCTTTTAAATATATATATATATATATTTAAATATATATATATATTAATCCTCATCTTAAGATTTCCCCCCCTCCCCATTGATTTTTAGAGAAGGGAGGTGGAGGGGGGTGGGAGAGAGAGAGAGAAAGAGAAACATCAGTGTGAGAGAGATACATCAATTGGTTGCCTCCTGCATGTACCTTGACTGGGGCTAGGGATCGAGCCTGCAACCCAGATACATGCCCTTGCCCAGGAACAGAGAGTTCCCATATAACCCATAACCCCAAACACATACAACCTTTTCTACTATTGAAATCCTGTATCACAGTGGTATTTTTGTTAAAATCTATGCACCTACATTGACACTTATTATAACCCAGAGTCCATGGTTTATGTTAAGGTTCACTTTTGGTGTTGCACATTCTATGGGTTTTGAGAAATGTATAGTGACAGGTATCCACCATTGTACTATCATGCAGAATAGTTTCACTCCCTTAGAAATCATCTGTGCTATGCCTATTTATCTCCCATCCCCCCAACCCTTGGCAACCACTAACATTTTTACTATCTACATAGTTTTGCCTTTTCCAGAATGCCATGAAGTTGGAATCATTCACTATTTAGCCTTTCAGATGGACTTCTTTCACTTAGAAATATGCCTTTATGTTTCCTCCATATATTTTCTTGGCTTGATGGCTCTTTTCTTTTTAGTGCTGAATAATATTCCATTGCCTGGATGTACAGTTTATTTATCCATTCACCTACTGAAGGACATCTTGGTTGCTTTCAGGTTTTAGAAATTATGAATAAAGATGCTATAAACATCCATATGCAGGTTTTTCTGTAAACATAAGTTTTTAACTAATTTGGGTAAATACTAAGGAGTGTGATTGCTGGATCGTATGGTAAGAGCATGTTTAGATTCGTAAGAAACTGCCTAACTGTCTTGCAAAGTGGCTGTCATTTTCTATTCTCACTAGCAATGAATGAGAGTTTTTGTTGCTCTATATCCTCACCAGTATTTGGTGTATCAGTATTTTAGATCTTTGCCATTCTAACAGTTGTGTAGTCTCACTGTTATTTTAATTTGCAATTCTCTAATGACATATGATGCTGAACATATTTCCTTCCTCCCTTCCTTCTTTTCTTCCTTCCTTCCTTCCTTCCTTCCTTCCTTCCTTCCTTCCTTCCTTCCTTCCTTCCTTCCTTCCTTCCTTTCTTGTCAATCCACACCCAAGGATATTTTTTTACCAATGCTTTTTAAAGAGAGTAGAAGGGAGGGGGAGAGAAAGAGAGAGAGAGAGAAACATCAATGTGAGAGAGACACATCGATTGGTTGCCTCCTGCATGCTTCCCAACCAGGACCAGGATGGCGCCTGCAACAAATGTATGTGGCCTTGACTAGAATCAAACCCAGGACCCTTCAGTCCATGGTCTGATGCTCTATCCATTGAGCAAAACTGGCTAGGTCTGAACATCTTTTCATATGCTTATTTGACATTTGTATATTTTCTTTGGTGAAGTGAATGTTCAGGTCTTTTGCCCATTTTTAAAATCAGGTTGTTTACTTTCTTATTGTTGACTTTTAAGAGTTATTTGCCTATTTTTAATGATAGTCCTTTATCAGATGTGTCATTTGAAAATACCAGTATTTTTTCTCAGTCTCTGGCTTTTCTTTTTCTTCTCTTGAGACTCTAAGGTTTTTTGCACTCAGAATTGAGGGGGCTGTGCTATTATACCAACTCCTTTAGTAGGCTGCAGGCAGTCACTTCTAACAGGTAATGTCAATTCTCTGAAGATGGGTGTACCTCAGCAGCCAATGCCAAAAGCATCTGGCGGGGTTAGTGTATGGCCTCCAAACAAATCTTCAAAGAGATCTGAGTGGGGCCTGGAAGCATTTACTGCCATGCTCTGCTGAGAGAAGTAATTCCAGGTTGTTTCAAGGTCACAGGAAGTCAATGTTATGCCCATATTCTGCACCTCATTCCTTGTTATTTATGTAGACCTCTTGGGAAAACAGTCCATAGGCTGGGTGATGGCTCAGGCAAAAATCTGTCTAAACAGGCTAAATGTTCACTACCTGGTTCGATTAGATTGTGTCTCAGCAATCATTTGGCATCTAGAGAAGAACCAGTTAGATCCAAAGTGTCAGGTCTCAGCTGGCACCTGCCTTACATTAATGGATGACTATGAGAATGAAGTCCCATTGCCCTTTGCCACTGAAAGGCAAACAAGGTGAACTCACCTCAAATAGCTCTTTGTTTCCGGTCCCCATTAGGCCTCGTCCTCTTGTAATCTGGTTTGGGGGAAAGTCCTAAAAGTTCTACTTCCTCTGCTTCCAGGTTATTCTTACAATCAATTCTCAATACTTGAGTTCACTTGGAAGGGTCTCTGCATCTTATACCTGAAGGGAATGATAATGTAAATTGACTAGTAAGATAACCAGGAAAAGAAGCATTGGGATACAGTGTGAATGGATGGTGCAAGTTAGAACTCCTCAAATAATCCATTTATTTAAATAAAAACATCGCCTGGCTGGCTGGCTCAGTGGTGGAGCATCAACCTATAAACTAGGAGTTCATGGTTCAATTCTCAGTCAGGGCATATGCCAGGGTTGTGGGCTCGATCCCCAGTGTGGAGTGTGCAGGAGGCAGTAATCAATGATCACTCTCATCATTGATATTTCTATCTCTCTATCCTTTCCCCCTTCCTCTCTGAAATCAATAAAAATATATATCTTTAAAAAGCACAAAAATAAATAAAAATATTAATATTTTAACCTCAAACACTGATTCATAGTTGAATCTTCAGATAACGCTAAGAGATTTGGTAGCCAAATTTTAAAAATTATCCTTTCCAATGTGTCCACCGATTTATTTATGGCAAAAATGTTAATTGAGCACATATTTGCCAGGCATTGGCCACATACTTAGGTTTCAATAATCAGCAAACCTGGACATATTAGATACTCTCAGAGATCCTCTAGTTTAGGTAGGGAGATAAACAATCAGATAATAATCCAACTGAGAGATTAATTACATGCTGAAACAAGAATTCTAAAGAAAAAGGAATCAGTTTGAAATTATGCTCTAAAAGATGGAATTGAGAGAAACTGTCCCTTAGAAATTGAAACTTGAGTTGATATGAAGGGTAAGTAGGATATTCTAAATTTTGATTTGGATTATGAGAGTACCATTCTTTGGTGTGGAGGACAGGTGGGGAAGAGCAGAGAAGTGGAGGTTAGCTAGCAGGGTGTGAGATGGCTCTTGTTCTATAGTGGTGGCACTCATCATTAAAAGAGAGAAAAACATCTCCAGAGCTTGGTGACATATTAGCTTGCAGGACGAGAGGTAGGTGTTTATAATTCCTAGGTTTCTGGTTTGTTTGACAGGAAGGATGGTGACACCATTTCTTGAGATAGAAAACTCAGAAGGAAGACTAGCTTTGGTTGGTAGGCATTAGAAGTTTGCATGGATCGTATATTTTAGTCTTTGTCATGATGATTTTGAAGGGTTTCTGAGTGAGATTACACATCAGAGAGGCGATCTTGGAGAGATTAAATGTTGTGACACATCTGTGTATATATGTCATCTGAAACTAGGAATGGAAATGCATAGGGAGATAATAGTAAGGACAATGTCTTTAGAAATACCAATGGTTAAGAGTCTCTGCATGAGGAGGCTCCCACAAATGAGACAGAAATGGAAATAAGAGAGTAAGAAGAAGCCCAGGAAATCCTGGTATGAAATTCAAAGGGATTGAGGTGTCATAAAGAAGGGAATGATTGAGTCCAATGCTGATGACAAGTGAAATAAGGTGAGCCCTAAAATGTGTTCACTGGATTTGGATACCTGGAGGTTGACTGAGTGATGGTCAAAGAAGGCAGATTGAATTAGATTGAGGAGTAGACCAAGCAAATTAAATGAATACAGAATTCCTTTGTAAAGTTCTAGTGTAAATGAGTTTCAGGTACCATTTAAATTAATAGCAAATAATTTTGAGCACTGGCCTCAATTAAGCATTGTTGAGGGCTTAAAGTATAAGGTAGTAACATTGTCCTAAAAAAAGTGCAATTTAGTTTTGGACATGAGACCTGTACCCCTGAGAAAGAAATAGAAAGAACTCATGAAGTGATGAAAGAAAATATTTACTGTCTTTGCAGCATTTCTGATAATTAGCACATTTGTATGATAAAAGGGATACCTATTTAACATAAATAATTTTAGAAAATCTAGGTAAGGAAACAGAGCTATCACCATCTACACAGATACAAACATATCTTGATGTATTTTTTAATAATGTTCTCAGAGAATTTAAGTGGTTTTCACGGTGCCACTCACCTATAAGTTGAAAAGCCAGCATTTAAACTTTATTCTGTCTAATTTTAAAATTTCCAACCATATGGCCTGATAGATGCATTCATAAATGTAAGAATACCTACTAGACAAATTGTATAAATTAGACGTTTCTAAGAGAGAGAAGAATTTTGGATGAGGAGTGTTAAATATGTTTTACAGAGCAACTGCAGTTTGAGCTGAGTCTTGAAAGACAAATAATATGCAGCTGTAAAAAAAGAAGGATCTCTTACCCTTTGAGACAGCATGGATGGACCTGGAGAGTATTATGCTAAGCAAAATAAGCCAGTCAGAGAAAGACAAGTATCACAGGATCTCATTCATATTCAGAAACTAATGAACAAAATAAACTGATGAACAAAATAGATCTGGAGATATAGTAGCATGGAACAGACTGTTGAATCTCAGAGAGAAGGTGTAGGTGGTGGGTGGATGGGAAGAGATCAACCAAAGAACTTGTATGCATATGTGCATGACCCAGACAATAGGGTGGTAAAGGCCTGGGGTGGGGTATAGGGGATGGGCTAGAAGTGGTCAATGGGAGAAAAAAGGGGACATCTGTAATACTTTCAACAATAAAGATTTAAACAAACAAAAAATAGGTCCAGAAACATGAAACAGACTGATGAATCTCAGAGGGAAGGTGGCAGGGCGTGGGGGGGAGGGATGGTCAAAGATTAACCAAAGAACTTATATGCATATATACATAATGCATGGACACAGACAATAGTGCAGTGAAGGCCTGGAAGTGGGTCAGGTGTGAGTTGGAGGGGGTCAGTGGGGAAAGAAAGGGGACATCTGTAATACTTTCAACAATAAAGTAAAAAAAAAAAAAAAGAAAGGACAAATAGGATTTAGATTAGGTCAGCAAACTAGCCCACCATCTATTCCTGTATAGTTTATGGGCTAATAATGGTTTTTACATTCTTAAATGTAAAATGTAATCAAATAAAATGTAAACAAGACTTATTAACCTTTCAGCAAGAATTGTTGCTGGCTTTTGCCTCTTGGTTTACAATTTAATAAGTAAATATTTGAATAAATTATTTAGCATCTGGCCTTTTATAGAAAAAGCTCGCTGGCCTCTGGTTTAGAGAAATATGTGAGGAATGGGCCCCAGGTAAAGATGATGTTATGAGCCCAAGTATAGAGGAATAAAACAGGATATTCTGGAAAAAGAAGGGGAAAAGAAAGGGGAGGGTGGGCGCCATGGAATAAGTGGGTCTGGGTCCTCCATCCTGAGGGCTTTTATCTGAGGTCTCAGGGGAAGATCTCAACAGAATATTTATCAGCTTTCCACGTGTGTCTCCTCTGTGTTGTAGTCTCCTGATTGGTAGGCACTATGGGAGGGCGTGAGTTATTAGCCATTGCAGCAGGTCCTGATGTCAGCCCTGGAGTCACTTCCTCTAGTTTTGCTGCCCCTCTGGCCCTGGAGATGAAACAGCTGAGGCCTAGATGCCATCTCCAGGCGTTAATGCTTAAGAGAGTGGTTGTGTAAGGGTTTGTAGTTTTGCTCATTGTTAGGCAGCTGGGGCTCTCTGCCATGTAGATCCCCTGTACCTGGCCCTTCATTCCTGCTCTGCTCATGCCCATCTGCCTACCACAGTGGGAGGATGGAGGTGAGTGAAATTCTCCAGCAACTTTTTGTGACTGATGCGCACCTAAGAAATATTGACAAGAGAAAAGGGTGGCTGATTTGGGTGTGCAAGTGTGATCGTCTAGCTGCATTATGCTATTTTAAACAAGATTGCCCACATTGGAAATAATGATGTTTAGCTCGCAATAAATTCTGTTCGAAGCCCAAAGTTGAGCCAGGAGACCCTAAGAGAGGACCGAGGTCATGACTGATGAGATGTCAGAGACTCTGAGACCCAGCCTGTGATGCATCCAGTCATCAGGGCCTGAGTGTTTGTCATAATGTCACAGTACCTGCTGCTGACTCTTATCTGTGAGACAGGTAGGAGCGTGCCTGGGAGAGGATGTTTCTGACAAGGCCATCCTGTCCCCCAGTGCCCCACAAGTACTGGGAAGAAGGCAGTGGGCATCTGCTATCTGAAGACAAAACGAAGCCATGCAGGGGAAAGCTGTATGGGGTGGAAGAAGATGGCACATTCCCAATGCAAGGAGGGAAGGACAGGTGCTCCAAGGAAGGCTGCCACTGCTCCTGGGGCTGGCAGCATGCCACATTGCAGAGCCCAGCGCAGGCCAGCCTCTTGGCAGCCACGCAACAACCACCGCGAAGCATTCTGTCCCCTCACAGCTCTGCTCTTCCAATGACTGGAGGGCCCCCATGAACCGAGATAAACCGGCAGGCAGCACTGTTTTCCAAGAGAGGGGAATGCGTTTTCCCCCCACTCGGAATGATTTTTGGGATCCGTGTCCATCCTGCAGTTAGGGATTGACTTGCCAGCTAACTCCAGATTGCTTTCCCTCTTGGCACTTGTAAAGCATGGATTGTTCCGTGTTCTCTCTCTCCTCTGCCAAATTTGCCCCTGCGGCTCTCTGGAAGGGGATTTGTAAAGCTACAGTTCAGTTTGGGGAAGGAAAGAAGGAAGACAATTTTCCAAAGCAACCATGTATTTTAAAAAGTATTATTTTCTCATTCAAGCTAATGTGTCTCTAAACTCATTAAGTGTATTGGAGGCTTAGTCACCCCAGAGGGCCTCTTGGAAATTGGTGGAGACAACTTCCTGAGGCAGGCTGTGCTGATGACCTTACTTCTGCCCCTGCTCACATGCCCCATACATTTCCCTTGGGAGGGGCCATCAAGCAGGTCTGGACTGATCAGAATGGCAGAGGGAGAGCTCCTATAGAAAATACCTTCCTTTTGGCTTGTATCTTCTTGTAACAGCATGCCCCTTTCCACTCCTCCAAGCCCCAGGTTGAATCTCCAAGTGTAGTCCAACTAGTATGAGATCTACCAGGAAGGACATCGAAGCCACCCAAACAAAGCTCAGTGTGGAGTTTCAGTCATTTCTCAGGTCCCAGACTCCAGAAACTAAACACAGGGAGAGGGAAGACGTTGTTTTCATCCTCCTGCTTTTTGGAATTTGGAAGCCTTTTTTAGCTTCATACAGAGAGCTGGAAGAGTGGGGCAGTAGGTTTTCAAAGGCATGCTTCCTGCTGGCCCCTCCCATGTGCCAGGGAATGGGGGTGATGGGGCAGCCAAAGAACCTAGGGAGCATCTGTGGAGGCCTGTGCCTTAGGAAGCAAGCTCACCAGCTGAGCCTGCCAAGGATGTCAATCACCTTCTAAACTCTCTTGTTTTTCTCTCAACTCTAATGTATTAAGATATAATTTATGTACAATAAACACAGATTTCTAAGGATACTTATCAATGAGTTTTAACAAGTACCCACCACCTATCAAGATACAGAACAGGATACAGATGCACCTACAATCACCCACAGTACCTGCCACCCATCAAGATAGAGAATAAGATGCAGACTCCATGGGGGCTAAAAAAATATTAAAACTTTTCTTCCCACTTTTAAATTCTTCTAACTAGACTAGTAATCAAACCAACAGAGACAGATTAACAGGAGAAAATCAAATTTAAATACATGCACATGGGGAATTCATATAAGCATGAAAAGTCCAAAGACAATGAGGCAACATTGGGAATATATAACATTTTGGACACAGGAGAGAAGGGAGGGATGGGGTATTAGATTTTAGAAGTGAAAATGGGCTATTTACAGGTAACTGAGGAAGAGTTCTTGCTAGGCAACTCAGAAACAATGGGACACAAGGGGTATCTAGCTAATAGGCACCTTTTTTTTTCTCCAAAGGGCCATTGGATATTTATAACATCATTCTCAGGCCATACAAAATTATCAACTTAAAAATCACCCTGCTATATTTAGTCAAACATTTAATTAACTCACCCCTAATGCCTGGGCAGGGCCAAACCAAATGATTTTGCAGGCCTTACATGGCCTCTGGATGGATGTTTCCTGAAAGTTTAACATGTTGGTACGCAGGCAGGCTAAATAGCCATCTCAGATGGTGGGTAAAGAAACACTGAATTTATTTAAGAAAAGGAGATGGGGATGGCATATCCAAAGGGAAGGGCTGCACAGGGGACATGGGGTCAACGATGGCAGCACCAGGAGCTGGAGTTTCATCCTTATGTACAGTCACTGGCAGGAAGTTCTTGTCATCAGTGGGTCTGGGAGCTGAGCTGGTGGGATTGGAATTTGGATGGAATGCAGGTGTGCAATCAGGTGTCTTTAGGACAGTTTCAGTTCCTTATATGGTCTGACTCCTGGTGTCCAGCAAGTTTTTCCTGGTCTTTTTCCTCCTGTGGTGGGAAACTTACAAATGGCCATTAAGGATTGTATTGCCCTATAGTCCACATTCTAGAGTGTCAGATAAATGAAAGAATACAGTATATAGTCTTTTCTGTCTGGCTTCGTTTTCCCAGAACAATGTGTTTGATAGTCATCTTGTATGTGGAAGCCAGTGTTGGTAGCATGTATCAGAAGCTCGTTCCATTTTATTGAGCAGCCTTCCACTGTCTGGCTTTACCACAATTTGTTTATGTGCGCATCTGTTCATGGACATTTGGGTTGTGTCCAATTTGTAGCTCTTATGAGTAAAGCTGCAATGAAAATTCTTATACATTCCTTTGGATGGATATATGTTATTATTTCTCTTGGGTAAATGCCTCCGAGTGAAATTTCTGAACCTTAGGGTAGGTGAACTGAATTTACCACTATTAGGAACTGCCAAACAATTTTGCAAAGGAGTTGTACCAGCAGTGTTTGAGGTTCCAGTTGCTCCACGTCCTTTCAGTCTGGTGTTTGCTAGTCCTGATTGTTTTCGCTATTGCAGTGGGTGAGAAGAAATATCTCTTTGTAGTTAAACTTTTCCAAAGCAGTCATTTTCCTGGGACCTGAATTCTAGGAGAGTCTTAGGTAGGCAGTGAAAGCTAGGAATTGCAATAGGAGGAAGGCTCTTGTTTAGAGTCAGTTTGCATATTTCCATGTTGAAAAGAAAGCCTCCTGGCAGCAATTTGAACTCAAAATTCTTCCCCAGAAGTCTAGTTTCCTTAGCAGATGTTTATAAATATTTACCTTCACATTTTTAATGACAACAATGCATACAGCACAAACTCCAGGCACTTTACAGTATAAATATTCATCACAGAGGTTGCCAGTTGTTTTTATGTGAGACACAGAGAGCTCTGCCTGTCTACACCTACAGGTTGATGGGAAGATTTTCTGGATGTGTACGTGGTTAAGAACAGGTGCCCTGGAGAAAAAACTTCCTTGGTTTGAGTCTTTTCTCTCCTTGGGGGGTGGGGGGGGGAGGGGGGGAAGGGCAGGGAGTGGAGTGGAGGTGTGGTGTTAGTGATTAAGGCAAGTTATTTTGCCTCTCTAATGGTCTATAATGTCCTACTTCACACACTGTTCCACTAACAAATCTACCTCCTGGAGTTGTTATGAGTATTAAGTGACATAGTGTGTCTAAAACACGAAGCCCTCTCTCTGGTACATGGGTAATGTATATAAACTCAACACATTCAAAAGAGCAAAATTTCAAAAAAAGATTTACCTTTTCTCTTATGAATAAAGCTGCAGTGAAAACTCTTACACAATTCTTTGGATGGATAAGCGTTATTATTTCTCCATCTAAAACAGCTGGGTCTGAGGGTCAGTAGGCAGCTGGTACATGACAATCTCAAGCTTCTAAAGAGAATCTCTCTG
Source organism: Plecotus auritus (assembly GCF_963455305.1). Classification (NCBI taxonomy): domain Eukaryota; kingdom Metazoa; phylum Chordata; class Mammalia; order Chiroptera; family Vespertilionidae; genus Plecotus; species Plecotus auritus. The sequence goes on along the minus strand of NC_137782.1, from coordinate 74,878,379 downwards.
AAGGACTAGATCTCTGGAGACTAGGACCTGGGGGGGATTTGCGAGGCCCTTAACCCATCATGCAAAGTAGTGTGAAGCTGTGTACAAAAGTGCATTGGAATATTTTTTTTTTCTGGGATCTGTAGTTTGCAACAGAATTTCAAAGGGGGCTGGGATCCCTGAACCCTTTGGAGCTACAACAAAAGAAGGACTAGCCATCGCAGCATATGAAACAGACTTTGGGAAAGAGAGGCCTAGGGTTGAGTTTCAGCTCTGACACTTATGAACTAATTATTTATGATCAAGTTAATCACTCTAAGCTTCATCTTTAAAATGATAATTATATCTTGTATCTTACAGGGTTACTGCGAGGAATAAAAGCATGACATGATTGGCACCTAGGCACGGGCGCTCAATAGGTGGCAAACAAATGTTAGTTACCTTTCACTCCTCTGATCTAGCTTCTTAATGACAGAAGTCCTTCTGATGCCCCTTGCCTTCTATTCAGTGCTAAGTGGGCTTAGCCTCTGTTAAATTGCAAATGACTCTGGGAATGATAATTTATCAAGCTTCATTAGCCATCCTCAACTTAGTGTGAATACATCTGATCATTTCTTTAAAGCAGAATTTTTGCATCAGGGATCAACAGACCACAGAAGAGAAAATATAAGAAGGTGAAATTATTAGAAATTTTATTATTAGGCATTTTCCTTTAACTAACAATAGTATTAAAATAATGGATTAAGTCCAGGGCACCTCTTTTACATTTGTATGTCTTCCTGCACCTCTAAAATCTCTACCCACACTATTGTAGTTCAAAGAGTTTTTTATCTTTAAAAATCAGAACCCCCTCTGCTTTTAACTCAGGGATCAGCAAATTATGGCCCATGGACCAAATCCAGTCTGTGGCCTGTTTTGTAAGCAAGGTTTTATTGGAATAAAATACATCCTTTTGTTCACACATTATCTACTGTATAGCTGCGTTTGCACCACAATGCAGGGCTCAGTGGTTGTGATAGAGGCCTCAGGGTTTGCAAAGCCTAACATTTTTACCAGGTGGCCCTTTGAAGAAAATAACTGACTTCTTATTGAAATGCACATCTAAGCTCCCCGTGACACTTTGGGGATATCAGAGAAGGCAAGTTTATCTTGGAGCCATGGCAGAGGCTGGGCAGAGGCTGTGATACCCTATTTGAGCAGTTCTGAGTCCAAGATTAATTATTTTACCATGACTGACCAGGTGGGCAACCTCTGCTTATTTAGGACTTTAAGAACTTATCAAAATCTCTACCTTTTATAAAATGAAGAAGAGAAGCTAGTTGGGAAAAGAACCCCAAAAACAGTGGCTCTCAGAGAAGTCATTTATTCTAATCTTTTATTTTCTTATATCTTATATAAATCTCCTAAAAGAGTTTAAGAACTATAAATCTGGATGGAATAGAAGAAAAAGATAAGCATGCCAACATCCAACATAAACTATGTGGAAGGAAAGAATGGAATTTAAAGAGTGAAAAGTCTTAAGAAATGAAATATAAAATACTTTGAGCTGAATATCTATCTATTAAATGACGGTGATAACAATGATAATTAAATCACCAACAAAAAAGAGGGGGTTATTTTATAATAAAAAGAAAGTATTGGTGGAGGAAGATAAATAAGCTTTAACTTTAGCAAACATACCTCAAAGAAATTTCTAGGTCTCTGATTCAAAAGGACATTTCTTCTTTCTCTAACACAGAGACATTTTGATTCAAATCCTTTGGGGGCTTTGTTTTTATAACTGTTGAGAGAAAAAGTAGCCACCATACCATCACTGAATGTGGAAAAAGAAGGGACTTAGGACAATAAGCACTGTAAGGAGGGAAGAAGGCAGAGAGGCAATTAAGCTGAGGACAGGTTAAGTCTGCCAATCACAGCTTAGCTGGCCTAGGGCAGGACACTACATAGAGAGATGGGGACCCAAAGAGCTGTCTTCTAAAACCACATGTAAGTATAATACATAGTAAAAAGATGGATGATTGCCCTGACTGGTTTGGCCCAGTGGATAGAGCGTAGGCCTGCGGACTGAAAGGTCCCCAGTTCGATTCCGGTCAAGGGCATGTACGTTGGTTGTGGGCACATCCCCAGTAGTAGGTGTGCAGGAGGCAGCTGATCGATGTTTCTCTCTTATCGATGTTTCTAGCTCTCTATCCCTCTCCCTTCCTCTCTGTAAAAAAAATCAATAAAATATATTTTAAAAAAAAGGATGGATGATTGCCAGGAAATCCCTGGGTTTCAAAAGTGACTTTTTCTTAAGACTTTCTCTATATGCTCTGAAATTCTCTCTAGGCAGTGGTCGAGAAGTCATCATCTCTTCATTTCCTTACTCTAGCATGAATGGATAGAGGATACAGGCTGAAGTTCCTCTTCCTCTTCTCCCTGTGAGACAGCATCAGAGCAGATGTGAGTTAATTTAGCTAAGATGAAGCCAGGTTTGTCTAGCTCAGTGGTCGGCAAACTCATTAGTCAAGAGAGCCAAATATCAACAGTACAACGATTGAAATTTCTTTTGAGAGCCAAATTTTTTAAACTTAAACTTCTTCTAACGCCAACTTCTTTAAAATAGACTCACCCAGGCTATGGTATTTTGTGGAAGTGCCACACTCAAGGGGCCAAAGAGCCGCATGTGGCTCGTGAGCCGCAGTTTGCCGACCACGGGTCTAGCTCAAGCATGTCAAACTCAAAGGCTAACAAGGAGCAAATAAACGAGGCATGTGGCCTGCGGGCCGTGAGTTTAACATGCTTGGACTCTAGCTGATTTAGGCTCTGAGAACTACTGCATGTGGAGAGAGAGAAAGGAACAGGTTAATACAAACATACAAAGACTCTCAGTTAGGGTTTACTTTCACCTTTGATTTCCTTGGGAATGAGGTTGGAGATTGGGATTTTTATTTTATTTTACTTTTTAAAATATATTTTTTATTGATTTCATAGAGGAAGGGAGAGGGAGACTGAAATAGAAATATCAATGGTAAGAGAGAATCACTGATCAGCTGCCTCCCTCTGGGGATCGAGTCCACAATCAGGGCATGGGCCCTGACCAGGAATCGAATGGTGACCTCCTGGTTCATAGGTCAGTGCTTATCCACTGAGCCACACTGGCTGGGCTGCAGGTGATTTATTGAGGGGGACTTTTAATGGAGATGAGAGCAGGGGAATTGAAAGCAGCAAGTTAAGTCAGAGAGAAGGGTCACATAAGAACACGTGTCTAGCTTTAAGCTTAATCTCACCATGAGTTCTGGAACATGAAATGCACCACAGAATAATTTCCACCTTGAGGCAAGGAACAGCCAATGTGTACTTGCCCCTAATGTCATAGGCTGAGATCATTGGCTATAGGCCTTTCCCAGGGGGTGAGGGAATAACTAACTTACCTACTTATCTCACTTCCTACCTACATACAGGGGAAGAAATTTCAGTTGACTAAAGTCAATTACAATACAGGGCTGCTCTGAGCCATTAACAGCCAATACTCACAGTGGCTAGGGGAATGGATAAAACAGCCCATTAAAGGAGGTTTGGAAAAGACACCTACCTCATACGCTAATGTTTGACCACTTAAATAAATGAGTAGGTCACCCAGTATTTGGATCACTAGGCTTTAGCTGAGGGTGGGAAATGTCTTATAAGCATTTGACTCCTGGCTTGGGATGGAGTCAAAGAACATTCTCTGCCATCTAACCCAATCTTCTCTTTCTCACCTATCTATAGAACCTGAACTATATCATTTATCTGAAGCAAAATGTTTGTTTGTTTTTTCAGATGACAAAATTGCTAGGCATTGAAAACACAGTAGAGAGTATTACTAACATTACTACTTAGGGGTAGGTCCTAGGAATATTTTTATCTTTATAGATATAACTGTATTTTTTTTCTAAAAGAAGTAAAACTATGTGCCTTCACATGTTTCCTTTAGTTGAAAGAAATATTAACGCCATTCTCATTTACTTCTGCTCATTTAGAAAAAGAGCAGATCTTTTTGTCTATTTTATATCTAATTGTAAAGTAGTTTAATAAAACATTTTATTCAAATAAAAACTACTTGCAGCTACATTCATATATTTCATCGATACTAAAATGCATGTTTTTCCACATCCTAATATTGCCAAAATCTTGATGCATCTTGTTTTTCACACCCTCCCTGGGTCAGGGGAAAGCTGGGACCTGGCAGCATTGCCCGTGCCTGGGAAAACATGCTCACCTACTTTCTGTATCCTGTTGGCGCTACGTTATGTTTAATTGTCCTCAATAACTTGGCATTAAAACAAAATATTTTGAAGGCAGAAACACACAAGAATAGAGCTCTAATAATAAAGCAAATACTTGATATTGGAGGAATGAATACACTTCCATATTTTCTTACAAAGCCACACCAACTGCGTTAAGTGAATATGGAAAGGAAGAATCTCATAAGTAAAAGAGTAAAGTTATGTTACTGAGGTTCCAAGTGGCACACCTCATGCTGCCATGATAAGAAATGAAAAGTCAATATGAAGATACAGCATGGCTCACTGGGGCTCCTCTGAAAAATCTCCATCCCTTTCCTGGGAAGTTCCTGAATATTCCCCCCCCCCCTCATTGAATACCTTACCCCTGAAATTACATGAACCTCAATAAAAGAAGCAAATTCTGCTAAAGGGGGGCTGCCCTGTGTGAAGTAGTCACTCTCTCTCACTGCTTCACTGATAAACTCACTTTCACTTTAAACTCTATGCTGGCTCAAATTTGAATTCTTTCCTGTGTAAAGGCAAGAACTCACAGTGGGTCCTGGACCCTTAGTCCCTGGACGCCCAGAACACCTGCATCAGCAGCACCTTTTCTTTTTATCAGTACATGTGTAGTTTATAATTAACTTTCATGAAACGTGCTGCCAGGCAATGTCATAGTATTCTTAGAATTTTTTTTGAAAAATAACTTGATGGGTGATGAGATCTGGATGATGAAACCATAGGCACATACTTAAAGTAAATGACGTTAGGTTTATTTAGGTGCTGCAGCAATGGAGAATAAAGCCATACAGCTTCTCAGTTAGTAGGCATAAAACAGGGCTTCTGATAGGATTTGGACTTTGGATGAATCTAAGCAGGAATTAAAGAAGTGGAGGCTGGTTTTAGATGCTGTCAAGAAATTAGAGTCAATTTTATCTAGGAGGCAGGAAGAGCAATGTGAGGCTAGGATTGTCATTGGTAAGGCATATTAGTCAAAAGGGAGGGTGTTTAGTCATTGCAGTGGTTACAGACAGGCCTCATCTGAGCATCCTATCTAATAAAGCGGGAATATGCTAATTGACCATCACAAAGATGGCAGCACCCACAGCCAATAAGGAGGAAATATGTTAATTGACTGCCATGCCCTCAAAGATGGCAGTGCCCATAGCCACAAGATGGCAGCACCCAGTCCCCTCAGCCTTGCTGGGGCGGCAGGCATGTGGCATAGCCGGGCCCACCCCCAGGCGAGTTTGGCTGCTCCATGTGCCTGCCTCTGGAGTCCCCCAGTCCCCTCATCCCCCCCAGCCACCCAGAGCCGGCCCGAGGTGCGGACAAGCCTCAGATGTGGGCTGCCCAGCCAACGCCCGAGGTGCAGGCAAGCCTCAGATGGCGGCTGCCCAGCCGCCCAGGGCCGCCCGAGGCTCAGGTAACCAGGGCTGGCCGAGGCTTGCACTGCCAATAGTGGCAACAGCAGAGGTGTGATGGGGGCATTGCCTTCCCCTGATCACCGGGTTGCGTCCTGCCCCTGAAGGCTCCTGGACTGTGAAAGGTGGCAGGCCAGGCTGAGGGACCCCCCTGTACAGTGCATGAATTTTCATGCACCAGGCCTCTAGTTACTTACATTCAGTTGGGAACATCACATCCTGATTGCCCGGGGAACTGTGGTAGTAAAGTGTGTAAAAAAAAAATCCCTAGACTTGGAATTGAACACTTGGGTTAAAGCCCTCACATTTTTGGGGTGTGGGAATTTTGCTCAGTTTATATCACCTTTCTGAGCTTTGGTTTCCTTAACTATAAAATGGATCTACTAACTGGTACTTGAAAAGGTGAGAGGATAAAATGGAAGTATGTACATAAATGATGATAGTAAGCAATCAAAAAATGTTGACTCCCTATAAGCCATTTTGAACCAAAGGTCCAAGATGTTGGAGGACCCCAGGTCTGGAGTGGAGGTGGAGACCTTTGGGAGGATATAAACATTGGGCTGCTGGGAGATTTTCCTGCTGTAGAGGAGCAAATTCAGAAGCAGAATGGCCATGAGGCTTGCAACAGCTGGAGAGTCAAAGGCTGCCTAAAGTATCTGGCATCAAGTTCTCCCAGGAGCAGACCCTGAGCCAAACATTCCTGGGCAAGTGATTTATGAAGGAAGGGCCCCTGGAGAGGCCAGTAAGCAATGATGGGAAGCAGGAAAGGGGGAAGGAGGAAGTGTGGCCCCAGCCCCAGCTTGATCCTGTAAGGGTTTCTGGACCATAAAGTATACCTCCTATTTTTTTGAGCCTCAAGGCAAAGGAGATGGATGGGCTTTTGCCCCTCTGTGCTGGTCAGCCATCAGTTATGGGCTCCTCTGGGGTTGAGGGTCTGGGCTGCAATGCTCTTGGTGGCAGGAAGCAGCCATTAGTAGTGGAGGACAAAACTAGGGGAATGGGTGCACAATACCAATAAAAGTGGTATGAGGGGCTCAGCCAGTGTGGCTTGGTGGTTGAGTATCCACCCATGAACCAAGAGGTCTCAGGTTCCATTCCTGGTCAGGGCATGTGCCCAGGTTGCAGGCTCCATCCCCAGTAGTGGACATGCAGGAGGCAGCAAATAGATGTCTTTGCCTCATTGATGTTTCCATCTCTCTATCCTTCTCCCTCTAAAATCAATAAAAACATATTTAAAAAAGAAGTGGTATGAGGGTATCTGGATGGGACACCAACATTTTTCCATCTGGGCTGAGAAAATAACTTCAAAGGGACTTTCCTGGGCATATTCATGGAAGTCATTTATAATGAAGTCCCCCTCCCCCCGCCCCACAATACTGTTGTGACATCATCCCATTATCCTGCTCACCTGAAGAGGTAACTCTTCCTTCATAATCTGTCACTTCCTGGTGTATAGCACTAATGGAAAGGCTAGCATTTCAAGTGAAATATGTCAGAAAAAATATTTAAAAGATGTCATTTGTGTCTGGCGTGTCACTGGAGTGTGACAAGACTACGGGAGCCCTGTTAGGGGTAATGAGGCAAGATGAGCTCTAGCAGATTCGTTCTGCAGAGCACAGCTCAAGGACTGAGCTAATATTATTACTGACCATAAATGTTGTTAGGGAGATGTGGAGAGGATGTTGATGCCACTAAGCATTACAATCAAATCTACATAATGACCAGTGAAGGAGGCTAATAAATTGTAGATTATGTGTGCCATGCATATTCATTTCTTCAGACATCACAACTTTCTAGCTGCAAGAATTTTAAAGGCTTCTGATACAAGCATTGGGCTTAAAGCTGGCAATTCTGTTAGAATAATTTGAGTCTTCTGCTATTGTTTGTCTCCTCCCTGCTTCTGCTTCCCTCCCTCCCTCCCTCCCTTCCTCCCTTCTTTCCCACCAATGAAAATAGAAAAATAGAGTCAAGATGCAGAATTGCTGCTAGGTAGGAAACTCCCGAGTGCTGATGCAACACATCCCTATGGAATCAGGAAGCACCAGGAAACCAGAACAGCTTCAGTTATCACTTGTAACTCATTGTGTAACATCAGGCCTCTCAGTTTTGTTTCTCTAGCTTTGGAGCTTGCCAGACATACTTTGAAAAAAGCAAAAGCCCTTGTCATCAAGAAAGAGGATTCCATGTGTGTGCACTTGTTAAAAAAAATAAATCTGTTCTCACCAAAAACCCATCCAGGAAAATATAAGGGAAACCCTTCAGAAGAAATATTACCCAGGCACCACTGATTTCCGCGTTCTGAGGATCTCCTTGGAGCTCTAATTTCTTTAGAATGGGTGCATGGTTTCTTAAAATTCAATGCTTTTTTAAAAAGTGTGTTTTGGTGGAGCTGTTTCCTTACCTCAGGGTTTAAGAGATGGAAGATGACAGTGTCCCCTATGTGTTGTTTATGCCTCATTGACCTCTCTTTACTCAGGAAGCTACTGCCCCCTGGAGTCAGGCAAAGGAATATACATGTACTCCTACCCTCCTTCCCAAATCAGGACTCCCTGGTAAAATAAGTAAATGTACTGGAGAATAATAACTCAGCCAGCATCCTTTTGCTCAATAATAGAGACTTCACATCATAATACTCTTACAAGTAATTTATTTGTTCCCACTCACCTTTTTATGGATTAGGAAACTCAAATTGAGAAAGAGGACCTGAATGCCATTAACCACTGCAAGTGGGCAGCATTGCTGGCAGTGTTATAACTTCCCATAACAAGAACCTAAGGTGTAAGCCAGAAGATAGTGCTTCTAGCTTTGGCTCCTCCAAGCATGAGAAAAATGGATTTTGAAAAGAGTAGGTTTGGAGATTTCTTTTGTGCCTCAGAAGCAGTTTCCTACGTGGTCTAGCTTGTTAACACAAGAGAAGAGAACCCCATACTTAGAGACTGAGTATGGAAACATTTTCCTACAGACTCTCTTGGATTGTCTCCGAAGTTAAAGCTAACTTTCTCGGACTCACCTTCGGTCCTCTTCAGAGATGCCTCAACAGTCTGGGTTCATGTCCCAGTAGCTGAGTCATCTGGGCCCAGACCACTGCTTCTCAACCACCTGTTTTCCTCCAAGATCGAATAGAGCTCTGCGTCTCATTAGGCAATTATTGGTGGGGAGAGGGTCTTTATCCAATTATTCCAGGAGCCAGGGGCTGTTTATACTAAAATACAAGGGAAGAAAAGTCTCCCCTGTTTTTCATTTCTTTACCTTCAAAATTATTAAACATTGATGCATAACTAATATACTAAGATGAGTATTTTATATCTGAGTATTTTACAGTTTTGTGGGAATTTTCTCTCCTACTACTAAATATTGGATGAACATTTTCATGGAAATTAAGCATTTCTTCTTTCATCTTTCTTCTTTCTTTCCTTCTTCCTCCTCCTCTCTCCCCCGCCTCCCCATCCCTTCCTCCTTCATTTCTTCCATCTTTCTTCCAGTAAAGGATCCTGTTGGGTTTACTAGAATTCTAACTCCACCTTGGTCAAAGTAGATGAGTTGGCAACCAAGAGCTATGGGGGGAAGATAATGTGGATACCATGCACTGAATAGTCCTATCTCAACCCCCTGTTGACTGAGAGCAATCTATAATGTGGAAGGCACTGGAAAGGAGCAGGAGGGAGGCAGACTGTAAATTATTAGAGGCAAAATACTTACATCCCTTTATACTACTTTTTACAAGAATGTTACCAACAAATTATTTGAGTATGCAATTTAAATTTGATGTTTTAGACCTTTTTGAATATTCCTCAGTAAAGATTAACTGTACAGGCAAGAAAATTGTGCCTTAAAAATTAATACATTCAATCATTCATTTTTCAGATATTTAATGGACTTTTGTTATTGATACTTACTTGTCACATGATAATTCCAAGTGTTTGTTCCTTAGTAAGTCATCATCACATCCTCTAGGTGAAGGAAAACTGATAAGTACTAATCTCTAAATGATTTGGGATGGAAAGGAGAGGAAAACTTAAACTTAAAATTAAAATATTTTAGATAAAGTCAAAGGGGATACCAAGGTTTCATTATGACCCACCGAGTGGTGACTTCTGATGACTTCTAAGGGCACACTCTCAGGAGCAAAGAATGGGTAGTAAGGGAAGGATTGCTATCATCCAGGCCATACATTTAAAAAGTTTGATTTTTTTAAAGGATGAACATAAATAAGGAAGCTTGAAAGAAACAGTGAGAAAATGGAAAGTAGACAGGTTCATATAATTCCTTTCTCAATGTTCTTCAGTGAAAGACTTGTTAATTAACGTATTGATCATCATGCCATTTTGATTGCCATTCGGTTACTTTTATTGTATGCCAGACTAATATTGGATATTGGGAATATAGCAGTGAAAACAACAGACATAGCCACCATCTTTATGAGGTATATCACCTTTTAAAATTTAGTACCTACTATTTATCCAAACCAATGCATATTTATTATAGTAACTATTTTGTATAAGGTCATGTGCCTGTACAGGTTTTACAAAGGTGAGCAAGATATAGAACTACCATTAAGCAGTTTAGAGTCTAAAGTCAACTGAGTTGAACTCAATTCTTCAATTTATATGGTAGCTTCACTTATGGTATCTCAAAGAATCCTCACAATAATCTTGTGAAGACGTTAGATAAAGATGATCACCTCTTCATTATTATTATTTCTTAATAACTGAGGAATAAAACTGGGGCCCAGTAGATTTAAGTGATTTGTCCAAGTACACAACCAAAGATTGGGAGGATTGCTAGGTTGGCTTCAACTCCTTGTGTTCTTTAATTTATGCAGTCTCCCTTTAGCAAGAGTTCAAATACAAAATTAACAAACAGTACTTTTTAGAAAGTGCTACAGCTATTAAAAAAATCACTTGGTTCAGAAAAGAATCTCATTTGTTGTAAATAAGATAAGGATTCATGAAAAAGAAGGATGTATTGTAAGGATGAGCAATTTGCATAGAAGCTGTTCCTAAGCATTTATGGAATTGGTAGTTATAATGGGGGAGTCCATGTATCTCAGGGTTTGGAGTCAGACAACTTGAGTTTAAAAAATATACTTTATTGATATCTTACAGAGAGGAAGGGAGAGGGATAGAGAGCTAGAAACATCGATCAGCTGCCTCCTGCACACCTCCCACTGGGGATGTGCCCGCAACCCAGGTACATGCCCTTGACCGGAATCGAACCCGGGACCCTTGAGTCCGCAGGCTGACTCTCTATCCACTGAGCCAAACCGGTTTCGGCTTGAGTTTAAATCCTGATCTTGAACTTACTAGCTGAAGGACTTTACGTGTATTATTCACTCTCTGTATTGCTGTCATTCATCTCACAATTCATGGTGAAGATTAAATGAGATGCTATATATACAACCACATTATACATAACCCTTATTTTGAAAAAATTAATGCTTTTATGGAGGGAACATGAAAATTTTGGGGGTTGGGTTTTTTTTGCCCATTTGTATCAGATAGATGCACATAACTAGTGTTGATTGAAAAACTAGGGATTATAGAATAGCTAAACTGACATATAAAGCTGACCATCACAGTCTACCCCTTGTCAACTTGGTGCTCATACGCATCTCCTTAACCCATATTTAATATTCAGCTAAAGACATATTTTCATCTAAAATAATGTAACTATTCTGTTCAACTGAAAATGTTCTAAACTCTTTCCCAGAAGAGAATACAAAATACTTGGGTGATAATCACTCTTTTTTTTATATTCTGTAAACTTAACTACTATTAGTATATTATGTTATATGATAAGGTGATAAAAAGGGAAATAAAAATATTTGCTATACACACAAACATATACATGACAAAATAAGGTAGGTATATTCATAACTATTGAGGTGTTAATTTCTGTAATTTATCACATGGTTTTAGCACATCGCTAGTATTTATAAGTACCTTCTTCAACTTCCCATTCCATATATACCCTCAAGATGTACCTCAGCTAGTCATAGTTCTTTTTCTGGTGGTATGACCCAAACCTTTATTCCTAAAGGAGACATAATTCCATTGACTTTAATCACAAGGCATAGTTACACTAAGAAACACAGTGGTCGGCAAACTGTGGCTCACGAGCTGCGGTTTGTTGCTCTGTTGACTAATGAGTTTGCCGACCACTGCCCTAAGTGATTTCCTTTATTTCAGACTTACTCTTTTTTAAATTTCCATTGTGTTACAGCAGTTCAATTTCTACTTGGTAATCAAGTTCAATTACCCCAGTAAGTATAGTAACATATTTATTTGCCTGTTGATTCAGAGGCACTAGGAGTCCAAAGTGGCCAGGTGGCAGTTTTAACATCTGCTTCAATAGAATTATTGTTGTATCTCTTTTTTAAAAAAGATTTTAAAATTGACTTTTAGAGGGAGAGGAACGGGAAGAGAGAGAGACACATCGATCAGCTTCCTCCCATATCCCCATCCCCTACATGGAGATTGAGCCTGCAACCCAGGCATGTTCCCTGACCAGGAATCAAATTGGCAACCCTTTGCTGTACAGGATAACACTCAACCAACCGAGCCACACTGGCCAGGGCTATTGTATCTCTTGATAGAAGAATTTCTCCCATTGCATCTAAGACTTCTAAACCAGCATAGCATAAAGTCATGGTGATAGAATGCAAATTTTTTGCTGGTGGGTCATTGAGCGTAATAGTGAAGGATGCCACTCCCATTTTCACCTCTTGATCCCTGGACCTGTCTGCCAATCCAGGCTATGAGAGAATCAGCACCATATATTGATGCTGATTTAGATATTGCCCCAGTTCTGCAAAGTATTTCCACCTAGCTCAGATTGTTTCAAAAGGCCATCCCACTGTTCTTTCAAGTAGCTGCTTCGAAGGATGATGGGGAACATGGTGAATTTCATGAGCCTGGCCCGGTTGCTGTACTTCATTTGCTGTGAAGTGAGTTCCTTGATCAGAAGCAATGCTGTATGGAATACTGTGACAGTGAATAAGTCATTCTGTAAGTCCACAGTTTTTTCAGAAGTATTGTGTGCAGGAAAAACAAACTTATATTGGCTTCTCTATTCTAGTAAGAATGTGCTAATTTTTGTCAGTGTTGTAGGGTCTTTCCTCAAGGGGACAGTGACTCCTCTTCATTCAAGGAGTTCTGGGTCTGTAATTTGACTCAACTCTGGGAATTGATTGAGGAAACATTTCTATGTGTTTCAATGATTTGAGTTAGACTTCTATTGACTTGACCTAGAACTTTTCCACTTTTGATACACATCAAGTAGGAATTTAATAGATTTCGTTTCTAGGGACACCATGATCAATTAGTCAACACCATAGGAAACTGGCAGTCAGACTATTCTGATTATTGCTGTAATTCTACTGTCCATTGTGGTAACCACATCCTCCTTGTTTTTGGCAATTAAGTTGTGCCACTGGGAAATTGCCACCCTGAGACCTACTTATTCCCATTGCATTTTGGGAATAGAGTTGGGGGTCAGTCAGCAGCTCCCACTGTAATTTCTGACCTACAGAGAAGAGGAATCACAGAGCTCTTTAAGATGCCCTTACACATTTATTTCTCACAGTCCTGGTGGCAAAAGGGTTTCCTGAACTGTCCTAGGGTGGGTGAGCAGGTTTTAAATGATAAATCAAATCTATTCTAATATCACCATTTCCCTAAGACTTTTTATATCTTCCTCTACCATATACAAAGGCAGTTCTGGAAATTCAACTTCATTTAGGCACCTTTTGGTCCATGTTTCTGCAAATCAACCAAATAAACTGGTAGAGCATTTTCTTTCCTGAGCTGCAACATTAAGTGTAGGATCTCTGCTAAGAGGGCCCATATCAATAATTCTGTCCTGATCCCATTTATGTTCCTCACATCATGATCCTGCACCCTTAATATCCAACCCCACCCAAACTTCTGTCTGTATCATTTGGAAAAATCATGGTGTTCATTTGGTGTGTAGAGTACTTTATTGCAGGTCACACTTTGAACCTCATCCTCTGAGGCCTGCTGGGAAGCAAAGAGGAATGGTGGTGTAGATCCTGAGGGAAACCAAAAGTGTCTTTCAAGGCAACAACCTTAAGGAGAGGCCATTATGGCTTCTTCAGGCAAAGCAGGTTTAACCTTCTCACTGCAAAGAGGAGGCAGCAGAATTTAGGGGCTCAATGTAATCTGCTTCACCGAGACCTTCCCAGATATCTCCATTCCAGTTTTCAGGACTCTTTCCTTCTCAATCAATGACCTCACCTTAACAGGGGACATTCTTAGGCTGATAATTCAATTTGCATTCTAATTCAGCCACTCTCAGGACAAGAGTCAGAGTTTGGGTTTTAGAAATCTCAGCCCTGCAGCCAGAGGAAATGAAGGTTTCTTTCAGGGCAGACATAGAAATTGTCAGGTCATTTATGCAGAACTTGAGCTTGGAGCTCATCATTTCTTTTCACTACTTTCTCTAGTGTAAGTAGGAGCAACCAGCTAACACCATTATATTGCTTAGTTTGACTAAAATGTTATATAGTATCTAATATATGGTTGCCAAGAACCTTGCCTTTTATAGGTATTTGATAAGGAGTATCCAATGGGATATTTTGCCTATCTCTATTGCCATATCATAGGATGGATTATCAGTGCCCTCTTTACCACTGGCAATATTCATTAGTGCCTTTTAATCTAATCAAACTAGGGAACCCATTCCAGAAAACTCAGAATTGATTAAGAAAACAAACATATTCTTAAGATTATGTCCCTCTCAAAACACTTCTAACATAAAAATCTATAACAGTCAGAGTTCCAAAAGAGAAACAGAACCAGTAGGACACATGCTTGTGCAGGACTGTACACACACACACACACACGCACACACACACTTATATATAAAGAGATTTATTGCAAGGAATTGGCCTAAGTAACTGTGGAGGCTGGTTAGGCAACTCTGAAATCCATATAGCAGCAGGTCATTAAAAGGGAAAGGCTGGAAATTCTTGGGCACAAGCTTAAGCTGCAGTTCACTGGCAGGACTTATTTTTTCCTCAGGGACACATCAGTTCTGCTCTTAAGGCCCTTCAACTGACTGGGTGAGCTCCCCCCGCCCCAGATTTTTGAGGATAATTTCTGTTACTGACAGTCTACTCATTGGAGATGATAGTTACATCTATAATACACCTCCATAGCAATGTGTTTAGTGGTTGATTGAATGACTGGGGAGTATACTAGCTAACTGACACATAAAAATGACCATCACACCATCTACTAAGGATGGTTTCAAAAAGTGAAATTCTGGCCCTAACTGGTTTGGCTCAGTGGATAGAGCATCAGCCTGCAGACTGAAGGGTCCCAGGTTCAATTTCAGTCAAGGGCATGTACCATGGTTTCGGGCACATCCCCAGTAGCAGGTGTGTAGGAGGCAGTTGATCGATGTTTCTCTCTCATTGATATTTCTAACTCTCTATCCCTCCTCCCTTCCTCTCTGTAAAAAAAATCAATAAAATATATTAAATAAATAAAGTTAGTGACTTTAAAAATATATTTTTAAAAAAGTGAAATTCTGTCCATGCTTTGCTTTAATTTTTGTTATCTCTATTTCCGGTATAGTTACTTTTTAAAATATGTATCAAGACAGACTTTTTTAGTTGAGTTCACAATATTGAATGATCCATGTGCCCCAATCAGTCACGGGTACCATATTGTGTGTGTCTTGTTTGACAGCATTAAAGTCTATGTAGAATCTGGTTCATTGGAGCATTCAGCATGTCCTGGACAAGAAAAATAGTTTCACCAAAGGTTAGCCAGAAGAAAATGGATAGTGAACAGATCTTGGATGTGAGCACAGTGGACAGCTCAGCAAATGTGTATTTTATTATGTCAGGACTTTTTTTCAAGTCATTTACTTCCCTTACCTATTTGAGGGTTAACTATCTTTTACTCAAGTGTTACCTCTTTATCCAACCCCATGAACACCAAGAATTGGTCCTGTGTTCACAGTCTCCATGGGATACATTTGCTTTTATCATGTCTTCTTCCTCCCATTATGGCAAACCTTCTTTCTCCCTGCTCCTCACTTCCCAGAGGCAGTAGGGCCTTACAAATATGGCATTCTCTTCCTCATTTTCTCAAGTTTCTGTAGTTAACACACCAGAAAGAATAAAAAATGCTGGAGGAACTCAATAAGCCACATCAATTCCATCTTAGTAGTTGTTGCTAGAATGATCTGGTATGCTTATTTCCATGCACACTTAAGCTAGACTTTGAAGCATAGACCTCATTAAGGACACATATAGAAAACATCTCAAAATAGTAATTTTGGAGATTTTACTTTTCAGCATTTTTTTAAAATATATTTTATCGATCTTTTTACAGAGAGGAAGGGAGAGGGACAGAGAGCTAGAAACATCGATGAGAGAGAAACATCGATCAGCTGCCTCCTGCACACTCCCTACTGGGGATGTGCTTGCAACCAAGGTACATGCCCTTGACCGGAATCGAACCTGGGACCCTTCAGTCCGCAGGCCGACGCTCTATCCACTGAGCCAAACGGGTCAGGGCATTCAGCATTTCTTTTTTTATCATGACCTTTCCTTCTCAGTAAGAGGCATCTACATTGCCTTGATGATAAATAAAGCATTAGAGAAGAAATGAAAAAAAAAAAAGAAAAGAAACAGTTAATGTTCAATTTTCTGACTTCCAAAATATTCTTTTGAGAATCAAAAGGGATGACTTGGGAGAGAGAAAGGGCAATGTTTAGGCCATAATCATAGAATTAGAAAGAGAATAGGAAGTCTTCAGGTCAAGATGATATCTTTATTCCAATCATATAGCAAGAGGGGAAAATATATACATAGAGAAACATAGCTGATCTCAACAAAAGTCAGCCATTTCCACAGTTAAGGAACAGAATAGAAAAACAAAATGCTTAGCAAAACATAGGTAAGACTTTGTTACAGTTTGCATGTTAAGTAGGTAGTAGTTGCAAGAGGTCTGGGTTAATTTCAGGTAAAGAGGACAAAAAGTGTTCTTGTAGGAGATTATAAATGCTTGGGTGGACACACCACAGATGACAGGAATGTTAAATTCTTCTGCCAATCCTTTCTTGGAGATAGAATTCCTAATGAGCTGAAGTCTGAGAAAGGTGGGAACATGGACACATCCGCATGGCCAGGAGCTGTGGCAACTGGGCCATTCATCTGAGCATGGATTAGCCACATTCCCAATGTGGCTGTTGGTAATAGAACTTAGTTCCAGATTAAGGCCTGGAGGACCAGATGAGACAACTGTGAACCAAAAACAGACAAGAAAAAACAATTTATTGCAAAACAAATTAAGAAGGAACGATAGAATATTTTACCAAATCAACAGTAGGCAGAGAAAGAGAATTATAACAGTAAAGAAAAAGCAAGGCTATCTCAAACCAAAAACAAGGTGATAGAAATTAACTCAACTATGGAGGCAGATGGGTACTAGACTTATTCCACTGAATTCACAGAAAAGATAAATAGATTAAACTTCCTATTAAAAATCACAGTGTGTATAACTGAATTTGAAATAGGTTGCTTCCATAAGACAAAAACACACCTAAAACAACATCACATAGAAAGATTTTTTAAAAAAAGGCATGAAAAACAAAACAATACTAAGTAAAATAAGCAGTGTAACCAAAGTAATATCTGTCAAAACAAATTTTAAGACATGACCAAGATAAAAAAGATACCATCCTATATAATAAAAAGGTAATATGTAAATAGAATGAATGGCAGAACAACCGAACAACCATTTAAAGCATAATATGCTAATGATATGCTAAGGTTGCTCAACCACTCGCTATGACATGCACTGACCACCAGGGGGCAGACAGTTAACCATTCGACCAGTCATTATCATGTGCACTGATCACCAGGGGGCAGATGCTCTGACTGATAGGTTAGCTTGCTACTGGGGTCCAGCCAATTGGGACTGAGCATGATGGGCCGGACACGCCCTGGAGTCCCTCCCTGGCTCAATCGTGCACTGGTGGGGTCCCTCAGCCTGGCCTGCACCCTCTTGCAATCCAGGACCCCTCAGGGGATGTCAGAGAGCCTATTTCAGCCTGATCCCACAGGCCACTCCCCTTGGGAGGGCGCCAGACGCAGGGCTCATGGCTGGTGAGTGCTGCTGTGGCAGCACAGGCCTCTCCCAATTGGGACTGATTGGGCGGAAGCCCACCGCAGGCACAGTGAGGCTGGGATGAGTGGGAGCAGCAGGTAGGAGCTGCAGGCAGCATTGGACTGCGGGTTTTAGCCTGAGCCTTGCAGGCCACCCAGAGGGACCCCACCCGTGCTCGAAGAAAGCCAATGAGAAGCTATGCTAATCATGAATTTGCAGTCAGTCAACAACATAAGCTTCAAGCTAATAAAAATAAAACTTGCAGAATTATAAGGAGAAATTAAACACACAGAAACATTGAAGATTTTAAAAAAAACTCTATCACAAATAGATAAATTAAGCTGACAAATATGAGAATCCATGTAAATAATTTAAACAAAAATTTTATAACCTGGATTTGTTATATATAATTATTTACTCACTGATTGGTAATGTGACCTTTGAAATATGTCTCTTTCCTTGTTTTCACAGTCTACATATAATATTTATAGATAAAAACAGGTATTAAAATATTTAAAAACTTTAATGGCAATTATAAACACTGAATTTATTATTATATGCTGGAATTTGCATGGGAGAGATAACTTTTAAGTTTTGAATAAATAAAAACTTGGGAAAAACCAAGCCAGAACATTGCCTGGGTTGGGAGGTGTGATGTCAAAGTACTAACCCAAAGGAACTCCACTAAGAAGTGCTTGGAATCAGCATTGTAAAAGAGCCATACCCAGCTAGTGTCCTGTACTGAGAGCTAAGCCAAGCTGCCAGCTTGTGTCTGTTTCCCAGAGAGAGGAGCTGTATTAGTTGCTCATCTCTCACTATGAATATTGAACTCCCA
This sequence comes from Plecotus auritus, assembly GCF_963455305.1. NCBI lineage: Eukaryota > Metazoa > Chordata > Mammalia > Chiroptera > Vespertilionidae > Plecotus > Plecotus auritus. The sequence continues at coordinate 74,859,751 of NC_137782.1, read as the reverse complement.
TTGACAATCATCCACATAGCACCCATGGATGTCTCCTAGTAGTAGAATGCCACTGGTGCCTTTGGACTTTGCCTAATCCTATTTGAAGGGCCACTTGGGGCAATTCCCCCATGCCAATATTCTGTGACACTTAAACAAGCATAGACACACTACCCTGTGACCTCAACAAATGATGGATTTCTTAACAGGTAGAGAAACTGTAGTGGTGTGGAGGGGCAAAGCCCAGAACTGGTCACGGTGGTGAAAACTCTCCCATTACAAAAGGAGCTGGAGAGAATTTACTATGTTCAGGATGCTATTGTTTGGGATATAGTTTTCCTTCTAAGTCTGAAGTTACACAGAACAGGCATAATAGGAAGAACTTCCTTTTTTTCCAGCGAAAAAGTAGCTTTCCTTGTCAACTATTTGAAGAGAATAGCCTATCTAAGAGATGTATCATTTAAAATCTATTTCTTTGGGACACACAACCAATTTCTGCTCATTCAATAAAATTTATGTAAAAGAGAGGGATTTCCACTGGGGATTAGAGAAAAATATTCTCATCTTATCTTTCACCCCTTCTCTCTCCATGTTTTCACAAATTCCTCCATCCATCTCCTTATCCACTCCATATAGCCTTCAATAACTATTAACATACCATACTCAGATGTAAAGGAGGCCTCAAGCAGAACTCTTGGGGCCCCTCCTTAGATCTTGTGCCCAGCAGTCTACCTGTGGACTGAATGTTTGTGTGTCCCCAAAATATACTAGTACATATTGCAACTCTTCCCCACAGTGTGATCATATTAGGAGGTAGAATCTTTGGGAGGTGATTATGATTGGATGAGGTCATGAGGGTAGACCCTCATGGATGTGGTTAGTACCTTTATAAGTCACTAGAAATGTTGCTTGCACTTCCATTGGAGAAGTGTTCAGAATGTGACCCAGAAGAGGGTTCTCCCCAGAACCCAACCCTGCTGGAACCCAGTAAGAACTGTGAGAAAGGAATTTCTGTTGTTCATAAGCCACCTAGTTTGTGATATTTTGTTATAGCAGCCCTAGCTAAGACTCTACCTTACTGCTTTTTACTATTCTTTTCCTTTTGTCCCAGTTGCTTGCCTCCCACCAATTCAAGTAAAAGGTATGATTCCCTTCCCTTCCCTTCCCTTCCCTTCCCTTCCCTTCCCTTCCCTTCCCTTCCCTTCCCTTCCCTTCCCTTCCCTTCTCTTTCTACACATTATTGAGACTGCTCTACTGGATGCTGTGCTGTGCACTGTGTACTAGTATATATAATGGTGAACAAAGTAGGAAGTATATCTGCCCCCATGAGTCTTATAACCTGATGTGGAAGATTGATATTTAATAATGAACACAATCAAATATATAAACACAAATTCTGAAATGTGCAAAGAGAGAAAATGATTTTGTTCTTTGAAAAAGATAAAAACCTTGCAGCATGCTTTAGATTGAAGGCCCAGGGAACGAACTGACACTGAGTTGATTCTAAAGGATGATGAGCAAATAGGAGTTTTTCAGATGAGGAGAGGTGTGGACATTTTTAGACTGAAGAAACAGGTTGTCTGTTGTCAAAATACTTTTGCTCCAATGGGAAGGGAGGAGAATATCTTTCTTTGGTTCATACATATGGCTTATTTTAAATTATTTCAAAATTTCTACTCAAAACCTTTAATTGTTTCTCGGAGTGGTTCTGATATCTAAATTTCATAAAAGAAATGAAAGCCAGCCTACTTTTCTTGTTTATATATCTTTTTTTCACCTTTGTATTTTTTCTATTGAGTGCTTGTGATACTCATACATTATTTCTTTTTTTAAAATATGTTTTTATAAATTTTAGAGAGAGAGGAAATGGGAGAGAGAGAAAGAAACATAGATCAGCTGCTTCCTGCACATCCCCTACTGGGAATCAAGTCTGCAACCCTGGGCATGTGTCCTCACCTGGAATTGAACCCTTGACCTCTAGGTGCATGGGGTGATGCTCAACCAATTGAGCAACACTGGCCAGAACCCTATGTCATTTCTTTACATTTAAAATTTTCACCAGTATGTGTTTAGTATAGTATCTGGAATTATTGTTTCTGAGGTCAGGTCTTTATTTATATCAGGATATTTTTTATTATGCTTAATTTCAGTTGATAGCAACTGTAGTGTACTTTTTTCTTTTCTTATTTTTAAGAAATATTGATTATTCACATCTTTACTCTCCATTTGCTTTTATAAAATTGCATTATGTTATCTGCAATCATTTTTAGCTTGACTCCTTTCCCTCCATATTCTGGCAGAAATTGTTTAATGCAGGATTATCCTCTTTATGAAACAGCTACAGTTCTGCCTTCAAGAATTACTGTTCCCCACATAGAGCAATTGATCTCCAAACTCCCTTTCATACCTATTCTTTTTTAAAAAAATACTTTTATTGGTTTCAAAGAGGAAGGGAGAAGGAGAGAGAAGTAGAAACATCAATGACGAGAGAGAGAGTCATTGATCAGCTGCCTCCTGCATGTCCCCTACTGGGGATTGATTCTGCAACCCAGGCACATGCCCTTGACTGGAATTGAACCTGTGACCCTTCAGTCGGCAGGCCAATGCTCTATCCACTGAGCAAAACTGGCTAAGGCCATATCTATTCTTCTCCTATCACCATTGTTGGTTGGACAATGAATGGACATTTGTCCCAAGATATGATATATAGAGTTTTCTTTCTCTTGAGAATTTATAATTGGGCTCTAACAGCCTATATGTAGTTTCTAACTTCTGCTTCTAGACCAGGGGTGGGCAAACTTTTTGACTCGAGGGCCACAATGGGTTCTTAAACTGGACCGGAGGGCCGGAACAAAAGCATGGATGGTGTGTTTGTGTGAACTAATATAAATTCAAAGTAAAGGAGCGAGGGGAGAGCAAGAGAACCGGATAGAACAGCCGGATCCGGCCCGCGGGCCATAGTTTGCCCACGGCTGTTCTAGACTCTTCCCAGACCTAACAGGTCACAGAGTCCACTATGCTGTATCTTACTCATAAAATCATTTTTTATGTATATATTTGCACGATTATATTTGTATTACTTGCAGTCAAAATAGTTTGCTTAAGTCCAGGTATCAGGAGGAATTATTTGAATCTTCTTAAATGGCTGCTCATTCTAACCTACATGTAGAGGATTAGGAAATATTTAAAGAATTTAAAGTTGATGAAAGACATTTTTCTGCTTGAACAGCAGAAATTTGAATGCAAGTAGCATAAAATGAATACTTACACACTGCAGGCTTGAAAAAGAAAGATAAAGGATTTAAAAGGCATGATGAAGCTGTCCTTTAGCTCTGTACGGCCTTTGATGTTCAGGAAGCCTGTTAAATCCCTGTCAGACAGACATAGCAGAGGGGGAGAGGTCTGTCGTTTCCTACAATAATGGCCATGTCCACTTGGTCCAGAGGACACTATTTTTTAACTCAAAAGTTCAGGCATAAAATAAATGTTTTCCTTATGTGTGTGGAGACAGAATCAAAGGACATTTAGATTAAAGGATACGATAATATCATAAAGTGAGATTGAATGGTTAAGATCAGCATTCTTAGTCCACTAACTGGTAGCTGTGAAGTGTATCTACTGATGTTCAGGTGATCACAGCTTAAATGAGGATATGAGAAAAGATTGTGTGGTCAAAATATGAATCAGAGATTTCTTTAGTGAATTGAGATCCATCATTAGTTTTATATGCAAGGTAAAGTCTTAACACAAAAGTTTGTATATTTTCAGAAAACAACGCCAAGACCATGTGGATTCCTGCAACAGAGAGGAATTGACAGGACTGCTCCAGCCATGAAGACAGAAGAGAAACAGTCCAGAGATGGAAGACACTGATGACGCCTTGCATACTAGCAGTCAGCAGCTGTGCATCGCTGCAGGTTGCCCAGGACCAAACCAGAGAGGGTCGGACCTGCATTACCACCATTTGTCCACCATCCAGAACTGAAATATCATTGCTGACATGTACAGTTAAGGAACTATTTGACATTGAAATTGGGACTCAAAAGAACTGTTGGCCCAGAAAGAAACTCGCTACAGACTGATTCATTTGCCTCTCAGCATAACCATTATTTGCTTGTCTCATTTTCGGTTCCTATAAGTGTATTTCTAGTATCACATGATCTCATTCATCTAGGGGAAATAATGAACAACATAAACTGATGAACAAAAACAGACCCGGAGACAGGGAAGCATTAATTAGACTGTCAAACCTCAGAGGGAAGGTAGGGGAGGGTGGGGGTAAGGGGGAGAGATCAACCAAAGGACTTGTATGCATGCATATAAGCCTAATCAGTGGTCACGGACAACAGGGGGATGGGGGCATGTGTGGGGAGGGGTTTGGGATGGGAATGGGGAGATGAGGACAAATATGTGATACCTTAATCAATAAAGAAATTAATAAAAAATAAATAAGTAAAAAGTAAAGCAATGGTAAGATATGTACACATATAATACCTTAAAAAAATAAAAATAAATAAAGCACAGCATAAAAAAAGCAGAACATGAGATAATCCCATTTTGGATGTTTACATGTTTGCATAGACAAAGAGAGGAAGCAAAGGATTTTATTTGTATTTAACAATTTATTAGGATTAAATAATAATAAAATTACTACTAATTAAAATTTGTGTGACACAGAAAATAATAACCACAATGTTTTATGCCAATAAAAAAGGATGAAAATTAATAAGCTAAGATTTCAACTTAAGAAAAAACAAAAAAAAAACAACAAAAATAAAACTAATCTTAACAAAATAAAGCATTATAAACCTAAAGACAGAGAAAGAATAAAGAACAGGAATTATAGCCCTGGCTGGTGTTGCTCAGTGGTTAGAGTGTCAGCCTGCACACCAAAGGGTCACAGGTTCAATTCCCAGTCAAGGGCACGTATCTGGGTTGCAGGTTCTATCCCTGGCCCTGGTTTTGGTGAGTAAGGAAGGCAACTAATCGATGTGTCTCTCTCACATCAATGTTTCTCTCTTCCACTCTAAAAATCAATGAAAAAATATCCTTGGGTGAGGATTAACAAACAAACAAGCACATAAACAAACAAAAGAAATGTTCCTACAGAAAAGTTATTAGATTTAACAAAAATTTAGTGAATTTTGGGGATATAAGATAAACAGGCAAAAATTCAATTGTATTTCCATACACATCCCTAAACAATTCCAAAAATGTAATTTAAAAAATACCATATACAATGGCAATAAATGTATTTGGTACATAGGACAAATATTTCACAAAAGGTAAAGAAGATTGTTATGTATATAACTACTCAATTTTAATAAATGACATTAAAGAATAACCATATATTGAATACTGTTTTAATGGATAAAAAACACATACTGTTTTAATGAATAGAAAAACTCATCATTTTGTAGATGCCACTTGTTTTCAAATTGATTTATAGATTCAATATAATAGAAATGAAATAATGTCATTTTAAAAGTAAAATATGATAAGCTCATTCTAAAAGGTATCTGGAAGCACAGGCCCCAAAATAGTCATGAATACAATTAGTAATATAGTTAGGTAAATCCATGCAGACCCATGAATAAAGCTGATATGGTTCAAAGTGGCTCAGCAGATTAATGGGGAGATGATTGACCATTCCTGTGAATCAATAAGGAAGACTCCCTTGAAAAAGCATTTCACAGGAGGAGAAATACAGATGGCACATAAACATGAAAAGATGCTCATTGTCATTAATAATTCAGAGAACTTCAAATTAAAATCTACAGTAAATATCATTTCACAGTCATTAGTATGGCAAAACTTTAAATGCTGCCAATACCACATTTTGGGAAGGATGTAAAGTAAAGAAAACTCTCTTGATTGCTGGTCAAAGAATAAGTTGAAAATATGTTGGAAAATAATTTGACATAATTATCCAGTAATGTGCATATCATGTAATGGTTCCATTCTATTCTGTTTCTAGGTATGTGCCTTAAACTCCTGTACATGGGCTTCAGGGAATGGGTACAAAAGTGTTCAGAGCAGTATTGTCTCTAAATGCACAATTCTGCAAATAACTCAACTTGTTCCTACTGCTGCATAATAAATGACCCCAAGTTACATGACTTAAAACAATACCCATTTGTTATCTTCCAGTTTCTGTTGGTGGTTGGCCTAGTGCCGTGGTTGGCAAACTGCGGCTTGTGAGCCACATGCGGCTCTTTGGCCCCTTGAGTGTGGCTCTTCCACAAAATACCACGGCCTGGGCAAGTCTATTTGAAGAAGTGGTGTTAGAAGAAGTTTGTTTAAAAAATTTGGCTCTCGAAAGAAATTTCAATCGTTGTACTGTTGATATTTGGCTCTGTTGACTAATGAGTTTGCTGACCACTGGCCTAGCTGAATTCTCTGCTTGAGTTCATAAGGTTGGAGTCAAGGTGTTGGCAGTTGTCTGGAGGCCACTTTCAGTTCCAAGGTTGCCAGTAGTTACTTGCTATGTGGCTTCTCCTGCTTCAGATTTCTCTGACTTTTTTTATGGGATCATCTGAATAGATCAGGCCCAGCCACGAATCTATGCCTAATTTAAAGTCCACTGACTAGGGGTTACATATGCAAACACCTTTCCCAGCAGCATCTAGATTAGTGTTTAATAGAATAAATAGGAGAAAGGATATGTATACCAGGGGTTGGAAATCTTGGGGATCATCCTAGAATTCTGCCTGTGACACAGTTTAAATTTCAATATTTTTAGAGATCATTAGATTTGTTTCATAATAGTCATATGACAGCATAACTTATATCAGTGAAAACAAATGAAGTTGAGTTACACATATATACTTGGAAGAATGTCAAAAATACATTGATGGAAAATTTTAAATAATATCACAGTATGATTTCACTTATATAAATAAGAAATCTACATAATTACACACAATTTTGGTTTATACTAGAGATAGGTGGAGGAACTCTTAACATAATGAAATTTATTAACACAAACTTAGAGAAGATATTTCTGGATTGGAGGAAGGAAGGAGGTATAATTAGGGAAGAGAACATGGGGATTTAAAATTATTATTAATGTTCTATTTCTTAAGCTGGATATTAAGTATATAAATTTTATTAAAACACTGCATATACATATTTCATACATATTCCACTACATATACATATTTAGATTAAATTGTTTTAAAATAAAATTAAATATGTTGAAAGAAAAGATTCCATTTACAAAAGCAATAAAACTATAAGAAATGTGCAAAGTCAACATAAAAATCTGTTGAGCCCAGCCAGTGTGGTTCAGTGGTTGAGCATTGACCCATGAACCAAGAGGTCACTGGTTCAATTCCCAGTCAGGGCACATGCCTGGATTGCAGGTTCAATCCCCTGTGGGGGCTGTGCAGGGAGCAGCCAATCGATGATGTTTCTATCTCTCTATCCATCTTCTTACCTCTTTCTCTAAAAACAATCAATAAAAACATATTTTATTTAATTTTAATATGTTTTTATTGTTGATAGTATTATATATATATATATATATATATATATATATATATATATATATATATATCTCCCATTTCTCCCCTCCTTATCCCCCTTCTGCAAGCCTCTACCCACACCCCTAGGTCTTTAGTACCCTATTGCCTGTGTCCATGAGCTATGCATATAAGTATACTAGAGGCCTGATGCATGAAATTCGTGCAAGAGTAGGCCTTCCTTCCCCCAGCTGCTGGCACCAGCTTCCCTCTGGCACCCAGAACCCGGGCTTCCCTTGCAGCCCCAGCTTCACCCGGAAGGTCATCGGTCTAATTAGCATATTATGCTTTTATTGTTTAGATAATCTGTTGAATAGCATAAATATGTCTTTTTAAAAAGAGGATCTCATATTATAAAAATGTCAAAGATATAGTGTAAAACACCAAATTTGTCAGTATTTTCTACTAAATGTGTAGTGTAGGTGTGACTTTCAGCCTAATAGAAACATTATTTTGAAAAAAATGCCCCCTTTCATTGAAAAATGAAACTGACTTTAGTAATCTTATACCACTTTATTTGCCACCTGGAGCAAATGTGCACAGTGGTATTCTTCATGGCAGTGTCCTGTGCATCCATCCGTGGCAGCACATTCCACTGTAACCGGTGCATTTAAGGAACGTGAAGAGGAACTTGCCCCCGTCTTCTCTACTCCAATTTCCCAAATACTGCCTGTGAATATACATAGTCTTCACAACCTGACTTCCTAATGAAGAAAGTAACATGTTTGGAAAGGGTTTTAAATGACAGCATTTGTCAAGCTGTTTGTTTAGTAAACTCTCTGGCAGTGCTGTTACACAAGAACTGTCTTGATTAAGGTTAACTAGTGAATAATTAAAGCCATGGCTGACCTAAAAGATTCCACTGGTGGTAAAGTGATAAGAACCCTTAGTGTCTAGACAAAACAACTGCCATACGACAAATTTCAAGACATACTCTGTCTCCAACACCAGGGCCATACCCTGACCTAGTCAGAAGAATTCTTTTTTTCTAAGTGTCTTGGAACCCCTCGTGAGCTTTGGGTAAAGCAAATCTGATTTCAGCCTTGTGTAGTTAGAAAATAAATGTAATGGTGGTCTGTATATTATTCTAAACCCATTAACATTTAGCTCAGGTAAAAATCAACCAGTTACATGTTCTATCTTTCCCCTTGTATAAAGGGGAAGGGGGGTGGGTGTGAAGATGGGCACTGAGAACAGGCAATATTTTTCTCAATGTTGGAAAATGGACTAGAAAGAATATGGTAGCCTGTTCCCCATGTCTACCAGGGGCACCAAAGTGCAGCCCCCGATTTATGTTAGCTGCAAACCCTGGCTTCTGAATAATGAAGGCACAAAACACCAAAAGGAACTCGAAGAGAGGTCATAAAATTACTCTTTTTGGTATCTTTAAAAACAAGAGGAAAGCACCTGGCAATGGCTGGCTTTCGTAACAATTTGTTTGGGAGTTAAGATGGACTAGAACTTCTGTAAAGAAAGAACTGTTTCTTGTTCTTGTTTTTGTTTGCTGTTTACTTTTAAAATTTTCCAATCCATCGTGGACCAATATTTTTGTAAAATACAATATAAGAGTTACTAAATACATTTAGAAAGCTAAAATTCCAGTGCAAATACAGTATATTAATATTAGATTCAACAGACATAAAATGATTTGGTTGAATTGTTATAAAAACATTGAATTTTTTGACATTTCTGTACTAATCTCAGTGCAAAACCATAAGAAATAATTTGGCTTGGAGTCCCAAGGTTCTGTTCCACAGCCTGCATGATGCCAGGCTCTTTGTGCTCCTGTAAGGTTATAGATTTGCACCTGAGCATGCTCAGTCCACACCGGGATCTGGTTCTGGTATCAGGAGATCCCTCTTACACCGCCTTTGGGTCAGAGCCCTTCCCTGCACCTGGCCCAGCCTCTGGGGTGAGGCTCCCTAGTACTGTGCCTCTCAGGGATGGGGCCCAAGAATCCTTCAGTATTGGTACAGTACTTGCGAGATGGGTGGTGTGAGCCAGTCTCCTTACAAAGGAATATGGGAGGAGGGGCCTCTGGAAACCCAGCCACCCAGGTGTTTCTCATCTCATCATTCTCCTTCCTCCTCCATAGAACTCTCAAGATCCCGTGAGATTGGGCTGCTTCTGGGCAGAGTGGTCCTGGCTGCAATGCTTGGGGCCTGATTCCACCATTCTCTGTGTGGCTCCTGCCGCTCCTCCCAGTCCCTTCCCCTGCATCAGTTCCTGCAGTCGCCTGGAAGTCACAGGGCCCATTCTGCGGTCTCCAACTTCTCTCTGTGTGAAAGAAGAAAAAGTACTAATCTCTGAACCCCAGGTTGAATACAGCTGGGCCAGGTATGTGTCAAATTATTTCCTTCTTGGAAGTTTTGAGCCAAGTCCACATTCAGTCCTCTCTTTCTACAGTTGATTATTGCTAAATAATTGTTTTATAATATATCTTCCATCTTCATCATGGAGATTTGACATGTTCATAAATTCATAAAGCCTTTTTTCCAGGCCAGATCCACTTATGCTTCTGACATACAGTATTAGATATCCTTCCAAGAATACTTTATTGCTTTTGAGAGATGATTTATAGCTCACTCAAGAAAGATTAATAGGTAATAAGAGGCACGTTGCTTGCTTTTGTGTTCAGTTTGAATATGTTGTGTTTTGGGCAGATGAACCTTGGATAAATTCAGTGTTTTTGTTTTCTTTCTTACAACTGATAATGTTAAATTTAGATTGGTTTCCTCTATTGGTTGGGCTTTGCCTGTCTGTTGTGTTCACTTGGAAATTGAGCCTCCACGTGGACACTCAGGTGAGGCCTTTCCTTATGTGATTACAGTGGTCACTGAGTATAAGAAAACCTACCCTCCCAGTGCAGCACGGGCTAAAAGAAGCTGTTTTAATAATTAGAGTGAGGAGCTTCGCAGGCTACCTCTGGGTCTGGCATGTAACACTGCACCTTCTAACGGTGTATCCTAATTTGTAAGACATTGGCTCATAGACGCATGCTCTGAGGACCAGGATTTTATTTATCATCTGAAGGAGGCAGGCTATTATAAGCCTCTTTACAAAAGAATTTTTTTTACTAATCAGAACAGTAGTATATATAGACTTTTGGTTAGCCCCAATCAAAGTTAATTCTGTATACCATCAATCTGTAAGAATCAGTAATTTACAAGTTTTCAGGAAATTAAGAAACAATGAAGTACACGAATGTCTAATGCTCTACTGAGCACAACTAAATCTCCTTAATGGCTTTGAAGGCAGTTCAGGATTTCCCCATTCCTCTGTGTAATCATTAAAAACACTTTCACAGTGCTGGACAGCAAACATGAAAGGGTGGAGGCATGGGCTGATTTTGCTTTATTCCAGACACTCTATTGAGCAAAATCTGGTAACTTCATTCATCATTCACCATTAAAACTAGAGTAAGAGACATGAGTGATTACTCAAGCTTTTTGTTATAACTGATCTATGTATAAGACTTTTTGGTCATAGTATTTACCTGAAAACATTTTTAAAAGCCATTTTATTAAATTTTTCCAGGTGAAGCTTTTTTAAAAAGCACCCTGCTTTCTTGTTTCTCCTTCTTTAATGATAAGGGAGAGCTCAACCTCATGGCTGCTGACACAGCTACCAAGAATTTACCAGAACCGTATAAGATTGGTCTACTTCCCAGGTGGTTTAAATATGCAGATGAAGGACTTCTAATGATTGTGATCTAAGAAATGCCAAAAGTTGAATCCGAAAGCAACTTAGGTTCTTAGCCATCTAAAAATACAGTTTCCTCACTGACATTACACTAAATAGAAAATGCTAGTGTGGTGAGAGGAAACTGTTAAGTTGAACCATATTAAAATGCCATTATCGTGTCTCAGAAATCATCAAATATTAGCAATATCATGTAGCTCAATCTAACAGATGATGTGGCATGTGTTTTTAGGCTATTTAAAGTTTGAATATAAGACGATTTTTTAAAAAAGCAAGTTGGATACTTTTTGGTAGATGGCTTGAGATTTCCCAAAGAATCAGTCATATTTTCTTAAGGGTAATTTGAAATTAAAATGGATTTGCTTATTTAAAAAAAAAAAAAGAAGAAAAACATAAATTTAGCTCTAATATCCTGTTAGTCTAGAGAAGGATATTTAGAGATAATCAATGAAGTGGTTTAATGAACTCTAGCTGTGGCATTTGAAAGCAATGTGATTTCTTGATATTCAAAATGACATTCAAGAGAGATAGCTTAAGGTGGAGGATTTTTCCCTTTGTTGTTGATTTCAAGATATAAAAATATCTCTGTGTATAATGATCATGCTGAGTTTTTTCATTTATTTATTTCAGGATATAGAAAACCCAGCTTTGTGGGCAATTAATAATGCTCAAGAACAGCTAGTTTCAAAGGAGCCCCACCTTTCTATAGTCACATAAATGGGGTTCCAAGGAAACATCAAGCTCCAAGTGATTTAAGTTAATCAACTCTCCTTTGAGTTTCAATGTTTAGAAAGTGATTTCCATTCAAAATTTTGCCTTTGTCAGCAGTAATTTGGCTCTTTAAACATCTATATTCTGTATTGGAAGGATGTTATGTTATATTTATGAGCACAAAGCAGCCATATGAATTTTTGGAAAATAGTAAAGCAAATGTGTGTCTGATTTCACATCTGTAGAACTATTCAAGTCTTGGTAGAATTAATTTTCAAAATACATGCATTTATATACTTTATGAATAACAAACACTCACTTCATTTCAAGCTAATAATCAAACTCTTCAGAATTATACCTAGGTATTTTGCTCTGTGCTTCTAAAGTACTACTTGTCAATGTCAACTCTATTGTCACATTACATTTTAAATGCATTAATCTCAATTTAGTTTTTGATATTTATCTTTCCTTAAACAAAATAATTTATTTTTTCCACACCACCAGTGTGCTAGGCACCGAGCAAAGTGCTTTTATATATCTTAGCTCATTTCATTGTCACAACTCTACAAGTAGATGTAATCCCTAATATCTATTCTCAGATGTAAAGGATGATACACCTCGTGACTGGAAGAAGTAGCTTGAAGCCAGGTGTTTTCTATATCATACAATAAGAGTTGCCCCGCAATGCTAACTGCAGGAATAGCTAGATGTTTTAAAATTTCCACACTAGTAGAGCTCAGATTTTAATTAAAGTCACCTTTATTAAGTTTTGAATTTTGTTAAACTGAGGATTTAATTCAGTATATTGCAATAGAGCTGGAGGTTCTGCATTTCTAACAAGCTCCTAGGTGAGAGTGCTGATCCATGGATAGCACCTGGAGTGTTGAGGTCTATATTGTTGAATGCATGGCCAGGTAGAGAGTTAATGCCTGAACTATAAAATAGAATAGTTTGAGGAGAAACAGGTGTTAAAAATCAATCATAACTGCTCTAGTTGGTTTAGCTCCGTGGATAGAGCGTGGGCCTGCAGATTGAAGGGTCCCAGGTTCAATTCCAGACAAAGGCACATGCTCGGGTTGCAGGCTTGATCCCCAGTAGGGGGCATGCAGGAGGCAGCCAATCAATGATTCTCTCTCATCATTGATGTTTCTGTCTCTCTCTCCCTCTCACTTCCTCTCTGAAATCAATAAATATATATATTTTTTAAATCAACCATATCCTAGCACAGTGGTCGGCAAACTCATTAGTCAACAGAGCCAAATATCAACAGTACGACTGAAATTTCTTTTGAGAGACAAATTTTTTAAACTTAAACTTCTTCTAACGCTATTTCTTCAAATAGACTTGCCCAGGCCGTGTATTTTGTGGAAGAGCCACACTCAAGGGGCCAAAGAGCCACATGTGGCTCGCAAGCCGCAGTTTGCCGACCACTGTCCTAGCAGAACAGCCAACAAATGTAGAACTAGGTGTAGGGACTCTTGGAAGTCACAAAATTAAATAAAAGTTGGGAGATTTGGAAAATTGGCCAATGCTATTTTAATTTGGAGGGACTGTACAAGGCAGGAACAAAGGAATAAGAAATGGCACAAATAGGATGGTTAGGGATGAAATAAGGAAATAAGTGGAAAGTCTGGAATTCATGGGGAACAACCATTACAGCCTGTTATGATTGAACTCTGGCGAGTGAGTCCTTAAAAATAAAAGATGTTATACCTGACAATACACCTTTATTGGAGTATTCATTACAGTAAGTCTGATTCTTTGTCTCTTCCTGGAGGTCAGAGGCTATGATTTATTCACCGGACTATGAATGAATCTGAGCAAAAAGATTTTAACTGAGATCACACCCTCTCTAACTCAGATTATCCATGAACCAACCTTTGGTTTGCAGGGATTCATTCATTAGTCATGTAGTAACTCAATATTTAAAATATTGCACTGGGAAGAGCAGCATCCGCATTATCTGGGAACTTGTTAGAAAACCAAATTCTCATTCCCCACACAAGACCTACTGAATCAACAGTCTGCATATAACAAAAGCCTTGGGTGATTCCTATGGACATTAAAGTTTGAGATGTACTGATGTCCCAGAAAGCAGGAGTCTGGGGAAAGGTCCAGTTGGCTGCTAGATTTTGATGGAAACACAGCGAGGTTTGGGAAAGAAAGTCACACTTCTATTTATGGATTTACCGAAGAGAGAAAAACCGGAGAACATGAGATGTTGGCTTATCTGAACCAGAGCTGCAAATCCAGAGCTACTAGAACAGAAAAGAACTATTTGGCTAACACTACCAACTTCATACATGGGGCAATTCACAGAGGCTCCGGAATAACTGCCTCTCCGGACCAGAATGCCTATGCAGTCGCTTTCCTGGCAGCATCAGTGACCACCCATCCCCAGAGCCACAAACAAGGGAATCTGTGGCTCATTTCAAGAACAGTCACCTCTTTCATTGCAGTTAACTTGCTTCCCAGCGCAGGGAAGGTACACATTGAAAGTTAAAATTGTTTAAGGGAAAAAAAATTTCTCCTTTATCAGAATGTTTTCACTCCTTTGTAGAAAGTTTCCTCTTAAGAACATAACACTTATTGCCTTAAACTGTAATGTCAACGAGATCAAAAGCAGCTAAAGAAAAAAGAGAAGCCAACTGCAGCTCCTTGCCTCTTCCTCTGTTATAATACTAAGCACATGGTGTTATTGGTTTACAGGCTGTATTAATTAGCATCTTCTGTGTTACAAACCATCCCAAACAACATTTATTTAGCTTAGGATGCTGGGGAAGTCAGGGGGTTCTTCTGATCTTAGTTGGTATGTATTTGTGGTCAACTGTTGGCATTGTTGGGGGTAGTTGTTCAAGGTGCCCTCTGTAGACCATTTCATCTCTGATCTATGTGATCTCCCCTCCTCCAGTAGGCTTGTCTAGGCATGTCCATATGTCAATAGCTGGGGTTTAAGAGAGCAAACAAGGTGTGCAAAGTCCCTGAATCACAGACTGGAATCAGCACATAGTCACATATGGTCCATTCCATTGGTAAAAGCAAGTCACACGGCCTGCCAAAACTCAAGGGGAGAGAATGGACAGAAAATGCTTCAACATCACACTGTCACTGATATGAATACAGGGAGAGGGAGAGTTCTGCCCATTTTAGCAATCCATCTATGACACAGACAAAATGAAGGGTCAGGAGACTTTCACAGGCAGAGACCATGTTTTATTCATCTTGGTTTCTTTAGCACCTTCTTGGTATTCTCAGCACCTGACACATTTGGGCACTTAACATATCTTAGAAACAGTTTAATTCATTTTGTGTGCTCCTTACACAGGCTTTGAAACTCTGATGAGAGTTGAAATTCTGTTAAAATGTGATGATTACCGTACTCATGAAGATTACCTGATTACTCTGACTAGGATAAACTTTTTTTCAATTGGATAGTTTATAATTTATAGAGAGTTATGCTAAGAATATTAGAAAACATAAAATTTAAATGACTTTGTTGAAAACAGGCCTTACCTCACTTAATAAAAATCTGACAAAAAAACACTTGCCTAAAGATATTTATTACATTACTTATAAGGATAAATACCCTATCTAATAAAAGAGTAATATGCAAATTAACCATCACTCTGCTACACCCACAAGCCACGCCCACAAGCCACACCCACAAGCCACACCCACCAGCCAATCAGGAGCGAATATGCAAATAAACCCAACCAAGATGGCTACAGCCACAGAGAGCAGGAGGGAGGCTTGGGTTTCCCCCCCGGCGATGGAGGAAGCCAAGCTTTCCGCCTGCCCTTGCTGGCCTAGGCCTCCACTCAAGGCTACAAAGTTTCAATGATAGAAGATACATATCCAAACAGAAATGGTGGCAGCCACGGAGCTGGAAAGAGCAGGCGGCTAGGGTTGTCCACGGCGATGGAGGAAGCCAAGCTTTCCGCACACCCTGGCCGGCCCAGGCCTCTGCTTAAGGCTACAAAGTTTCAATTATAGAAGATACATAAATCCCAAAAGAAATGGCTGCCTCCACGGAGCAAGCAGAAGGCTTGGCTCCGCTCCAGGCTACAAAGTTTCAGTTGTAGAAGATAAATAAACCCCAGATACCAGGGCCTCCACTTGGGTTGCCAGGGGACATGGCCGGCCTGCAAACCACCACAGGCCCCTCGCTCAGGCCGCCCCATGCCCCAAGGGAACCCCCACCCTGATCCGGGACACCCTTCAGGGCAAACCAGCGGGCCCCCACCCATGCACCAGACCTCCATCCTATCTAATAAAAGAGTAATATGCAGATTGACCATCACTCCAACACACAATATGGCTGCCCCCATGTGGTCAAAGATCCTGCCCCCATGTGGACACAAGATGGCCACCACAAGATGGCCAGCAGGGGAGGGCAGTTGGGAGGGACCAGGCCTGCAAGGGAGGGCAGTTGTGGGCAATCAGGCCAGCAGGGGAGGGCAGTTGGGAGGGACCAGGCCTGCAAGGGAGGGCAGTTGTGGGCAATCAGGCCTGCAGGGAAAGGCAGTTGGGAGGGACCCAGGCCTGCAGGGAAGAGCAGTTGGGGGGGACCAGGCCTGCAGGGAGGGCAGTTAGGGGTGACCAGGCCTGCAGGGGAGGGCAGTTAAGGGTGACCAGGCCTGCAGGGGAGCAGTTAGGCATCAATCAGGCTGGCAGGGGAGTGGTTATGGGGTGATCAGGCTGGCAGGCAGAAGCAGTTAGGGGCAATCAGGAAGGCAGGCAGGTGAGCAGTTGGGAGCTAGCAGTTGAGAGCCAGCAGTCCTGGATTGTGAGAGGGATGTCTGACTGCCTGTTTAGGCCGGATCCCGGTGGGATCGGGCCTAAACGGGTAGTCGGACATACCTCGAGGGGTCCCAGATTGGAGAGGGTGCAGGCTGGGCTGAGGGACACCCCTCCCCCATGCACGAATTTCGTGCACTGGGCCTCTAGTTGTAAGAATAAAAGTATAATTCTAACTTTAAAGGATGGTTATGGTATATCTAAATGGCAGAATATTAGCCATCCATTATGAAAACATCTGTGGAAAATATTTTATAATAATATATTCTCCATGTTATATAACACATTCAATATATATCATGCAAATATATTTATATTACATGCATATGTATATTATAAAATACTTAAATATAAATACATGTATATTTATAAATACCACATTTATATTATATATAAATATTCAGTTATATGTAATATAACATTATATATGTATATTATCTTATACTAGTATAAGTGTGGACAAAGATAAGACAGGAACTATGATTAAATGTATATGTGGTATACCTGGGCAGATGAGCTACATTTATGTTTTTACTTTCATATCTATTTTTTCCCTATTTTTCAAATATCCTGCAATATAAATACATGTTATGCTTAAAATAAAATAAATTAACCAAAAGGAAGACCAAAGAAAAGATGGAAGGTGAAAGGGGAAGAAGACAGTTTTGTATCTCTTCTATATGGACTCTATAAATCACAAGTTACTGTAAAGGTCATTTAATTCATGCCCCTAACTTCCAGTAGCACCACAGCAATGTTATCTAGAAAGTTCCAGCCAGTGAACAAGTTCAGTGGTTTAACAACCTTTGCAGTCATGGAAATCCATTATCTTTAAATCTTCATTGGAAAGAGCATGTAGGTCTCAGCCATCAGAAGAGAAGTTCTATGGAGACAAATGTTTAATGTTGTGACTTCCTTGGAAAAGGTGAATATCAAGAACAGACTTAAGAAGGAATTTAATAGTCACACAGGAAATGTATGGGAGGAGGCACTGTTTTGGTGAAAGTGAAGGATGTGTGTGAGAAGAGGTAGAGGATTCCAGCCTTACCTCAGGAAGCCATGTTTTAATGCAAAAAGATACAGATGTCCTATGGTGGGAGGGGGACAAAATCTGCTCACTCAGGTCCACATGTCAGCCAGCAATGGAGTGGGGATTTGGAAATGACTGTTGGTGAGGATGGAATCAGGAGGCGGTTTCAACTTGAAGTCATTATTGTGACATCACTCCTCCTTGTGCTGACTTGCAGTGGAGAAATGCCAGTTTCATCAGCATATATTTCATATATTTATTGAATTTATTGGAGTGACATTAGTTAATAAAATTATACAGGTTTCAGATATACAATCCTATAATACATCATCTGTATATTGTATTGTGTTTAACACCCCAAGTCAAGTCTCCTTCCATCACCACTTAACCCCCCTTTAACTTCTTCTACCTCCCCACCCCTATTTCCCTCTGGCAATCACCATACTGTTGTCTGTGTCCATGAGTCTTTTTTTTTTTCATTTTTTTGCTATCTATATACACTGAGTGGCCAGATTATTATGATCTCTGAGCGCATAATAATCTGGCCACTCAGTGTATAGCCTATATAATAAAAGGCTAATATGTAAATTGTCCCCTCACGCAGGAGTTCGACCAGCAGGCAGGCCGGCCAACCGCCCATGTCCCCTCCCCCTGGCCAGGCTGGCCAGACACCACCCATGCACGAATTCATGCACCAGGCCTCTAATACACACACACACACACACACACACACACACACACACACTCACTCACTCTCTCTCTTTCTCTCTCTCTCTCTCTCTCTCTCTCTCTCTGAGTGGCCGGATTATTATGCGTTCAGAGATCATAATAATCTGGCCACTCAGTGTATATAAAAGCCTAAACGACTGGTTGACTGCTCGACCATTTGCTATGACACGCATTGACCAGGAGGCAGATGCTCAAGACAGGAACTGCCCCCTGTGGTCAGTGCACTCCCACAGTGGGAGCCTCATTCAGCTGACCAGGATGAGCAGGGCTGGGATGAGCAGGAGCAGCTCCTTCCTGGATCCCCACAGGCCACGCCAAGGGACCCCACCCTTGGATTCATGCACTGGGCCTCTAGTTTTCAATATCAGTCAAGAGCTTTCCTATTCTTACCTCTCCTTTTTCTTCTTCCTCTGTTTTATTTTTTCTTCCTCTTAATTTCCCTTTTCTTCTTTCTCTTCTTCCCCCATGCATCACCTCCTAAGTCACTGCCAATCCCCATCTCAAGGAAGAATCTACAAACTGATGGATGTATGAACCTCCAATCATGATTTTGTTCACCCTTGAGTATAGCTACCCTTCTCTAATAGTAACAACCATTCCTAGTCACTCCACCTCAGTATTCTCCTCTAAATCATTTTAAATATCTCCAATTCAGACTTCTTTCCTCCCTGATTTATAATCATGGGATGTCAGAGACTTTCTTCAGGCTGGTTCATTTAAATATTAAAACATTTCAGCCGTGTGCAACTGCCTTTAAATTTCAGCTTTCATGGCGTGTGCTTTCACTAAATTAATAGTCAGCACTTCTTTGAAATTTGTGATTTTCAAAGCAGTTCACAAACATTAATTAATGGTAATGCTATCCTAAGAGAATGCTATAACTAACTGACTGACTTTATCTCAAATTATTTTTAAATGGTTTTCAACTTGGGAGGGAAGTTGGAGAGGATGTGCAAGAGTGTATAGTATTTGCTGCCTCCTAAAACTAATGATGTAGCAAATTGAAGTGAATAATCCTCAAAATAATATTAAGATTTGATCTACCTGGAATTAGTCATCTTTAAGAATTACCTGTAGCCTAAACTGTATTGACCAAAGCAATGCTTGGAGTAGACACCTAAAGGCAAAAATAGTTCATAATCTGGGCATCTTTTCTTCCCTAGAACTCTATTTATTCTTCTTTCTTTGTTTCTTATCACTATTTGCAAAACAAAAAACAAAGGATGAACAGAATAAAAATATGGTTTTTTGAGGTCAATAAATAAGCATTCATTTAATACCTAAGTTTCACATATACTGTTTACTTCTAGGGTTGGCGGGGGGAGGAGGGGTGTAGAAACAGTAAAAACAAAACAAAATAACAACCCACCATTTTTGTCTTAGAATAGCCTTCAATATAGTCATGAAAGCAAGCTAACATGTGAAAATGATAAACAATTACTAGGCTTTCAGTCTACAATTGCAGTCAGAGAAACAGATATCCTTTAGACGAGAAGCTGGGTAGAAATTCAAGGAAGAGTTTGACATGGGGTTGGCATTATTAGATGGTGTGTTGGGTTATGAACCACACTGATATTAAGGGAACCACTGCAAGTTCTCCAGCAGGAGGTGGAAATGTGAAAGAACTGTTTTAGGCTGAGAGTTATAAGCTGAATGTCTTGGAGGTTGGATACATAGGATATCAGCTTGAGGATATGGTGGAAGGTAGGTAGGGCAGAGTGGCTTGAGAATAGCATTGTGATTAAAACATGAGATTGGACTCAGATGAATGTGGATTCACATCCCACTTCTTTGTAGATGAGTGGCCTTAAAAAAAGTCTACCCCTATTGAGCTTTCACTTTCTTATCAGGAAAGGGGGATGAGATAATTATTGCTAATATATAGTGATATGATATTTAAATGAGTTATATGAAATGAACAGACCAGTGGACAATTACTGGTGGTGCAAAATCTAAGAGTTTTATGAACAGTGATACCTAATATTCCTTATGAGTTGTTCCCATGGCTACTATATAACCCCAAAAGGTGTCATTCTAAATTCTAAATGAACTAAGCTGCACACTGACATGCATTGTGGGTGCTTTTTTGTTTGTTTCTTCAGTGTTCATGGGAATGAGCTCCACATGTAGGCTTACATAAGGGAGTATGTAGTTTAACAGGTGCTAAATACTAGTATATCAGATGTTAAGTCAGTCTTCTTTGGCAGATGTGAGAGCACAGAGGGGTATATTCAGAATACAAGCATCCCTGTACTCCTCAGATATCTTGAGGGGAAAGACTTTGATATTCCATTGAGAGTAGACTGGGAACATGACCAAACTTGCCTAGCTTTGAAGAGTTAGGAGCACCCCCAGATGACACCTGGCCCCAGTGTTCTTGTGCCAATGTTGCCTCTACCAAGTCTTGATCCTCATTCCTGGAAAGTATAGGGTGGGGTAAAAGTAGGTTTACAGTTGTGAGTACATAAAACACAGAGTTTATTATTGTATTGTTTATTAATTATTGTATTTTCCATATGAACAAGTGTAAACCTACTTTTGCCCCATCTGTATATGAGATTTTAGATCTATGCATGTGAATTCTCTAACAGCAGTGAGAATCACGCTCACTTTCTATAGGTAACCAAGATAGATATCCTTAAAATGTGTATCTTATTCCATGTTACTGGGGCTGTGTTTCTTGCAACCATCTCAGAATCAACTCTATCTTTACTGTTATCCATCTTCAGGTTATTCAAGGATTCATGTATGAAGCAAGACTGATACTATGTCCTAAATCTGTCAGCAGCAAAACAAAGTACCAGATAAACAACTTGGAGTAATAACCCAGATTGAAGATACTGCTGGAAAACCTTATGATGTAGTCAGGATATAGTTAACCTGTTTGCTGAGTAAAGCCTTTATTTAAAATTTTTTTTTCTGTGTGTAAAGGAAATGAACTCAGTTTTTCTCCTTCCTGGGACCCATCATCTATATTGAAATAGAAAAATAAGATAGAATTTAAATTTCATATTTCCTACTTGAAGGATCTCAAATCCTTGGCAAAGCTTTATATTACTAGGTGGCATCATAGGGAATAATATACAATTATAGAGCCACCAGCTGCTGTTTATATTTAAAGGTGAACTTACCTGGTGATGGGCTTAAGGGTAGAACATATTGTATTGAGAATTATTCCAAATCTGGAAGTTATACTTTACCATGTCCCAACCTTTGAATAAATAATAATTATGATATTCAGGAGAAGTGGACAGATGGGACTTTGTGCTTATTTTTCTTAATTTAAATTTGTGCTTATTTTTCTTAATTTAAATTAGCTATCTTGAGAACTGAGGGGAAAAAAGCAATGTAAATTCCAATTCTGCTTTCTCAGCCATTTCATATCCTGTGACATCTGAAAGTTCACCCCATGATTTCTGAGTCCTAAAATCAGTGCCTTCTGTTTCCAAGCTTCTGTTTCCATCTACAGCATTCACACCCATACCATGTTGACACCAAAATAAGTCTTCTTTGATCTGTACAAGACACTATAATAAAAAAGAAAATCATACAAAAATCCACTCACCAAAGAGTGACGACAGTTTAATTTATGATTGAGATCCTTGGAGAGGTTACAGTTCACACGGTGGATAATTAACATAATCTTTACTGGCTTTTCTCTCTCTCTGCAAACACCCCATGCCTCCTAGGATTACCTCCTAAAGAAATAATTGCTCCCAAATTCTTCCATGGGTTTCTGCTTTTGGGGAAATCCAATTGAAGGTAATAATATCCAACTCATAGACAGGTATTATAGGTCACATGGTTGTGAGAACTAAACAAGATAATTATGTAAAACTTAAGAACAATGTCTGGTGCTTAGTTCTCAATGAAATATTTGGAATTCATGGAATTACTAAAGTGAGTCAGTTCCTTTGCTTTCCATTCTGTGAATATGCATTCAGTATTCAAATTTGGGGAAGGAAATGTGTCACCTGTCCCACTATGGTTAGTGTTATGGATAGTGACTGGTAGCCTTGTGAGGAAGGCATAGGGTAGGGACAGACTAGTGTCCCTAAGGAAGGGTCAGCTGGAAAGACAGTCTAGAAGTTGTGGAGCAGGCAATTGTATCTATCGCCTTTGATTCTAGATCCAGTATTCCTTCATGGAGTACTGATCATGATTTGGCACTAACTGCACATATGAGCCTCAACATGTACTTAATGCACCTGTCCCTGAATTGCCGGTATCGGTGAAATTCTTATTTATTTGTGCTATTTTACTTCACATGAGTTGGAGAGAAATTAAGCTATTAAGTTTCCAAAATTTGTGTAAGTTATTGGTGAAAAATAAATGCTAAGATTTTCAACCGGGCTCTAAAAATGTTGACAATCAACAAATATTACAATGATGCTTAGCACTAAAGAATTTCTTTGAGCATGGAGAATGGATATTAAGTGGTTACATAAAACGTCTAGGTCAAGGCAAATTGACTGGACTGGAATCAAGAAGGAAAACAGCTGAATTGTGCAGACAAAGAAAGAGAATGTAGCATTATAATAAAATGTGTTTCAATAGCAGATAAGGAAGAAAAATCTGGCATGCAGTGTCTAGTCATAGTCCACTTTATTATTATGTTTGTATGGGAAACTATGGTCCACTTAAGACAAAGAAATAGTCCCAATGAGAAATGGGAATCAGATGTGGACACCCAATCATAACCCAACAGCATAGTTTGACAGTTATGTGCTGTGGCAAAAGACTTTTGGGCCCCCATAAATCACCTCAAATATCCCCATTCTTGACAGAACCACCAGCCTAGGGGTTATCTTTGAGTTCAAAGGATAGCATTACTAATATGTAAAAGGGCTTTAACCTGTTTAGGGAATAGGCACTGTATATAAATCTAAAACAATAGAGTCCCTGAAAAATAATCTGCTAGCACATAAAACCTTCCTGGATTCCAGGAACAAATGCTACCAGCTGAGGTGAAATTACGTATTCCCATAGCTCAGTTCATTTAGGAAAGTTTTTTTTTTTTTTTTTTTTTTTTTTTAACTGTGGGGCTATGACCCCATTTCACAGCCTACCCACAACAAATTCACCTTATAAATTCTCCAAACAACAGCTACTAAAACCTCTCACAAAGAGATAAAGTGACCTTCTTTGGTAATCAGATACTATTATTTTTAGAACATGTTTTGCAGAACAATTTTCTGTGTTTTTGCAATAAAGAAAATTATTTTGACCTTTGTGTGCTTAAATTTGTAAAAGAAACCCTCCTATTTTAAGCTGAAAACCATACTTTGGGGGAACTTTTAGTTGTGGTTCTTATTTTGTACCAACTTGGCAGTGAATAGATTGTTTTGATCCATGTTGAATCTAGGCCCTCACAATTTTTGTGCATTTAGTTCGATTTCAGATAATCATGCATACCTTCCTAATGCAAAGGATAGCCAACTACATCTACATTCCTTTTGACATAAGGAAAAAAATGACAAAAACAGTATAGTAAAACCTTAATTCTCTCAATTATTGGAGACATGGTGTGATTTATATTCAGCCTGGGGCTAAACAAAAGTCAATCAGGAACTCAAATTTTTCCCCAAACTTTTTTTTTAATTAAAAATTCTCTAAATTTATTAAGTATATTGTGATGACACAGTAGACCCTTTCCTTTTAATATAGTGCAGGATTGTCAAGTAAGAGGTTTGGGATTAATTTACACTTACCTAAATCATGCCTTTGAAAAATTTTAGTAATACATAGCTCATACTTACATGGTACTTTCTAGGTTGCAGTTACTTTTCTGAGTTTTGTATGGTTATCTATATGTACATGTATACATATGTTTATATTAACACATTTAATCCTTATACCACCCTGGGAAGCATGTTAATTTGTAACATCCCCACTTTACAGATAAGAAAACTAAGGTATTGAGAATCTAAGTTACCTGCCTGAGACTACACAGCATGGGAGAACCAGGGTGGGAATCTCAACACCCTGGCCCTGAGCATGTGCTTTAACCACCACACTCTTTTGCCCCGGTTTGTCTGTTCTTGTTCAACTTTTTCTTCTAAGAGGGACATACTTAAAATAACAACTTCTGAATAACTGAGGTATTGAGGTTCGTTGGTGTGGGACAGAGTGGGCATAGATTAAATTCCCTTTTCTTCTGTAATTTTTACAACCTTGGGCAATTCACTTTGTGTCTTGGAATTGTTTTCTTTGCCATGAAATAAAGGGATTAGTTAATTCTGGTAGCCTCTAGCCTCATGCGGCTACTAAGCACTTGAAATATGGCCAAATTGAGATTTTGCTCAGTGTAGCAAAGATATAGTATGGAAAAAAATAATTTCAAATGACTAGTGTCTTTTATCTTGGTTGTGTGTTGAAATAATAATATTTTGGATATACTGGATGAAATAAAATATATTACTAAAATTAATGTCACCTGTTTCTTTTTACTTCTAATATGACTACTAGAAACATTAAAATTCCATATGTGATTTAGCTTTCTGGATCACAAGATATTTCCATTGGATTATGGTAGTTGTACCAATAGTTCTTTGAGCATATGCCATCGATATTTCCAAGTGAGATAGCCCTATAGGCATAGACAGGGAGATGCACAATTCCAGAAACATTAGCTTTAATATCAAAATTTTATCCCTTTCTCAGAAATTTTTATAATGCAAGTGTATGACATTAACATTATGAAAGTAACTCAAGTCCACTCCAAGCCATTAACAATTGTTTTCAAATGTTGCTGTTATTAGAAACAAATTATTTGATCATATTTCAAACTGAGGTGTCTTTCTGGTGTGTTAAGGTATCACAAATGTCCTAGCTTTTTCTATAATCCTTATAGTTCTTAGATTCTAAATTTCCATTTAAAAAATAAATGTTTTTATTGATTTTTAGAGAGAGGAGAAGGGAGAGAAATAGAAAGATGGAAACATTGATGAAAGAGAAACATCACTGATCGGCTGTCTCCTGCACGCCCCCTACTGGGGATCTAGCCCACAACCCAGGCATGTACCCTGACCTGGAATCGAACCAGTGACTTCTTGGTTCCTGGGTAGACGCTCAACACTGGACCACACTGGCCTGGCTAAACTTCTATTTTTATAGAAATCAAGCCATGAACTTTCTATACGATGAAAAGGGAGAAATAAAAATGCAAAGTTAGAACACAACATATTTATAAGTAGGGAATGTCAGGAGCACTGTCCTCTTTTTTTTCTCTTTCTTAAAGAGGAGATAATGATTTTGGAGGCTGCCGGGGGTGCATTAACTGTAGGAAAGCTAATTCAAGCTGATGGGACTAAAAGGCCCGATCAGAAGCACAGACCTGGTTTACGTCTCATGATTTTGCAGTTCTGCCACTGGGTTTGCTTGCCTTCATAAACAGCTCCCTTTCCACCTGCAGCAAGTGGTGGCAGGAGCAGCTGTCTTCCTAGTTTTCACTGTCAGTGCTTGTTAGAGGGGAAAACCTCATGCAGCTGTCCCAGCAAGTCCTGTGGATAAGCTGCTAGTTTGCTGCTGTCTCTGCATCATGCAACTTGCATGATAAAGATCATCTTCATTTTAAAAGTTATACTTCTTCATAATTTATTTCCTTAAAGGTGTTGTGGAATTCATGGAATATAGGAGGTATCAGCAGTCTGAAGTAAGATGATAAACTCAAAAGAATTAAATTCTTAACTTTTCTTTAAATATTTGTGAACTAGAGGCCTGGTGCACGAAATTTGTGCATTTGGGAGAGTGGAGTCCCTCAGCCCGGCCTGTGCCCTCTCACAGTCCGGTAGCCATCAGTAGGACATCCTTAGCGCTGCCACAGAGGCGGGAGAGGCTCCCGCCATCACCATTGCACTCGCCAGCCATGAGCCCAGCTTAGGGCTTCTGGCTGAGCAGCACTCCCCCTGTGGGAGCACACTGACGACCAGGGGGCAGCTCCTGCATTGAACGTCTACCCCCTGGTGGTCAGTGTGCATCGTAGCAACCAATCATTCTGCTATTCAGTCGATTTGCATATTAGCCTTTTATTATATAGGATTGTTTCACTAAATCCATGCAGTATGCTACAAATGTATGCCAGATAAAAGATTTGTCAAATATGGGAAAGTAGGAGCTAAAGAGAATAAAAACCATTTAAAAAGTTCCTTGCTTTCCCCATACTTACCCTCCCATTCTTCAGATCAGAATACAAAGTCATAATAACACTTTGTTGCATCAGCCAAGCTTTCTGCAAGGGAATCAATATTGTAATATAGTGGTTCTCAAAGTGTGGTACCCCAGACTAGCAGCATTAGCATCACCTGGGAACTTAGAAATGTAAATTCTTGGGTCTCAAACCAGACTTATCAAAATACAAACTCTTCCTGACTGCTGTGGCTCAGTTAGTTGGACCATTGTCAGGTACACTGATAAGTTGCGGGTTCGATCTCAGGATGTGTACAGGAGGCAACTGATTGATGTTTCTCTCTTACATGGATGTTTTCCTCTCTGTCTCTCTCTCTGTCTCTCTCTCTGTCTCTCTCTCTGTCTCTCTCTCTCTGTCTCTCTCTCTCTGTCTCCCCCTCTGTCTCCCCCTCTTCCCCCCTCCCCCTCTCTCTAAAAATATCAATAAAAACCATATCTTCCAGTAAGAATTAAAAAACAAAACAAAAACCACAAACTCTGGAGGTAAAGCCTAGCAACTGATGTTTTTCCAAGCCCTTCAGGGAATTCTCACATGTGTTAAAATTCAAGAACCTGTGCTATAGTGGACATTGCTGGTACCAGGCTAGATTCCTTTTACCAGCTGGTGCAGTTATCTGTCGGCAGCTAATAACCCATAACTGCACACTTCTCCAAATGGTGATCCTTGCCCGAACCACCTTATTCAGACACAGAGACACCTCAGAGGCAATGCCACACACCACTCCAGAGCTTGGCCATCAGCCAGTTGACATGGGGAGGCAAAAGCCAGCCTCTTTACTTCAGGGAGCGACAACTCTGTAGTAGGCTTTGTGCTCCAGAACTCCTTTGTGGGATCAGGCCAAGGTTAGAACATTCTATCTTGTACCACATCCTTGCTCATCTCCTTGCCCTTCCCTGTCTTGCTCCCCAATTACTTCTAAAGAGTCCTCCCTCAATACAGCACATCATCTGTATCTTTGTCTTAGGCTCTGCTTCCAGGGCATCTGTTCATTTCCAATCACAAGTCAGAAAACTGTGGCCTACAGGCTAGTCACCAGTTTGTGCAAATAAAGTTTTATTGAAAAATAGCTATGCCTGTCAATGTACGTATTGCCTATGGCTGCTTTTGCATCACAACGGCAGGCCTAAATAGTTGCAACAGAGATTGCATAGTTCACAAAACCTAAAATATTTATGATCTAGCTCTTTAAGAAAAAATGTACTGATATCTACCTAAGACATTAGCCATAGTCAAATGAACAAAAGCTAGAAGGGAAAAAAAGACTACTATGTATTCAGCATATGTTATAAGTGGTGTGCTGGAGCCAATTGTTCAGGTTTATTTCTGCATGTGACATCATGTTGTAGCTTGAAATCGGCCATGATGGGAATTTTTCCACTAAGAAAATGAGCAAATTCTACAAGTCAGATGTTTTTTTTTTTTTCCCCCTGGAGATCAGGTGTTAAGTATTTACAAGCATAGCACTGGTTATAAGCCAGATGACTTACTCTCTTTAGCATGTTACAAAGAACCAAGACTCTTTAATGGAAGGCAAGAGGAAAGTGGATTGAGATTGCCTAAGTATTTGTGGAAAGCACTTAGTGGTTTTAAATTTTTTTTTCAATTTTTCTCTTTTGTCTCCATGTTTTGTTTTAAATACTTGCCTATATTATTTACTGAATTTCCTCTGAGACAGGGCACTGCTCAGCTCTGTCTCATGGATTGCTTCATTTCTTGTGGTCAAACTAGGTACTCACAGATTTTCTGACGGATTCTCTTGGGCATCCCTTTGGTTTCAGGAGACTCAAGTGTTGTTATTCCTCAGTAGTTCTATTCTCCATAGTCTCTTCTTTGGTCTTCCTACCAGCAGTGGCTAGTGGGCTCCATCTGGTAGGCACTTTTAAGTTTTAGGGTATTAAGGATTTATTCCTTTTTTAAAATAAAGAGGGATAGGAGAGGAGTAGGGTTCTCAAAAATTGCTTTTGGTGGAATGCGGTAGCCAGCCTATAAAATGACCCCCAGTGGTCTCCACATTCTGTGGTGTATTTTCCCGTGGAGTTCCCCCCCCCCCCCCCCATGTGACTAGAGATGCCTAGTGTAATCAGTGAGATACTGCAGAAATAGCAGCGTGTGCCTTCCAAGGATAAGTCATAAAATACATTGTGGCTTCTCCCTCACTCCCTTGCATCCTTTATTCTGAGGGAAGCCAGTCACTATGTTGTGAGGACCTCAAGCAAGCCTCATAAGCAATCAAAATATTAAATTATAATCTAAATTAGAATGCTGATCCATCCCAACAGTCATTTTGGGAGGCAGATTATTTTGGGTCTGATCTAGTCTGCCTACATGGCTAAAAGTATTTTCTACTCAGAAGCCAAGGAAAGTCACACTAACCTGTGAATCCTCTGGTGTATGTTACAGCCTCACTGCAAAGCAGAGCTCAGTAATGTACCAACCTACTACTCCAGGTCAGAGATAGCAATTTTGCTTAATAATTCTGGCTTGCAACTGATTGTATTTAATCATGGTGTATTATTTTGCTATTGATCATCCTATATAATAAAACCCTAATATGCAAATCAACCGAATGGTGGAACGACCAGTTGCTATGACACACACTGACCACCAGGGGGCAGATGCTCAATGTAGGAGCTGCCCCCTGGTGGTCAGTGCACTCCCACAGCAGGAACACTGCTTAGCTAGAACTGGGCATGCAGCTGGTGAGCACAGCAGCAGTGGCGGGAGCCTCTCCCGCCTCCACTATAGGCGGGTGGTAAGGAGAGAGGGATCCCAGACTGCGAGAGCCCTGGACTGTGAGAGGGATGTCTGATTGCCAACTTAGGCCCAATCCCCTGGGCCTAAGTCGGCAGGTGGACAACCCCCATGGGTTCGCGGACTGTGAGAGGGTGCAGGTCGGGCTGAGGGACCCCCCCCCCCCATTCCAGTGCATAATTGTCGTGCATCGGGCCTCTAGTCTGAAAATACTCTTCCTAGCACTGGAGTCATGACAACCATTTATGACAGAGCTAAAATGCCCCATGAGTTAGTAATGTGCAGCAAAGCCTTTGACCCCAAGGCCACCTCTTCAAATCTGACCTAGATAATAAAATGCTCTGTTTTCCTGAGAATACCACAAGGTGTGTTCAAAGCCCAGTGTGTTTGGGCCTCCCCCTGAATTATTAAACACACAATTTTCCACCTCTGTCAGGTTGCCCATGAGGTTACAACTAGTATTTTTTTTTCTATTTATGATTTCTGTACATTTTTCTCATTCTAATTTGACTCTTTTCCTTAAGGGGAACTTTAAATTTGAATCTTTAGTTTTTCTTTTTTTAAAAAAACTGTACTAAGAAACCGAAGTTTCTTTAAAGCTATGTTTAATGCATGAACATTATTAGACATTTTTTATTTCCTATCCCATTTGGAAAGCTTATCCATTTGCTTCATAGGAGTCAGCTTTTCTCCACTCTGTGGTCTAGGATGCAGTTTTCATGTCTGATATTGTAGCCATAAAAAAGTCTCTAGTCATCTATGATCCCTGAAGGAAAAAAAACTCTTACAGTGACAATACCAATTTGCTACTTGTTCTGAAATGTTAATGTAATAACAGTCCCTTTCCTGGCCAGAGGTTTTAGCTGGAAAGAGATTGGCAGGAAAGTCTCTTGTCTGTGCTTTTTCTTTACACCTCTCTTCAGACCTCTTTTGCTTCCTTTCTCCCCTTCTTTCACATCACACCCACCTGGTTCCACATCACCCCACAGTCCTGCCCAGGCTTCATTTGAACCTTTGCTCCATCCTTTTCCCGACCTCACCTCCCAATCAAATGCCTCCTGCCTTAGCTTTGTGGTTTGCAAAGACTATAGTGAGACCCTAACAAACGCCTATATGCTCCAATAGACACATAGAAGTAGTGTTTTTTTGATAATTGTATTTGTAGTCTCTAGTTCATTAGATGTACGTATTATAAATTCAACCAGGAGAGTATTAAGGATGTTGCATGAACACAGATTCAAAATCGGGGCTTACTGGGGCTCATTGGAGTCTTATACCAACATTATATAATTTTTCTCATTTTCTAAAATGGAGTTAAAAAAAAATCCTGATCCAAACAAATAAGCTGTGGCCAATGGTAATAAGTTTATAACAATTTAACTTGAAATATCAAAACACACTTTCAACATGAAAATGGAATAAAATAACATTTTGTTTCAAAATAAAATTATTTTTAATATCTAACTGTTAAATATCAAATTTTAATAAGCATTCAATGTGGAGCAACAGAAATGCTTTTCAAAAGTATAGTTAGTAACATGAAATACTCAGCAATCTCATTTTGAAAAAAAATTCTGTTTATCTCTTCAGCGATATACTAAACATTTTAGAAAAGTCAAATTCTATTTTTTTTTTGACATTCTATAAAATTTTCCTATATTTGATGATTTTCTGTAATGCCACGTAGAGTTCATTCAGCTGAGGGAAAAGGAAAATCCATCAAGGTGTGTGAGGTTGGGCAGCCATACTTCTTTTGAGGTTGTCAGCTAATGGAATCTCTTTCTACTTCGGGAATTATTGACCCCATCTAATTAATCTCTCTGAATGTGTGTCTAAGCACAGGGGACATAAAAGAACTGCTTTCCCTTTACTCTCACTGAAGTGCCCTTCTACCTTGGGGCAGCCAGTGGCCACCTCCATGTTAAGGAAGAATAAATGAGGCATTTGGAACCAGGCTTAAATGCACCCTGGGATTCAGTCCCCTCCTCCTCTCTACAAGTTTATTACCTCCCATCTCCTCTGGCATTTCCCCTCTTCTCACCCAGGTCCATTAAATCTTGGCCATATGGGCTCTACCTCAGTTGCCTTCACCCTGTTAATGCACAGTAGGTCACTGATTTTCAACATTTTTCATCTCATGGCACACATAAACTAATAACTAAAAAATCTGTGGCACATAAAAAATACATTTTTGCCAATCTGACAAAAAGATATATTTTTTGATATATATTAGTTCAGAGAGGAAAGGTAAGGAAAAGAGAGACAGAAACATCAATGATGAGATAGAATCAGTGATTGCCTCCTGCATGCCCCCTACTGGGGATGGAGCCCACAACCTGGGCATGTGCACTGACCAGGAATTGAGTTGTGACCTCCATAGGTCGATGCTTAACCACTGAGCGGCAAGATAGTATAATTTTGATTAATTCACATCATGTGGCTGTTTTGTTGGTGGTTGCCTTTTTTTTGACAATGTAAGGGAAAAGAGGTCAGTACCCCTGAATAAATAGGTATTGCATGTTTTAAAAATTCTTACGCACACCGGTTGAAAATCACTGCAGTAGGTCATCCAGATAGAAGTACTTCAAGAGACAGAGCACCTATGTGCATGCACAAGGCAGTGCCTTCTCATTCTCTAGTCATACTAGTACTTTATGGATAAAGAGATACAGGATATAATTTCAACAGAAATAATCTCAGTAACCTCTCACTCTAGGGCTGCCTATAAATGCCTACAGGTAATGATAAAACGTGTATATTGTCATTCATGTTATTTCAGAGGAAGCACAAAAATCTAATTGGAAAGTCACCCTGTTATAAAAATGACAGCATTGGTACTATCATGTACCACTTGTGACAGTTAGTGACATCTACAGTGAGTGCTCACCTCGCTGGAACGCATTTCAGCAGGGTTTTGATGAGAGCCTCCACCTCTGTGTCATTGCGTGGCACCATCAGCTCGGGTAGTCTGACACCCAAGTGCTGAATTATATGAGGGCAAGTTGAAAACAGACAGAAACATTTAACAGTATGTTCCCCACTTGTATATCCAGTTTTTTCCAACATCAGTCTTCCTAATGTTTATCTGCAAAATACCCACTGCTCAAAAAATAAAGCCAGGGTGGCCATAGATCAGTGCTCTTTGTGTTCGGTTGAATTAAATTTAAAATGATAAACTCATCGATGGAATATGTTGGACAAAGGTAGTTAGATGTTCCCTGTCAGCGTCAGGCCGAGGTTCTGACAGCGTTGTTGCTGTTTGTCCTTGTCACCTGCACATCTCGTCCTTCCCCTCACTCACATTGCAGTACTTCCTTTAAGTGATATGCGAGTGTTTTATTTTTTGAAGAATTAAAGTCTATTTATGGTGTAACTGAGTACATTTTAATCTCCATGTTGAAACTTTGCATACTTCTTATATAAAATGGTACATTGTTGTTTGTTTGTTGTTTTTCTGAGAGAAGCTGAAGTGCTTATTTTTATACCTACGCTGTTTGCTTTAGATATGGCATTGTAACTTGGGAAGGGCTATCAAAGATGGTGGAAAACTTCCACCACAGAAAGCTCAGTGAGCACTTGGGCACCTGTTATTGCCTAACAAAGGTGAAGCCGAATGCTTGATAACTATCCTTGTGCTCTCTGGTCTCCTGGAGACTCGGGAGAATTTCCACTACAAGATGCTCATTTCATCCTGTCACAGACGTGATGTCCTTGGGCTGGAAAACCCATCGCTAGTCATGTGGATAGGGTATCATGTCCGCATGGGCTGGAAAAACCTCTCTATTGTATCAACACATCTCTTTCTGGTTGGGTTTTTTTTAATGTTTTTATTGATTTTTTTTTTTTTTTTAAGAGAGAGAGGAAGGGAGAGGGATAGAGAGATGGAAACATCGATGAGAAATAAACATATATAGGCTGCCTCCTGCACGCCCCCTATTGGGAATCAAGCCCACAACTCAGTCATGTGCTCTGACTGGGAATCAAACTGGGATCCTCTTGGTTCAGGGGATGATTCTCAACCACTGAATCACACTGGCCGGACTGTTTTTTCTTTAAGTTGTGATCCATTTCCAGTTTTAAGAGTAATTTTATCACTATCGCTTGAAATATTATAACATTTCTATATATAAATGATAGACCAAACCATTTAAAATTCATAAAGACTAAAATTGTGACACCATGCTGCAAACTGTGGTCTGTGTTCACCGAGTGCATGGTTTCCTATGCTGGGAGCAGAGAGTGCTGCGCTTGGCCTCCGCAGCACATGAGGTGATGCGGTGCGCAAGAGCTGCTGTTTGGAACTGAGGGGCATTTCATACGCACGGACATGCCTACTCCAGCAAACACTTTTGGGGCAGAATTTAAACCTTCTCATCCGTGACCCCCTTACAAGTTGAATATATGCAGATCGATAGTAGGAAACTACTAGAAGTCCACATAAAATCTAGTTGAATTGGCAATACGGCTTAAGTAGGTGGTCTCCAAAGTGTTAAAAATTTGAATTCTAACACACATATGAGTATATAGGATATTAAGTTAGAGCTTTAAAATATTTGAAAATATAATTTGAATCAAACATGCTGGGCCCTCACAGCATATTTTGAATGCAGATGGATAACCCCTGCTCTAGTGCAACCATACGAGCTCCCGTTAGTTAAATTCAATATTGATGTAGAAATGCCTTAGAGTACATGAATTTGCTTACTTATGAAAAATGCCTGCTAACCCACATAAAACTCAAATTGGTAGCATTGCAGGAAGTATAAAGGGTTCTAAGAAGAATTCCCACAGAAGTTGGCTACAGATGCAGAGTCCTGGGCCGCAGGTTTCTTGATTTAGATTCAGTAAATCGGAGGTTGATCCCAATATTACATATTTTCAGAAACACCACTGGGAATTCTGATACAAGCTATATATCCATCAAACTTTGAAAAATACTGTTCTAGAAGCTCCAGTGACCTGAAAGATAGCCAGTGATGACATTTCCCCTGAGAGCTGTTTGAACTGGGGGAACATTGCTCTTCCAGTGCCATATGTTCACACCAGGCTTTGCTGTGAAATAGGAAGGTGGAGTTACTATTGCAGAGCTCTTTAATGTGCTGTGCCAAGATAGCTGACGGTGGCCTTTAAAAAAGACAGGCATTGTATAATCCAGGGAAACCTGGTAAAGTTAATTAACTTTATCACCACAATTTTTTTTCAGCTGTCAATTAACAGCATTTCCACAAAGAGAAATTCTTTCCTCAACGGTAGTAATTCGTTTAATCAGAGTGACACTAATAAATTTGTGTCATTCTGTTTTATTAAGCAAATCTTACAAGCCACCCATGGTGTGGTCCCTGAACAACATAAACAGGAAAACCCTTGGGAAGACTGTCAGTATTGGGTTGCAATGCTGTTGACGAGACAGGAGCTTGCTGCCCACCCCGTGCGAGTTAGGTGGGCGTCTTCATCTTTCTCCGGCTTAGCTAGACAATAGCTGGGCAAGACTGCTGCTGGAATTCTCCCTTCTCTCTCCATTCCACTACCCACCATCATTTGTTTGGATATTTTTCTCTCTCCATTTGAGTTTCTGTAGGAGAAGGCCTTAAAGGCTTGAGTGCAAATTATTTAAATGGGAGATACAGGAAATACCAAGTGTGTAGGGAAGAGAGATAGGCCAGGGGAGGAAGTCAGTACAGGGTGGAGGCTCTGTCATCAAGCGAGTTAGCACAGTGAGCAACTGGAGTTCCATCTGAACCTCCAGGAGTTTGGGAAATATAAGCCCCAAGGTTTACTGAAGGGGGTAGGGGCTGGCAGGAAGGGGCTGAGGTAGATAACCATCAATGTCCCTTACTCCATGGTTACTGGCTGCTTCAGGAGCTGTTTTGGCTTCTCTTTTATGTCAGTGGAGCAGGTTTATTGGTCAGAAAAAGTCACCAAAGCCAGAAAATTAAGTTTAACCTAGACTCTCCCCCGCCCCCCGAAACACTTGTAAAGGCAAACTCAAGAACGGTTACACTTGTCTTGTTATGAATAACAAATGATGTTGCTCTCATCTCTGTCACTTCAGGAAATTAATTACAAGAGTTGTAGGAGTGCTGTTTCAGGAACCAGAGACAAAGACCAAACATATATTTCTTACTAAATAATACTGAAACCTCTGTTAAATTGGTTATGCATATTAATTCTCCAAAATATCTTTGGAACCCACTTCTGTTCTTCCCCACCAGGTGGTTTTTGGTTCTCGGCACCTTTCATCTGGGTCATTGCAGTGGTCATGTTAGTTCTACAGCACCTATACCTGCTCCTTCTGAATTTTTCTCCATATTTCTCCCAGTGATATTTTTCTTGTAAAACTATAAAATTCTTCAAATATACAAAGTATATAAAAACAAGTACTCATCACTTATTTTAAATATATATAAACTAGAGGCCCAGTGCACACAATTCGTGCACGAGGGGGGGGGCGGTGTGTCCCTCAGCCCAGCCTGCACCTTCTCCAATCTGGGATCCCTCTCACAATACAGGACTGCTGGCTCCCAACTGCTCGCCTGCCTGCCAGCCTGATCACCCCAACCACTCCCCTGCCAGCTTGATTGATGCCTAACTGCTACCCTGCCAGCCTGTTTGCTCCTAACTGCCCTCCCCTGCAGGCCTAGTTCCCCCCAACCAGGTGGGGCTTGACAGGGGACTTCAGGCCACGCCCCCACTCTGGCACCAGGCCGGGGGACCTCAGACCGCACCCCCTACCTGGCGAGGCTTGATGGGGGACCTCAGGCCGTGCGCCCCCACCCCAGCACTGGGCCAGGGGACCTGAGGCTGTGCCCCCCTGCCTGGCTGGGCTTGACAGGAGACCTCAGGCCATGCCTCCCACCCAGCAGGGCTTGACAGGGGACCTCAAGGTGCACCCCCAGGGCTGGGTTGGGGGACCTCAGGCCATGCCCCCACCCAGCAGAGCTTGACAGGGGAACTCAGACCGTGCCCCCAGCCCAGTGGGGCTTGACAGGGGATCTGAGGCTGCACCCCTCTGCCGGTGCTGGGCCAGGGGACCTGAGGCTGCGCTCCCCCACCTGGCAGGGCTTGATTGGGGACCTCAGGCCATGCCCCCCGCCCTGGTTTGGGCTGGGGGACCTCAGGCCACACCCCCCATCCTGTTGCCGGGCCAGGAGACCTGAGTCTATGCCAGCCGTGGGCAAACTACGGCCTGCAGGCCGGATCCGGCCCGTTTGGCTGTTCTATCCAGCCCGCGGAGTCAAAAGAGCAGAGGGTTCTCTTGCTCTTCCCTCCGCTCCTTTACTTTGAATTTATATTAGTTCACACAAACACTCCATCCATGCTTTTGTTCCGGCCCTCCGGTCCAGTTTAAGAACCCATTGTGGACCTCAAGTCAAAAAGTTTGCCCACCCCTGGTCTACACTCTCTGCCCAGTGGGGCTTGACAAGGGTGGAACTGGCTGGGTCTGGATCTAGCCCAATGGGGCGGGGGGCCGGCCGGGTCTGGGTCTCACGCAATTTTGAGGCGCATGTGGGTGGGTGGGGACTTGACTCTGGGTCCCATGTTGTGCCCCAGACTCTGATAGGAGGAAGGTTTTCATATACATTTTACTAATTTTCTTTCATCTCTGACACTTCTATTATAGAGAAAGGGCAAATAGCAATATTAAATTATTTCCTCTAATTAATCCCCCTTTAATGTGTACGAATTTCATGCACTGGGCCACCAGTATATTATAAAATTCTAATTCTTTATGATTTTACTACATTAGTTGTATCACTAAACAGTATGTAGGTTGTATGTTTGAAAACTTAAATAATTTTTAGTGTTCTGAATTATCTTCTGTAGCTTTATTTTCTACCTAATGGATTCTTCTATGTTAATGAATATATTTCTAGCTCTTATATTCTCACTACCGTGTAATGTTCCATTATGTGAACAAAACATTTATCCATTCTCTTCTTGGTGGATATATACTTCTCTTACTCTGCTATTGCAACAGTCCTTGCACATGTTTGCTTTTGTCTGTGCATGAGAGTTGCTCACAGACACTCACATAGAAGTGAAGTTGCTGCATTGAAGGATAAAGATCTTAAATGTGACTAGTATTGCTAAGCTGCTCTCTTAAGTGGTTTCCACATATAGTGTCCCAACAATAGAACATAAGTTTCTGTTTTACTTCTTGACCAACACTAGGTATTGTCAGGTAAAATAATATACATTTTAATGCTTATTTCTATCATTTACTAATGATATGAAGAATCTTTTTGTGTTTATTGTCAATTTGAACTTCTTTAAAGTTCTTGCTCATCTTTCACCCATGTTTATTAGATAATTTGTATTTCTCTTGATTTGTAAGATGTGTGTGTGTAAGATGAAAGATGTTGAGACAGAAAGAAAGGGAGAAATAGACCCACTGGTAATGACCCCAAAGATATCTCTGTGCTATTGCCCAGAACCTGTGGATATGTTAACTGCTATGGGGAAGAAAAAAAAAAGACTGCTGATGTGATTGTTAAGAATCTTAAAATAGGGATATTATCCTGGGTTATTTATGTGGAAGCAAATAGTCCTTAAAACCAGAAGAGAGAGGCAGGGCAGAGGTAGGTCAGATAGATGAAGTAGAAGAAAAAATTTAGAGCATGAGAGGCACTCAACCCACCATTGGCTTGAAAGATGGAAGAAGGAACATGGATAGCATCTAAAAGCTGGGAATAGCCCTGAGCCAACAGCCAGCAAGGAAATGATGACCTCTATCCCACAAATACAAGGATCTGAATTCTGTCCATTATCTTAATGAGCAAAGAAACAGATCACTGGAGTCTCTGAAAAGGTATACATCTCTGCCAACGACTTGATTTTAGCTTGGTGAGACTGTTTCATACATCTGACTACCGAACTGTAAAATAACATATTCTGTATGCTGCCAAGTTTGTGGTAATTTGTGATGGCAGCAATAAAAAACTAACCCATACATACAGAGAACACAACTACTTTGGTATATTTTCTCCCAATCCATAGGTGTCATTGCACTTTTTAAATGGTCTTTTAATGCACAGAAGTTCTAAAATACAATGTGAGGTCAGACTCCT
The DNA here is from genome assembly GCF_963455305.1 of Plecotus auritus. Lineage (NCBI taxonomy): Eukaryota > Metazoa > Chordata > Mammalia > Chiroptera > Vespertilionidae > Plecotus > Plecotus auritus. The sequence continues at coordinate 74,821,273 of NC_137782.1, read as the reverse complement.
CATTTCTTTTTTTCTGTTGTTTGTGCATTATAAAAATAATGCTTCCTATATAACAAGATTATAAAGGCATTTTCTGTCCTTAACACGGAGACATTTAACTTATGGATTTTTTTCCATATACTTTATATTAGGAATGACACAATGGATAATAATTACCCCTGTATCATTTACTGTCTGATCCATCCTTTCTTCCTAGCCTAACCTCCATTATATCAAGTTGACCTGTCTATGATTCTGTTTCTAAGCTCTCTGTTTGGTTTCTTTGTCTATTCCTACACCAGTACTATAATATGTTAATTATAATACTTTTATTTGAATAATTATTTTGTAGGCTGAGACTCCCTATTATATTCTTCAATTATATTGAGTAGTCTTTGTCCTTTACTCTTCCTTATGAATTTCAAAATAGTTTTCAAGTTCTTTAAAAACCTATTGGTATTTTGATTGGATTGCATTGAATTTATAGATTAATTTTAGGAGAACTGACATTTTACAATATTGAGGTTTTTCATCCATGAACTTGGTTTATATCTCAATTACTGAAGTCTTTTGTGTTTTTGAATACTGCATTATAATTTTATCTGTCTTGCATAAGGTTTATACTTTATATACTGTAATGCTTTTTATTTTTTTCTTTAAAAATACAAACATTTTTATTGAGTTTTACGTTAAAAAATCTTATGCTCATAAAGTAATGTAAAACAGCTTTCACCTCATCACTATTGCACTGTTGTAACTGTAACAAATGCATTTTTAATATTTTTTATTGTTTAAAGTATTACATATATTAGTACATATATCTCCTTTATTTTTCCCCATTGACCTTCGCTCAGCCTCCCCTACCCCCTGTCGCATGCCCTCATCCCATCCCCCCAGTATATTGTGTCCATTGGTGTGCTTATATGAATGCATACAAGTCCTTTGGTTGATCTATTTCCCTCCCTCCCCAACACTCCCCAGCCTTCCCGCGGTAATTTGACAGTCTGTTTGGTGCTTTACTGCCTCTGTATCTATCTTTTTATTCATCAGGTTATAATGTTCTTTATTTTCCATAAATGAGTGAGATCATGTGGTATTTTTCTTTCATTGCCTGGCTTATTTCACTTAACATAATGCTCTCCAGGTCCATCCATGCTGCTGCAAATGGTAAGAATTCCTTCTTTTTTATAGCAGCGTAGTATTCCATTGTGTAGATGTACCATAATTTTCTAATCCACTCATCTGCTGATGGGCATTTAGGCTGTTTCCAAATCTTAGCTATGGTGAATTGTGCTGCTATGAACATAGAGGTGCAGATATCCTTTCTGATTGGTGTTTCTAGTTTCTTGGGATATATTCCTAGAAGTGGGATTCCTGGGTCAAATGGGAGCTCCATTTTTATTTTTTTGAGGAAACTCCATACTGTTTTCCACAGTGGCTATACCAGTCTGCATTCCCACCAGCAGTGCACGAGGGTTCCTTTTTCTCCTCATCCTCGCCAGCACTTGTCATTTGTTGATTTGTTGATGATAGCCATTCTGATAACTGTGAGGTGGTACCGCATTGTTGTTTTAATTTGCATCTCTTGGATAATTAGTGACTTTGAGCATGTTTTCATATGTCTCTTGGCCTTCCTTCTATCTTCTTCGAAAAGATTCTATTTAGGTCTGTTGCCCATTTTTTTTATTGGATCATTTATCTTCCTATTATTAAATTGTATAAGCTCCCTGTAGATGTTGGAGATTAAAACTTTATCAGTGATAAGATTTGCAAATATGTTCTCCCATACAGTGGGCTTTCTTGTTGTTTTGTTGATGGTTTCTTTTGCTATGAAAAAGCTTTTATTTTGATGTAGTCCCATTTGTTTATTTTCTCTTTAGCTTCCATTGCCCTGGGAGCGGTATTGGTGAAAAAATTGTTTCGGCATATGTGTGAGATTTCTCTGCATGAGGATTCCTCTAGTATTTTTATGGTTTCCCATCTTATGTTTAAGTCCTGTGTCCATTTTGAGTTTATTTTTGTGTATGGTGTAAGTTGGTGGTCTAGTTTCATTTGTTTGCATGTATCTGTCCAATTTTGCCAACACCATTTGTTGAAGAGACTGTCTTGACTCAATTGTATGTTCATGCCTCCTTTGTCAAATATTAATTAAGCATAGTGGTTTGGGTTGATATCTGGATTCTCTATTCTATTCCATTGGTCTATATGTCTGTTCTTGTGCCAGTACCAGGCTGTTTTGAGAACAGTGGCTTTGTAATACAGCTTGAAATCTGGTATTGAGATATCACCTACTTTGTTCTTCTTTCTCAAGATTGCTGTGGCTATTCAGGGTCTTTTTTTATTCGAGATGAATTTTTTGGAGAGTTCTTTCTAGGTCTGTGAAATATGCCTTTGGTATTTCAATGGGGAGTGCATTGAATCTATAGATTGCTTTGGGTAGTATGGACATTTTAATGATGTTGATTCTACCAATCCATGAACATGGTATGTTCTTCCATATGTTTATGTCTTCCTCTATCTCTTTTTTCAGTGTCCTGTAGTTTTCTGCGTATAGGTCTTTTACCTCCTTAATTAAGTTTATTCCTAGGTATCTTATTTTTTTTGGTACGATGGTAAATGGGATTGCGGTTTTAGTCTCTCTTTCTGTAAGTTCACTATTGGTGTATAGAAATGCCATAGATTTCTTGGCATTAATTTTGTATCCTGCTACATTGCTGAATTCATTTATTAAGTCTATTAGTTTTTTGATGGAGTCTTTTGGGTTTTTTATGTACAATCACATGTCATTCGCAAATAAGGACAGCTTTACTTCTTTTCAAATTTGGATGCCTTTTATTTCTTCTTCTTGTCTAATTGCAATGGCTAGTACTTCCAGCACTATGTCGAACAGGAGTGGTGAGAGTGGACATCCCCGTATTGTTCCTGTTCTTAGGGGAAATGGTTTTAGTTTTTGCCCATTGACTATGACGTTAGCTGTGAGTTTATCATATATGGCTTTTATTATGTTGAGGTATGATCCTTCTATTCCTACCTTTTTGAGAGTTTTTATCAAGAAAGGGTGTTGGATTTTGTCAAATGCTTTTTCTGCATCAATTGATATGATATGTGATTTTTATCTCTCAATTTGTTTATGTGATGTATCACGTTTTTTGATTTGCGGATATTGTACCATCCGTGCATTCCTGGGATAAATCCTACTTGGTCATGGTGTATAATCTTTCTGATGTACTGCTGGATTTGATTTGCTAGAATTTTGTTGAGGATTTTGGCATCTATGTTCATGAGGGATATTGGCCTGTAATTCTCTTTCATTGTGTTGTCTTTCTCTGGTTTTGGTATTAGGGTGATGCTGGCTTCATGAATGAGCTTGGAAGTGTTCCTTCCTCTAGAATTTTTTTGGAATAGTCTGAGGAGGATAGGTTTTAGTTCTTCCTTGAATGTTTGGTAAAACTCCCCTGTGAAGCTGTCTGGCCCCGGGCTTTTGTTTGCTGGGAGCTTTTTGATGACTGCTTCAATTTCTTCCATAGTTATTGGCCTATTGAGATGTTTAGATTCTTCCTGATTGAGTTTTGGAAGGTTGTATTTTTCTAGGAATATGTCCATTTCCTCCAGGTTGTCCAGTTTGTTGCAGTAGTGTTGTTCATAGTATTTTCTAACAATCCTTTGTATTTCTCTGGGGTCTGTTGTTATTTCACCTCTTTCATTTCTGATTTTGTTTATTTGGGTCCTCTCTCTTTGCTTCTTGGTGAGCCTGGCTAGAGGTTCATCAATCTTGTTTATCCTTTCAAAGAACCAGCTCTTGGTTTTGTTGATCTTTTGTATTGTTTTTTTTGGTCTCAATGTCATTTATCTCCGTTCTAATCTTTATTATTTCCTTCCTTCTGCTTACACTGGGCTTTTCTTGTTGCTCTCTTTCTAATGCTTTGAGTTGTAGTGTTAGGTAATTTATTACCATTTTTTCTTGTTTTTTTGCAGTAGGCTTGTAGAGCTATGAACTTCCCTCTCAAGACTGCTTTCGCAGTGTCCCACAGATTTTGGGTTGTTGTTTTTTCATTGTCATCTGTTGCCATGATGTCTTTTTTTATTTCTTCTTTGATCTCTCTGGTAACCCAGTCACTGTTTAATAGCATGCTGTTTAGTCTCCAAGTGTTTGATTGTTTTGGATTGTTTTTATTGTATTTGATTTCCATTTTTATGCCACTGTAAACTGAGAAGATGCTTGATATGATTTCTGTCTTCTTGAATTTGAAGAGACTTTGTCTATGACCCAACATATGTTCTATCTTTGAAAAGGACCCATGTGCACTTGAGAAGAATGTATATTATGTGGCTTTGGGGTGAAATGTTCTGAAGTTGTCAATTAATTCCATCTGGTCTAGTGAGACATTTAGGATTGATGTTTCTTTGCTGATTTTTTGTTTAGAAGATTTGTCCAATGGTGATAGTGGGGTATTAAAATCTCCTGCTATGATTGTATTGCTGTCATTCTCTCCTTTGATATCCTCCAGGAGTATTTTTATGTATTTGGGTGCTCCTGTATTGGGCGCGTATATGTTTACCAGAGTTATTTCTTCCTGTTGGATTGCTCCCTTTAGTATTATTAAATAGCCTTCATAATCTCTTGTTATGTCCTTCACTTTGAGATCTAATTTGTCAGATATAAATATTGCTACCCCAGCTTTTTTTTTTCATTTCCATTCACCTGAGAAACCTTTTTCCATCCCTTCACCCTCAGTCTGTGTGAGTCTTTCTTTCTGAGGTGGGTTTCTTGTAGACAGCAGATATATGGGTCGTGTTTTCTTATCCCATCTGTTAACCTATGTCTTTTGATTGGGGCATTTAATCCATTTACATTTAAAGTTATTATTGATAGGTACTTCTTTGTCGCCATTTTTATTCTTACCCCTGTGTTCCTTCTTCGCTTCCTATTTCTTTTTTTTTACAGCAGACCCTTTAGCATTTCTTGCATTGCTGGTTTGGTGGTAATAAATTCCCTTAGTCCTTATTTGATTGTGAAACTCCTGATTTCACCTTCAATTTTGATTGGTAGTCTTGCTGGGTACAGTATTCTTGGATTCAGACCCTTCCTTTGCATGACTGTATACTTCATTCCATTCCCTTCTGGCCTGATGAGTTTCTGTTGAGAAATCAGTCGTTAGTCTGATAGGGGTTCCTTTGTAGGTAACTTTCTGTCTCTCTCTGGCCGCTTTTAAGATTCTTACTTTGTCATTGGTGTTTGCCAATTTAATTATAAGGTGCCTTGGTGTCGGTCTTTTGGGGTTCATTTTGCTTGGGACTCTGTGAGCTCCTTGTATTTGTGTGAGTATTTTCTTCCCTATATCAGGGAAGTTTTCTCTCATTTCTTTAAACAGGTTTTCTATTCCTTGCTCAGTTTCCTCTCCTTCTGGAACCCCTGTTATGCGGATGTTGTTTTGTTTTGTATTGTCCCAAAGTTCCCTTAGGCCCTCCTCCTGCTTTTTAATTTTTTTTTCTAGAAGCTGCTCTACTTGGGTATTTTTTTCTACCTTGTCTTCTAGCTCACTGATGCGGTCCTCTCCTTCTTCTAGTCTACTCTTGATGCTTTCTATTGAGTTCTTTATAGCAGCGATGTCATTTTTCATTTCTTCTTGGTTCTTCATTTCTTCTTGGTTCTTAACACATATTGTCAAATTTGTCTTCCATTCTTTTCAGCCATCTTATGACCATTTCTCTGAATTCTTTCTCTAGCAGGTTGCTTGCCTCCATTTCGTTTACTTCCTTTTCTGGTGATGCCTGCTTTTCTTTCATTTGCGGGCTGTTTTTTTGTCTCCCCGTGGTCTCTCTTCTCCGGGTGTCTGGTTATATAGTTCTCTCTCTCCTTCTCCCAGGCAAAATCTGACCTTTCTGTGGGGGAGTGTAGAGCTCCTCTGAATCCGTGTGTTTGCACCAACTGGGGACCAGTGTCCTAGGGTTTGCAGTTGTTTGGTGGGTGCCGTAGTAGTAGATTTTCAGGCTTCTGATAACATCCACTTTCCCCTTCAAGATGGCGTATTCTTTGCATCTGAGCCGGGTGCTCCGGGCGGGGACCCAGCAGCAGTGGGGGCTGCCTGGTCTGGGGAGCCCCGTCGAGCAGTCCCCCACCGTCTCCTGGAGTATAGCTGTCCCTCAACTCACCAACAAACACTCCCTGTGCGACCCTCAGCTGTTCTTTCTATCTGCTCCCGGATAAGACTCGGGACTTTTCTGTCTATTCCACTGCCATTTTTTCAATAACCTACTGTAATGCTTTTTAAAAAATATATTCTCAACTGTTAATTCCTGGTATCTAGAGATTTATTTTTTTTAATAAAGATTTTTTTAGCTAGTAATATTCTTGAACTCGTCTATTAACTCTACTAACTTGTGTTGAGTTTCTTATGTTGATAATTATTGCAGGTATACCATCTATTATCAATGAGTATTTTGTTTACTTATAGTATTTATGTTTAGATCCCCCTTATCTTAACTCCTTTTAGGAACTCTTGTGCAATACTGAAAGGAATGTTCAGTGAGTATCTTTATCTTGATGCAGATTTTTCTCATCATTACCTAGAAGAATATATTTGCTCAATCAGGATTTTACTAATTTCTTTCTATTCTTAGCTTGCAAGTATTTATTTTTTAATGAATGGATGTTGGTTTTATTAAATGATTCTTCTGCATCTGTTGAAAATGATTTTTCTTTTTTAATCATTTTATATCAAATTGCATTAATATATTTTTAATGAACAAGATCTTTGCATTCCTAGAATAAAAGTAACTCCCCCTAATGGTACTTTTATGTGTGTATAAGTCTCTGTGTATGAAAAAGCAGAATTTACTTTGCTTATATCTTACTTGGATTTTTTGTTCCTATTGCTCTAAGTGATATTTGACTGAGTTTTTTTTCTCTGTACTATGGTCTTTAAATTTGCATATCAAAGTTATCAGCCTTAAAAATAAAATAAAGAGGACAAGAAAGAAAGACTAAAGTGAAGGGAGAGGAAGAAAGTGAGTAAAGAAAAAGAACAAAGTGAAGCAAGAATGTAAAATATTGATAACTATTGAGTATGGATGATAGGCATATGGGAGGGACATCATTGTAGTATTCTCTCCACTTTTGGGGAAAAAAACAAATGCATAATTGAGAGATCTCAAGAATAGTTATATCTGTATAGTTGTCATAGAATACAATTTCTAAAGAATATCTTAATATTTCATTTCTTGAATATTTCTTTCATGCCCAGACTCCCTGGCTGTTATAAAATGGAAACTTTAGAATTGATAATTATTTAAACAATCACCACCAAGGCAGCCTTTGAACATGAAGCGTATACATTCTTTTACAGGTGTTAGAAACTGAATGGTTAAGAAGGTTCACAATATTCTAATTCTTTTAAAAACATGGTAGGATTATACTTACCAAAGCCTCCAGAATTTAATACAGCCTACATTTGGTTGATAAAAGTGAACAGAAATAACTTTCATCACCTGTTGCAGAAGTGTTAAGGTAGAATGCACAATATGCCTTGTTTTCTTTTCCTGTCTTGATAATTATGGAAATATGTTTTCACAAAAAAGTATCCATTATTGTGGCTTCCTGAGTGATTATAATGAAAAAAAAATCCCTTCCTAACAACATAGGGCTGTACTGTGAACAACAACAACAAAATATTTGCTGTCTGAATCCACTGAGATTTGGGGGTTGTTATAGCTGAACTAGAGGCCCGGTGCATGAAATTCTTGCATGGGGGGGGGGGGGCGTCCTTCATCCCAGCTGGCACCCTCTTGCAATCTGGGGCCCCTTGGGTGGGGTCCCTAGGCCTGGCCAGCAACAGGGCCTATTGGGGCTTTCCTTCTCCCAGTGGCTGGCCCTGCCCCCGCCCCTGCCACTGTTTGCCATTTGTGCAGCGCTGCCCCCCCCTCCCACCACCCATTGCCTCCCTTTGCAGGTGACAGGTGTGGGGTGTGATTGTTTGGCTGGCCTGGGCCTCCCTCTTTGGGGCGATCAATCACGGGGCTCCGTGATCAATTGCCCAGCAGAGGGAGGCCCCGCCCATCCAGAGGGGGCTCTGCGATCGATTGCCCCACTGGCTGGTGGCCTGGGCCTTCCTCTGCGGGCAATTGTGGGGTGATGGCGGGGCCCCACGACTAATCGCATTGCACCCGCCTTGGCTGCCTGGCACCAGTGAGTGTCATAACGTGGTTGTCCAGAAGGTTGTCAGGACGGTCATTCTGCTGTTCAGTCAATTTTCCTATTATGCTTTTATTATTATAGTTAAGCTTATACTATCCTGACTGATATAGACATATATTTATTAACATATACTAGTATTCATCGCATGTGTTTATGTAACAAAAGCTACTGTCTGGAGTACATAAACCTGAATGTGTTACTCAATTATTACTTGAGATTAATAATTAATTAAAAAGAGTGAATTCTTCCTTTGAGAAGTATTGAGAAGCCAGAAATTTGGAAGCAGTAATTGTATCCATGGCTACTTTCTATCTTTTGAATAGTATTTCTGTATTTGGGAAAATTTTCTTGTGAGTTCTGTCTTCTTTTCAAAGTAAAAATTCGAGCTGCATTCCTAGCTTCTTTTGCAGCTACATGTGGGTGTTTGACTTACGTATACCTGTGGGAGACATTGGTTTGGAAGTGGGGAGCAGGAGGAAATTGTTTTGAGTAGGATTCTATTTTTGCTCAGAGGCAGCCTCTGGATTGGAGGGAAGGAAGTGGTTTCAAAGTCAGATTCCTGTCATAGAGTGATGGTGCAGTCAGGATTCTGTTTCTATGTATGTGCTTATTTCTGTAGCTTTCTAGCTGTCTAGAAAAATCTGTTACAGGGAACTGACTTAGGCAATTGTGTGAGTTGACTGAGCAAGCTCAGAATCTGTAGGACAAGCAGTCAGGAAAGGAAGATGATGATGAACAGGATATAACTTCATGTTAACAGGCCTTGCCCCTGCTTTTTAGGTTTTCTGACTCAGTAAAGCTTACTCAGGTCATTCAATGATAATCTCAATTACTTAAAATCAACTGATTATGACTTTAATTATATCTCTCATATCCTTTTATTTTTTAAAAATGTTTTCATTGAATTTTATCTTTTAAAGAACATTTTATAATTGATTTTGGAGAGGAAGAGGGAGAGAAACATCAATGTGAAAGCACAACATGGATCTGCTGCCTCCTGCATGTCTTCTACTGGGGATTGAGGCCACAACCCAGAGCATGTGCCCTGACTAGGAATCAAACTGGCAGCCTTTTGGTGCACAGGATGACACCCATTCTGCAGCATGGTTTGTGCTTTGTTCTGGAAGCTCAATCTTATCTGTCCTTCCAGCTAACCACTAATTTTAATAGCTACTAAAATACTTTAATAAATAAAAACCTTTTTCATTAATCTAGTCAAGTAAATTTTGTTTAAAGCACCTGACCAATATCAAAGTTAATTTTTATGGTAAGAAAAGTGACCAATTCCTTGTAAGACTATGGTCCTTGGTCAAAATGACATCTTAGAGATTTCTGGTTTCTGTTTACAAAGCTAGGTTTTCTGTAGTACATAATCTTTTGCTTTTCCATTACTAAAATCTGGAAGTCATGCTCTCAGTATGGCATGATACTTCCTGTTCTGCTCCTCTATTTTTCTCTGTGGGTGTCTGAAACAGAAACAGTTAGTGATTATTGGAAATTCTCAAACCTGTTTGGTTCACGGAAATGTCAATAGCTGCCTTTTGCTTCTTAGTGTGGTCATGGCAGGGGCTGCAAGTATAGATTATGTGGAAAATGAAGAGGAAGAATGAGAAGAATAAAATTTAATAGAAAAGATGAAGGTAGACTAAATAAAATTTCTATTTTAATTGGGAAAAGTTTGAATGATAAATTATAACTGTTTACTCAAAAAATATATATACTATATTTTCTCTTGGCTAGGCTCTGATTAAAGGTTGCTTTATGAAATTCCATAAACAGTCATACTCAAATACTATTACTCTACCTAACTTTAATGTTGCTTAGTATATCTGTGTACTCAAACAAAGTATGTGTTGGTTAAGCCATTTCCTTATTACTTACAATAAAATGGTAAAAGACACAACTTATGGAAACTAACTGCCAAGTTTTGTTTTATTGTTATTAAATAATTTTGATTTTTATTGTGGTACAATATATAACATTTACCATTTTAACTGTTTTTAAGTGTACAGTTTAAGTGGCATTATGTATATTTACATTGTTGAACAGCCATCACCACTATTCATCTCCAGAACTCTTTCATCATCCTATAGTGAAGCTCTATACTCCTTAAAGAGCAACTTTCCCCTCTCCCCAGGCCCTGGCAACCACCATTCTACATTAGGTCTCTATGAATTTGACTATTATAAATACTGCACATAAGTGGAATCATACAATCTTTATCCTTTTATGGCTGGCTATTTCACTCACCATGTTGCAGCATGTATGAGAATTGTATTCATTTTTAAGGCTGAATAATATTTGTATGTATAAACTACATTTTTATCCATCCATCTATTGATGGACATTGGGTTGTTTCCATCTTTTGGCCATTGTGAATAAAATAATACTGCTGTGAACATGGGTGTACAAATACCCTTTTGAGTTCCTGCTTTCAGTTTGTTTGTTTTTATATATGCCCAGAAGTGGAATTGCTAAATCATGTTAATTCTGTTTAATTTGTTAAGGAGCTGCCATACTACTTTCCACAGCAGTGGTGCCATTTACGTTTCCACCAGCAGTGCACAAGGGTACCAGTTTTCTCACATTTTTACCAACACTTGTTTTCTGTATTTTAGACAATAGCTATATTAATGGGTGGGGCGTTGTATTGAGGACATTTTCTGTATTCTTGATGCATTTGCCATCTGATCCTGGAGAGACTGCCCATCCAAGGGCTAGCCAACTCCTAGAGATAGAAAGTGACTCCCTTGTTGAAGATACTTTTGACATACAGACCAATCAATTCAGAGCCCACATCCCCAAACATCTCCTTTTTCAAACTTTCACACACCAAGATAATCTTCCTGCTCTAAGTGACCCAAAGTCCAGGATCTGGAAAACTAAGGATCACCCTTATAATCTAGAACAGTGGTCGGCAAACTCATTAGTCAACAGAGCCGCAGTTTGCCGACCACTGATCTACAATCTCCTGAAATCATTCAAACTTTCCAATCCCAAACTTAGTATATCCACCCTGCCTCGGTAAACTCCAATAAAGAGTCTGAGCCTTGCTCTCGCTTTTTCTCCTGCTTCAGACTTACCTCTGCTTCCCCCAGTGGTCCTGAATGTCATCACATACTTGGATTTCTGGAAATAGTAAGTATAAACTTCTTCATGACAATCATTTTCATGTCTATGTTTATTATACCTGATTAAAACAAGTTTCAGGTACATTTTTAGAACAGAAGTGTTATCCCATTGTGGTTTTAATATGCATTTCCCTGTGGGAACCCCTTTCACGTCCCGCGTGGTTCAGGGCCCACTCAGGGTCCGGTTTCTGGAGAAGGCCGCACACAAATGAAGAGAGAGACTAGAAAAGATTTAATTTGGAGGGAGAAACCAAGATGGCGGCATAGGTAAACACCTAAACTGCTGCCTAGCACAACAATTTCAAAACTACAACTAAAAGACAGAACGGACACCATCCAGAACCACAGGAAAGCAGGCTGAGTGAAAATTCTACAACTAGAAGGAAGGAGAAAAGCTCACAGAGAATTGGAGGTACGGCAAAGGAGCTTTGTGCGTGCAGAGAGGAAGGGCGGCTAATAGCCTGGCTGACTTTCTCTGGTGGAAGGGGGAAGGAAGCCTCCGACCGCACTGAACCCCAGTTCTGACTGCACTGAACCCCAGTTCCAGGCGAGCCCCTGGGGACCCACGCTCTTGTGGGGGGAGTCTGGACTCTCGGGCGGAGACTCTTGAGCCAGGGAAGGCGGAGGACTGAAAGCGCGCCTGCGCCAGTGCGCACAAGGGCTGCGGAGGTTGCCGCGGGCTTTCCCTGGTGGAGGGGAGTCAGAGGCTCCTGACAGCACTGTGCCCCAGTTCTGACTGCAGTGAACCCCGGTTCCAGGCGAGCCCCTGGGGACCCACACTCTTGTGGGGGGAGTCTGGACTCTCAGGCGGAGACTCGAGCTGGGGAAGGCGGAGGACTGAAAGCGCACGTGCGCGCAGGGGCGGGGCTGACAGGAAGCCAAGACTGAGGCTCCACCCCATCCAAGCTGAGCACAGAGGCTATTGCAGTTTGGCAAGTCTAATCCTATAGGGCTGTCTCCAGCACCGGGCTTCTCCCAGCATAGACACAGCTGATCCTTACAGCCAACTGACCCGGAGGTCAATTCTTCCCAGTGATACCAACAACAATAAAGACTTATTTACAACAAGGCTGTACACACAGTCCACAAAGGGGTGCACCAAGAGTGTCCACCTCAGGTTAACTGGGGAAGCAGACCCACTGGGCCATATTGGAAACCTAGCACAAATATCTACCTTACCAACTCAGGGAATCAGTAAAAATGCGGGGTCAAAGAATCAGATCACAAACGAAAGAAATGGAGGAAAACAAACGACTGGATATAGAATTCAAAACCACCGTTATAAGACTTTTTAAGAATATCCTAGAAAAGGCCGATAAATATAACGAGACCCTCGAAGATATGAAAAAGGACCAACTAGAAATTAAACATACACTGACTGAAATAAAAAATATTATACAGAGACCCAGAAACAGAATAGAGGAACACAAGAATCAAGTCAAAGAAGTGAAATACAAAGAAGAAAAAAACACTCAACCGAAAAAGCAAAAAGCAAAAAAAAAAATCCAAAAAGTTGAAGATAATGTAAGAAGACTCTGGGACAACTTCAAGCATACCAACATCAGAATTATGGGGGTGCCAGAAGAAGAGAGAGAGCAAGATACTGAAAACCTATTTGAAGAAATAATGACCGAAAACTTCCCCCACCTGGTGAAAGAAATAGACTTACAAGTCCAGGAAGCCCACAGAACCCCAAACAAAAGGAATCCAAAGAGGACCACACCAAGACACATCATCATTAAAATGCCAAGAGCAAAAGACAAAGAGAGAATATTAAAAGCAGCAAGAGAAAAACAGTTAATTACCTACAAGGGAGCACCCATACGACTGTTAGCTGACTTCTCAACAGAAACTATGCAGGCCAGATGGGAGTGGCAAGAAATTTTCAATGTGATGAATAGCAAGAACCTACAACCAAGATTACTCTACCCAGCAAAGCTATCATTCAGAATTGAAGGGCAGATAAAGAGCTTCACAGATAAGAAAAAGCTGAAGGAGTTCATCACCACCAAACCAGTATTATATGAAATGCTGAAAGGTATTCTTAAAGAAGAGGAAGAAGAAAAAAGTAAAGAGAAAAATTATGAACAACAAATACATATCTATCAACAAGCGAACCTAAAAATCAAGTGAATTAAAAACCTGAGGAGCAGAATAATCTGGTGAATATAATAGAATCAGGGGCATAGAAAGGGAGTGGACTGATAATTCTCAGGGGGAAAGGGGTATGGGGGGTTCATGAAGAGAATGGACAAAAATCATACACCTTTGGATGAGGACAGTGGGGGGGAGGTAAGGGCAGAAGGTGGGGTGGGAAAGGGGTGGAGGGGAGCTATGGGGGGAAAAAGGAGAAATAATTGTAATCTGAATAAAGATTTATTTAAAAAAAAGATTTAATTTGGAAATATTGGGGGGCCAGGCGGGAGCCCACCTCTAGTGGGAGGACTACCCCTTGCTCTGGCCTTGCAATCCCTTTTATTGAGGTTATGGGATACACTCATATCCTTTAGGCAGGAAATTCCAATAATAGCCAATCAGCAAGAATTTACATAAGAGTAACAGGTGGAGGCTGCTTCAACTACCAATGTCTCAACTAAAGAATGAGTGATTAGCTCCAACCTTTCAGAGCATTTCCACATCTATTAGTGGGACAATGATCGGTTTCCAGCATTTCCCCAATAATTAGTGTTGTTGAACAGTTTTCCATAAACTTATTGGTCATTTGTATGTATTCTTTGGAGAAATATCTATACACATACTTTGGTTATTTTTGAATTGAGTTGTTGCAGGATTTTGTTGTTGTTGAGTTTTTTCCTGTACTTTGGATATTATTCCCTTACCAGATATAAGATTTACAAATATCTTCTCTCATTCTAAGTGTGTTGCCTTTTGCCTTTGATGCACACAACTTTTTAATTTTGATAGAGTTCAGCTTGTCCATTTTTTCTCGTGTTGTTTGTATTTTGGTATCATATCCAAGAAATTGCCAACTGCCATGTCATGAAATACTACCCCTATGTTTTATTCTAAGAATTGGATGGTTTTAGCTTTTATGTCTGGATCTTTGATCCATTTAAAGATAATTTTTATCTATGGTATTAGGTAAGGGTTCAAATTTATTCTTTGGAATGTGAATATCTAGTTTTCCTGATACCATTTGTTGAAAAGATTGTTCTTTCTTCACTGACTGGTCTTGGCATACATGTCAAAAATCATTTGACTTTATATGCAAGGGTTTATTTCTGGGATCTCCATTTTGTTCCATTGGTCTATATATATATGTCTGTCCTTTTGCCACAACCACACTGTTTTGATTACTGTAGATATTTTAATATTTTCTGTCTTTATTTTTATATTTCCTATATCTTTAAGTTCTCACTGAGATCATTGAGCATCCATATAACCAGTGATTTGGAATCTGCATCTGGAAGATTGCTTGTCTCTATTTTGTCCTTTTTCTGGAGGTTTTTTTTTTTTTCTTTCCTATTCTTTCATTTGGGACATATTTCTTTGTCTCCTCATTTTAGTGCCTCTCTGTGTTTGTTTCTACGAATTATGTGAAGATGCTATATCTCCCAGTCTTGGTGGAGTGACCTTATTTTAGTACATGTCCTGTGGGGCCCAGTACAGTCTCCCTGACCCAAGCCAAGCATTCCAGGTGTGTCCATTGTGTGGATGGATCATGTGTGCCTCCCTATTGTAATTGAGCCTTGATTGCTGTTGGCAAGTCAGTGGGAGGATTGATCCTCAGCCTGACTGGTTGCAAAGACTGGCTGTAAATTCACTTTATTGGGGCTCTGGTGCCTGCTGAGTCTGCCCTTTGAGTGTGTCATTTGTAGAGGTAGTTGGGTATTGGTCTGGTGTGGTCTGAAGCTGGCCACCCAGTGTATTGGTTCTGGGACCTCTTGGAAGGTGCAAGTCAATGTCAGGTGCTGCCTGTGTCTTGCCTGGGCCACCTGGTAAGACATTCAAACTGATCTGTAGATGGTTGCTACATGTAGGATTGGAGGTGCCTGGGAGAGACTAAACTACAAACTGAGGCCAGCTGAAGCTAATGCAGGGCTTGGTGCTATATAGCAAGAATACAGGGCACATCATTGCCAGATGCTGATTATTGGTGTTTGAGAACCTTTGAATGGTTTTAGGAAAGTTTGAAGCATGAGACACAATAGGCCATTAGTATGGGCGCAGTGGTCGGCAAACAGCGGCTCGAGAGCCACATGCAGCTCGCGAGCTGCGGTTTGCCGCTCTGTTGACTAATGAGTTTGCCGACCACTGAGTCCTAGACTCTCGATTCCAATAATTACAGGCTGTTGTTGTTCCTTGTGATTAAGCCCCTATCCCAGTGGTCGGCAAACTCATTAGTCAACAGAGGGGCAAACCGCAGCTGGCAAGCCGCATGTGGCTCGCAAGCCGCAGTTTGCTGACCACTGGTATGGGGAAAGTTACTGGATGTGGGTTGGGTGGGCCAGCAATGTTCAATGGGTTGGGGTCTTACCAGAGCAGGGTAAACAGTGTAAGCCAGGTTTATTGAGACTCAGACATGGTGCCTGACTTAAAAAAAATAAAATAAAACTAATTTATAGCAAAAAAAAAAGAAGTCGCCGTCATCAGCTGGGCTCAGCTGAGGTTGTCTCCCAAACTTATTCAGGTTGTTAGTGGAATTCAGTTCCTTGCAGACTGAGGTCCTATTTTTTCCTCCTAGCTCTCCAGTAGGGGTTACTCTCAGCTATGAAAGGCTACCCTCAGATACTAGCCAGAAAGTCCTCTTATACCATGCTGACTTATTTCTTCAAAGCCAGCAGGAGACTTCCCTCCTTTTTACTAAAGGGCTCAGCACCTCTTTCATGGCCATACATGATTAGTTCAGGCTGCCCAGGGCAATCTCATGTTGATTAACTCCAAGTCAGTTGCTTAAAATCACCATATAGCATAATCTAACCATGATATTACACATTCACAGTCTCACCCACACTCAAGGATCGGCAGTTTACAAGGACATGGTTCAGTTGAGGATTTGAATCCTGCATAACACAGATTGCAGAATAATAGTCTGGAAAGATACACACCAAAATAACATTGATAATATTTATTACATTAGATCTGTGATGAGGTGGGGAGAGTAACTCCCTTGGCCCTGAAGTGGAATAAAAACCAAAACAAAACAGCTGTAGAAAAATGGGGAAAGAGCCACATTATAAAGTTAAGTACATGTGTAGACTATAAAGTTCTCTTTATCATGGTATAAAAATGTAATTTTTGAATATGCACATAGACTAAGACTAGAAGTTGTATTAGGAAAAAACAAACTTCAGGATGGAATTTTTGTTGATATTTGCCTTGAATTTATTTTAGTAGAAAGTTTTCAGTAAAGCAAAAAATCAATAACATGAAACATTTTATACCCTGCATCAATCCTGGAATGCCAGTTCCTACAAGAAATGATAGCAGTTCATGGGCAGAACTATTTTTGTTGTTGTTGTTGTTGTTTTTAAATTTCAAGTGTTTTCCTTATCCAGAGGGTTAAAGTTTAAGGCAGGTAAGGGACAGTTTTCATGATGGCAGGGAGGGAAAAGATCCTTGTGAGAATTCAATTTCTAAATGGTAACAGTCCAGTATGTCTTTCATTTTTCATAGAATGCGACTCCTTTGACATAATCTAATTCATGGCATCCACTAATACATGAAGGCTGATGGATGATAAAAAGCACCTTAAATTGGAGCTTAAGAATAATTTGAAGGAGAACCAAGATGGCAGCATAGGTAAACAACTGTACTTGCTGCCTCTCACAACCACATCAAAACTACAACTAAAAGACAAAGCAACTATCATCCAGAACCACGGGAAAGCTGGCTGAGTGGAAGTTCTACAACTAGAAGGAAAGAAAAAAGCGCATTGAGACTGGTAGTAGGTGTGGAGGTGCAGAGGTGCACACGGAATGGGCTGGCACCTGGTATGCTGTTGTTTTGTTTTGTTTTTTTCAATCAGGAGGGAGATACAAGCCCCCGATTGCTCTGAACTCCAGTTCCGGTTGAGACTCTGGGGACCCAGACTCATATGGGGAGAAACTGGACTGTCTGGCATTGGGCTGGAATGTGAGGGCAGCTTTTTCTTAGAGGTGCTCACAGCGATCATTGTTTCTACCTGGAGGCGCCGGACTCGGAGACGCAGGGACCTCTCCCTTGCAGGGCTGGCTGGCAGCCATTGGTGTTTGCTCCATCCTGGTGATTCCCTGAGACCCTGACCCACCCTTTTTACAACCCCACCCAAGCTGTGTGCATCAGTGGCTCTTGCATATGAATGGACTATCCTTTCTCAGCCTAAAACCTGTGAAACTGTAGCTGTGTCAGAGAGCCCCAAAGCTTCCAAAAGAAGGCCCAAGGCCCGGCGGCAGCAGCCTGCCTTGCTTCACAGCTGGGCCTCATCTAGGCACTTCCAAACCTCATACAAAGAGGAGGAATCTGAAGATCTCTCTGTAGCTCCTGCTGGGTGGCTTCAGGCAGTGGCTGACTTTGCACTTCCTTGGAAATCCAAGAGCCAGCGTACCCAGTGGTCAGTGTGAGACCATACCAGATTACAACTCTTCACATCCATAAGTGACACACTCAAGGGGCAGACTCAGTGAGCACCAAAGCCCTACTAAAGCAAGTCCTGCCCCATAAGGGTGTCTCCTGCACAGCAGTCCTTCCATTGTAGACACAGCTGGTCCTCACAGCCAATTGGCCTGGAGGTCAATTCCTCCCAGTGATACCAACAGCAATCAAGGCTTAACTACAACAAGACTGTGCACACAGCCCACAAAGGGGTGCACCAAGAGTGTCTACCTCAGGTAACTGGGGAGGCTGAGCCACTGGGCCCTGTAGGCCACCTACCACACAAGGCCACTCTATCAACACAGGGAAGCAGCCAAAATGCAGAGACAAAGAAACATGTCACGAATGAAAGAAATGGAGGAAAGCAAACTACTGGATATAGAGTTCAAAAACCACAGTTATAAGGTTACTCAAAAATCTTCTAGAAACCTCTGAGAAACTTTGTGAGACCTCTGAAGAACTTAGTGAGACCTTCAAGGATCCTAGTGAGAATGCCAAAAAAAAAAAAAAAATGGAAAAGGATCAGTCAGAAATTAAGCATACACTGACTGAAATAAAGAGTAATATACATTAAAGAGTAGACTAGAGGATCCGAAGAATCAAATCAAAGATTTGAAATACGAGGAAGCAAAAAACACCCAACCAGAAGAGCAAAAAGAAAAAAGAATCCAAAAATATGAAGATAGTATAAGGAGCCTCTGGAACAACTTCAAGTGTACCAACATCCAAATTATGGGGGGTGCCAGAATTAGAGAGAGAGCAAGATATTGAAAACCTATTTGAAGAAATAATAACAGAAAACTTCCTTACCTGGTGAAAGAAATAGACTTACAAGTCCAGAAAGTGCAGAGAACCCCAAACAAGAGGAATCCAAAGAGGACCACACCACGACACATTATAATTAAAATGCCAAGGGCAAAAGACAAAGAGAGAATCTTAAAAGCAGCAAGAGAAAAACAGTTACTTACAAGGGAGTACCCATATGACTGTCAGCTGACTTCTCAACAGAAACTATGCAGGCCAGAAGGGAGTGGCAAGAAATATTCAAAGTAATGAATAGGAAGAACCTACAACCAAGATTACTCTACCCAGCAAAGCTATCATTTAGAATTGAAGGTCAGATAAAGAGCTTCACAGATAAGATAAAGCTAAAGGAGTTCATCACCACCAAACCAGTATTATATGAAATGCTGAAGGGTATTCTTTAAGAAGAGAAAGAAGAAGAAAAAGGTAAAGATAAAAAATTATGAACAACAAAGTGACAACAAATACATATCTATCAACAAGTGAATCTAAAAATCAAATGAATAAAAAATCTGAACAGAATGAACTGGTGAATGTAGTAGAATCAGGGGCATGGAAAGGGAGCAGACTGACAATTCTCGAGGGGTAGGAGGTGGGGGAGTGCGGGAAGAGATCGTACAAAAATCTTACAACTATTGATGAGGACAGTGGGGTGGGGGAGGGTTTGGGGTGGGGTGAGAACCGGGTGGAGCAGAGCTATGGGGGATAAAAAGGAACATTTGTAATAATCTGAACATTAAAGATTTTTTTAAAATGTAAAAAAAAATAATAATTTGAAGATGCTATTGTTCTTTGTGGCTGTTTTTAGGTATGTGGAAGCCCTAATTCTGCTCATGAATTTCTTCATTTCCTTCCCCTCAGACATTATATTAAGGTGTCATTCACAGCTGCAGCAGGAATACAAAACTGTCTTGGAATAACTTGGATAACAGCAGCTCTCTCATAGTATGTGGCTCTAAAAAAAAAAAATCATCACATCACACAGATCTTTTTTTTTTATGTGTTCATCTTAAAATGACAAATTAAGACATTTGTGCAACAAACTCTGACATTGGTGTGAATGGAACTGTGCCTGATTCTATATTGTTTATTTATTTTTTCTGGCGTAGACCTTTGATAATCTCAAAATGCTTTGAATTTCTTCAAAAGCAATTCACCAACTACTGGTAGTAGAGAAGAATCCTTCCATTTTCCAGCTCAGCCAGTGTGCATGACCCCCTGTTGAAAGAGGCTTAGGTATGAAGCTGAACTCTGAAGAGTGCAGTTGTAGAAATAATATTCTCAAATTACTAATTTTCAAAACTTACTTCTTATGCAATAGCCTTGAAACACTGTAAAATTTAACATAAGCTACAGCTTACTAATAATTGGCTATAAGCTTTTTCCTATGATCAGACTTTTGTTTGCCACCCTATCTCATTTTACCATATTCAGAAACCTACTGTGAATTTTTATAACGATGATATACCAACATGATGTTTAGCAAATTTTTTTCAAATACAATTTATAATTGGTTATAATCTATGAACTATACAGAACCCATCCAAAATGCAAATTAAATACTATGTCCATTAGAAGAGAATGTATAGAATATTTAAGTTATATTTTCCTGTTATTTTGAAATTATCATTAGTTTTTGCATTTCAAAATATTTTTTTCTTTCACTGAATAGTATTTATTGGGTGTCTAATCTGTTCTGCAATAAATACATTTTTGTGTGGTGTTATGATACAAAAGTGAACACTATAAACAGGATCTTTGCCTTTATGGAGCATATAACATTTCTGCTGAAACAGTTAGCAGTCATAGGCTATATGTAAGCTATGATCACGCTTTTCTACTAGCATTTAGTGAGGACCCATTGCTGCATTTTATGGTCAGGAAGTTAACATGCACTGACTGACAGATGCCAGGCACCTGTCAATGTAATTTCAGATGACAGGCTGAAATTACATAAATACATAAGGAACTTTAAAAAGCAGCAGGAAAGAGACCCCCTAAATGTAATTAAACTTGCACATGATAAAATATGTAAATGTAGAGAGTCAATGAAGAAAATAGAGTGCACTCTTGCCTGTCCTATGTATGCCATATTTATGCATGGATGTACTTAGTTATCTACCTACCTATCTATTGGTGGAAATGCAAGACAAGATTATACAAGGAAGTTTCCACAGAGAAAGTAAGCCTTGAACTGTATCTGGGGAGTGAAAATGGGACCCATTTTATATACTAAAAAATTTGGGAAAAAATCAATTTCTGAAAGCGAAAAATGTTTAGGTCAGAAACAGACTATACCGGCAAAGATTAATTGCACGCCTGGCATATCCCAGGTGTCAGGCACAGTCGTGTGGTAGATGCTGCTGGTGCTCTTCTGTTTCCCCTCAGTCATTACCATTCCCAACCCCTGTCCAGCGCTCCTCTCTCTGCCTGAGTGCTTTCTCTATTGACCAGAGCCTACTCTGTCCATGCATGTGGCTAGAGGTATTGGGAAATAAGCTCCCTTCAAAATCAGCTTGTAACCAATGACTGAGGGAGGTTGGTGGGATAAATACCACAGCTCCTTGCCCTGAGGTAGGATACATTTAAGGTGTGTACTCTAAACAGTTTTCCAGAATTCCCCAGCAGAAGGTAAATCTAATTGTTCATAGTGGTAATCTATTTGATAGTGTATGCTTATGGCCACCTTCCCTTCTCTGTGTCATTTCCACATTCTCTAAGGGATCCCGGATCACTTCCTAAATAAACTACTAGCACTTGAATCTTTGTCCCAGGGTCTGCACCTGGGAAAACTCAACCTGGGACACTGCCCATTCCTCATGAGCCATAGTTTCTGTCTTTAAAGAGCTTTTAGCCAAGTGAGACCCCCTTCCCCCCCAAATCATTTCATCATTCTAGTACCCAAATCAAATCCACTGTTTAGAATCAACATATTAATTGTGCACGCATTACATGATTAAAATGCCCACCAACATATACAACAGTACTTCAAAGGTGGTTTTTCAAAAGTTTTATTTTTCTACCATTACAGGAACTTAAGTCCAGTTTCTGACTTCCAGACTAAGGCTCACTCCATAAAATGAAGCTGCATCAGGAAGGAAGTTAAGGAGAAGGTAAGCAGGTGCAACTGAGATTTCTGATATGGCTGTAGACATTGTTGCACAACAAATCACCTTGAAACTTGGTGGCTTAAAACAATTATCATTTATGATTGCAAACAAATGTCTGAGTCATGTGGGTGGTTCTGCTGACCTGGGTGAAGTTCTGATCTTGGCAAGTCTTCCTTATGTATCTTTGACCAGCTGGTAGTAGCTAAAGGCAAGCAATTGGCTGGCGGGGACAGTGGGAATGACTGATCCATGGAACCTCTCCTCTTCCAGCAGGTCTAAACTCAGGCTTGTTCATGTGACTTAGGCAGGTGTCCCAGAGAAAAAGTGGGAATGTGCAAGGACTTTGAGTCCTATGTTCAGAACCGTAAGGTAATTATTTATACTACTTCCTATTCGTTATATCAGGCCACAGACCAACCGAAACTTAACAGGTGAGGAAATAGCTCACCCCTTGATGGGAACTGTTGCAGTATCACTTTTTAAAAAGCTGTGGAGGGAAATGCTTGCAGCCATTTTGTTGCAAATGATCTATCACTTTCTGGAGAGTGTGAATTTAAGTGTAGCCTATGCTCATCAGATGCCCCGATCCATAGTAACTACAATGTAATTTTATTCTGCCACGCTGCCACCTCCTTTTCTGTTATCTTCCTCTTGGCCATTTCCTGTGCTAGTTTTCTAATATTTCAGAAAATCGAGTTTCTGATGTACTTATTTTATTATTTTAATTTGTGTTCTTAAGCTGTAGATGTGTCTCCTGAGTTGCTTGAACTATGGGATGTTCATTAGAAATTGTATTCCCCAGTTTTTATAATAAGTACTAATAGGTAAACTGCACAGTGTGAAAGAGATTGGGAAAAGGCTGTAAATGTGCAATGACTTCTCACGAAATAGCCTGTCAGAAAAAGACAAGCACTGTATGACTTCACTCATATGTGGAATTTAATGAACAAACTGAACTGCCAAGCAAAATAGAGACAGACTCACAGAGAGCAGGCAGACAGCTCTGTTGGAAGTGTATATGTGTATGTGTGTGTGTGGGGAGGGGGTTGTTTGTTGGGTGGGGGTAATGGTATTCATCAAAAAAAGAAAAAAAAAGAGAACTCATGGACATGGACAACAGTGTGGTGATTGTTGGGGGAAGAGGGGTGGGTGGAAGTGGAAGAGTGGATAAATGGTGGTGGAAAAATAATAAAATAAAAATAATAAATAAAGTGGAACCCTCCTCCCCCCCCTCCACCCCCTACCCCCCAAAGAAAAGAAATACCATCTTTGCCATTCTGTAGAAGTTTCTGAAATTGTGTTATCCCAAACCATTGGACATACGGCTACTATTGCACTTCTTTGTGTCAATTCCTGTGCTGGGTGTCAGTGAAGGTAAAATGAATTGTCAAGCAAAGAGACATTCCTGTGTGGCAGAATTGAAGACAGCCAGTCTATTCACCTAGTTTTGTCAAGTTTTCCAATCTGCCTCAGTTTTATCTCAGTAGCAGTGGTGTGACATCTGACCCTCATCTCAGGATCAGGATTTTAGAGCTAGAAGAAACTTTTGAATTCATCTTAACCCTACTCTCAGAACTTTTGTAAGGTAAACTTTTAAAACTACACAGCAGATCATAGTTTAGTTGCTCAATGAGTACACAAAGTGAACAATCCAGGTAGTTGGCAGCCAGAACAGGAAAGAGACAATTGCCAGCACTCCAGGAACCTCATGTTTCCTTCCGCTCACTACCCCCTTCCCCTTGATCCTGGCTTCTAACAGCATAAATAAGTTTAGCCTATTTGGGAATATTTTTACAAGTAGAATTTACCATCCTCCTTTGCATCTGGCTTGTCTACTGAATATGATGTCTGTGAGACTCATTCTTATTGTTAATGTATTCCTGTATAATTCATTTTCACTTTATAAAATTCCAGTACATGAACAGATCACAGTTTATTCATTTCTGTAGTTTATGGTCACTTAGATAGTTGCCAGGTTTGACTGTCAGAAATTATCCCGCTGTTGATACCGAATTTTTAGACTAGAACCCGGATTCTTTGTCTGCCAGAGTTGAAGAATGAATCCATGGACAGAGGGTAGTATAGCAAAGGTGGAGATTTATTGAAGAACAAGTATAGACTCCCATGTGGGAAGAGGGAAAGAGTCCCACAGAATGGACTCCCATGTGGGGGGGGGGGTGGTAAAGGGTCCCATCGACTTTCTATTTCCATGGTTTATAAAGGTTGTAGTTCCTGTATCCTGATATCCCCTCTGATTGGTCAGTATTCCCTTTCTAATTGGTTACTATAGTGACTCCTGAGGCCCTCCTCCCCCATTGTCCTCCTATTCCTTCAGGGCTTTCTTCCTTCTTTATTTTATAAATACAGACCTTTTTTTGGCCACTTCCAGTTCCCTTGTATAATGGAAATATACCTGTTGCTGCTGCTTCCTTGTCTTATGTAAATACAACTGTTGCTGCTCCCTTGTCTTATGGAAATGTAACTGTACCTGGTTTCCTTGTGTTCTGTACCCCCGTGTTTTTTCCATGGACCCCAATTCTAAAAATTCCCTAAACCTGCCTATGTTCCCCTAAAATTCCTATTTCACTATGAACATGCTAGTACACATCTTTGGTGTAGATAAGTTCTATTTCTACTGCATATCTATCCATGAATGCAATCCCTGGGTCACACATGTGCCAAGTGTTTGATTTTAGTAAATTCTACTCAACAGTTTTCCAAAGTGGCTGTACTAAATACAGTCACATTGAGGGTATGAACTTGGGGGAGGTAATTCAGTCCATAACATTATGGACTCCCTGATTTTAAACTTTTATTTTCAAATAATTATAGATTTATAGGAAGTGGCAAAGACGTATACAGAGAGGTGCTGTGCACCCTTCATCCAGCCTCCCCTGATGTTAACACACTCTTTAAAAAAAAATCTTTATTTTTAAAAAAGAGGCATATATAAAGTGATCTGGTTGACACCTATGGGTAATGAATTACAAGGCTATAACTAAAGTCCAGACTTCCTGATGACTCATGAAAAGTTGTACAAAGCTCTCTCTAACTGAGGAAGAAACTGGTCTTGCAGAACTTGTTATCTAAATGCAGAGGCCACGGAACTGTGAACAATGCACTGCCCTGCGGGGGGGGGGGGGGTGGTTGTTATGCTGGTGCCAGGACAGACCATTGGATGTGGCCTAACACCTGGGGGCCTTCCTGAAGGGCCACGAAGGGGGCAGGGGGCATATCTGCAAGACAAAGACCCCAGCAGGATATATATAGACAGGCTCTCTGCATGTTTCTTCACTCTGATTTGGAAATTATTCCCAGAGTCTTCTAGTGTTGATAAACGGGGTCCCTCCCTTTCTCTAGGAAGTGTGCTTGGTATTTCTTTGGTCTTCTGTAACATAACATCATCTTACATTTGACATCCCTTTATGTTTTTTAAATTGTGTGGTCAATATGTCCTCTTAGTAAAATACAAAGAGTATTTACCTATTTTCTTGGGTTTGGAGGAGAGATTAGCACTGAGCTTGTGTCCAACAGATGGTAGTTATGTATTATCAATAGCAACAGCATCCCATGAGGTGGGTATTTTTGTCTCCGTTTCTTAGAAGAAGAATGTGATGCACAGTGAGGTGGTATGATTTTTCAAGGGAGCAAATGGATAAGCCACAGAGCCTGAACTTGAACCTCTGACCCTACAATTTAGTTGCTGATAGTGATAACTTGCCTGGCAATACAAGCTGTATTGCCCTCCTTCCCCTTCCTGTCTCAATTCCCCACTCTCCTACCAGCATATTCTAGCAGCACTAAAATTCTTGCTCAAGACCGGCCTCTGGAAGAGTCCAAACTAAAACATGCATTTGCACTGTTATTTCTCCTTTCATCCATCTCTCTAATTTCTGTTTTGATCCCAAAGAAAACAATTTCCGAAGAGTGATTACTGTATGACAAATTTCAAGACTTCAGCAGTGTTCCTGAAAAGTCAGAATACACATGATCATGATTGGTTCTCTCTGCAGGATTGATATTTTCTGTGACCACCAGCTTCGTCTCATGATTTTTATCAGGATTAATTGCCTGAAGGACTCTGGCTTGGAAATGTTTTACTTGATTTTCTTATGAGGAATATTTGTGCATTACAGGAAAGTCCTCTCTCATTCGCTGACCTTAACTACTTCAGGAAAAGAGGCCTTCCATATTAGAATAATGCAAAGCCTTTTTCCATTATAGCTAATACTAAAGCATGAGAGTTTAACTAATGGTTAAATCCATATTAAGTTTAATTATAAATAGATGGGCATATAGCATTCCAGTCCATGCCCTAATGGTTTATAGAATACAAGTGTGCTGGAGTATTGTTGTTTAAACCCGAAGCAGGAGAAGAGGCTCAGCAGTGATAAGGGCGAGCTTAGGACAAAAGCCGTTGCTAAATGTTAGGCAGTCAGGCAGATTAACATGGGATAGCACATCCTTACATTAGTTACTCACCACCAAACACAGAAAAAAATGAGAAGCTGCATTATAGCTCTTTGGTGTATTTTTTAAAATGAGAAAATAGAAAACCACAGAAGCTAAGCAAGGACCCAGGGTCATGCATGCATCTAAGCTGCTGAGCTGTCAAACACTAAATCCTCTTCGTTTTAATCCATTGTACAATTGGCATCACAAGGAATGTAAAATACAAGAGACTGATTCAGGCCCAGCAGATGTGGCTAGTGGTTGAATGTCGATCAATGAACCAGGAGGTCACGGTTTGATACCAGGGCGGGGCATATGCCCGGGTTGTGGTCTTCATCCCTGGTATAGGGTGCGCAGGAAGCAGCTGATCAATGAGTCTCTCTCATCGTTGATGTGTCTCACTCTCTCTCTCCCTTCCTCTCTGAAATCAATATGTTTAAAAAAGACTGATTCAGTCATTCCAAACTTTAGCATACACTAGAACACCTGGGGTGCTTGTGAAAACAGATCCTTGTGCTCAATCACCCAGACTTTCTGACTCAGTCAGTGCAGATGGGGATGAGGACCCTGAGAATTTGCATTTCTAACCAGTTCCCGAATGATACTGATGTTGTTAGTCAGGCACCACATTTTGAGAATGATGGCACTTATGGAACAGATTTTTTTTTTTCTAAAATGGATCTCAGCTGATATTCATGCAAGGCCCTGCCTGGCCCACCCCACTGGCAGACACTGGGGAATTCTATGCATCCATGGTCTGGGCAGAGGATGTTAGAGGCAGAATGCCAAGGAATTAGTCTCAAAACTAGGCTGCCAGATTTGCAAAGATTAGAAAGAAGCACAAGCGGAAAATAAGACTAAATCTTTGAATGTGGAGCCCAGAAAGTACCAAGGTTCAGAATCACAACTCTTATTCTTCCAACCAGTTTGCTTTCCATTTGGCTCTGGACAATGCGGGGAGAAGAAACATTTGTCATCCTAGGTAAAAGCTGAAATATGAGGAATAAAAACACAAAATTCAAACAACCTCATGCTGTTTTCCTCTAACATCTGTGTCTGATTGAGAAGGCTAACCCCTATTTTGGAAAACTACTGTTTGAAATTCTCTGCTATTTAGATAGTCCCTTATTCTGTAAAGTCAGCTCTGCTATTTTTTAGACAGCCCCTTATTCTGAAAAAAAATAACTTTGCTTTCTAGCCTGCTTGAATAATAAGGAAGATAAACTTAGCTGTCTGACCTTGTAGGCCAGAGACAAGATACTCCCATGCTCATGCCAGATATATTTTTAATTGAATAGAACTGTGTTGTTTTCAAGGCCACAAGCTTCCAGCAAGATAACTACTAAGCACACATAGGGCTGGCTCTTTACTAAAAAGAAAACTGCTTGTTGCTTTGCTCAGAATTTAAAAGGCATTTTTCTCTGAGCCCACCGGTGTATAATAAAGTGGAACTCCATCTCTCTAAGCATTGCGAGGTTCTTCTCCAGTCTTCTGCAACATGATTGTTCCTCATTGTGGATACTTCTGATGCGTGGGTAGATATAACCCCACTCCACAATGCATTTGGCGGTGCTCTTCTCCTCCTCATGTTCAGTCATCCCTTCATCCTCTTGCTTTCTGCTCCAGACTGCTGTTGACTTAGTTGTGAGAAGTTCTTCTCCATCTCTCTTGATTAAATATAATACCTTCATTCACAAATACCAAGTGCGAATTGTATATAATGCAAATATCTTAGACTTCATAATCTTGCGTAATTGATTTTAAAATCCTATC
Source organism: Plecotus auritus (assembly GCF_963455305.1). Classification (NCBI taxonomy): domain Eukaryota; kingdom Metazoa; phylum Chordata; class Mammalia; order Chiroptera; family Vespertilionidae; genus Plecotus; species Plecotus auritus. The sequence continues at coordinate 74,793,236 of NC_137782.1, read as the reverse complement.
TCTGCAATTTACTGGCTTTTAAATCTTGACCAAGTTATTAAACCTCCTTGACCTTGGCTTTCTCACCTGTCTTACTCAGCTTGGGTTGCCATAACAATATCACAGACCTGTGGCTTCAACAACAGAAATTAATGTTTTCACAGTTCTGGAGGTTTGAGGTCCAAGAGCAGGGTGCTGGCAAAATCAGTTTCTGGTGCAGGCTCTCTTCTGGCTTGCAGATGGCCACCTTCTCATTGTGTTCTCACATGGCCTTTCCTCTGTGCATGAGTGGAGAGGGAGGGAGAGAGAAAACCTATGAGGATAGAGAAATGTCTTTTACATGAGAGATTAGGAAACAAAAAAGAAAGAATGGATGTGTGTGTGTGTGTGTGTGTGTGTGTGAATGTGAATGGTATTATCTGGAATAGAATAAAAAGATCAATGGAAAATGTGATGAAATCTATAATAGTATTGTGCTAATGTTAATGTCTTAATTTGTTTAAGTGTATGTAAGATTTAAACTTAGAAGAAGCTGGGTACAGGATGTACAAGAACTCTATATACTATCTTTGCAACTCTTCTGTAAAAATATCTCAAAATAGTTTTTTCAAAGCATAGATTTAATCAGGAAAGAGCTAGAGGTTGTGACATATGTTTTTGATAGCCTTGTATAGGACAAGCATGTGTTTCTGTGAAGACAGGTTTGTTTTTTCTATGAACAGCTGAAGTGCATTCAGATACAAGTTGTGGCAGAGAAATGCTGTGTGTTCAGCAAAATCAATTTCCTCTTTCCTCTGGGCTCAACCTTACACTACATCTCCCAGCCTCCCTTGCAGTTATTTGCAGTCCTGTGACCATATCTGGTATGAGAACAATGACAACAGTAATATACAATTCTTCCAGGCCTGGACTACAGAAACCTCCCAGAATGGATCCTCTGTGTTCTCTTTTCCCCATCTAAAACCCTAGGAGGAGAATGAATAAAGCAGAAGGAAACAGGGCCCTGAATGAGCATGCAGGGCTGCGATCCAATCAAACATTCATTTTGGGCTTTCAGGGAATGAGAGACTGCGGGAGAGGAGGTGAATCACTGAAATTGGCTACTTACCCAAGTAATGCAGAAGTCTGGGTACGAAGCTGTAGAATTTAACAGGGCAGTCTTGTGGCTTCTTTTGTTTTTTATTTTTGTTGTTGTTGTTAATCCTCACCCAATGATATTTTTTCCATTGATTTTTAGAATGGAAGGGAGAGGAAGAGACAGAGAGAGAAACATCTATGTGAGACACACATTAATTGGTTGTTTCCTGCATATGCACTAACTGGGGCCCAGAATTGAGCTATAACTGAGGTAAATGCCCTTGACTGGAATCAAACCTTATACCCTTCATTCTGAGGGCTGATGCTCTAACCATTGAGCAAAAACAGATAGGGCAGAGCAGTGTTGTTCTTAGTTAAGCATAATTTGACTCTGTAAAATTAAAAAAGCAAAAACAAACTTCAGAGGAGGTAACTATTTCCACTATGAAATTCTGTGGTGGATATTTTCAAATGAGATATTATTTGAATGGGTACATTCTGGTATTTGTACTTTAATGGTTTACATTCATATGTAATTTAAAGGCTGTAAAGTTCATGAAGACAGGGTCCATGACTATCTTATTTTTTATTGAATTCAACATAGCACCTAATTTCTTAATTGAGTCAAGAAAATATGTAAATAACTGAATGACTGATTTATTCATGCTGAATGAGGAGAGGGTTTTTTTTATTTTTCCTATTACAGATGACATTCAATATTATTTTATATTAGCTTTAGGTGTTCAGCATAGTGGTTAGAAATTTATTTAATTTGCAAAGTGATTCTGCCATAAGTCTATTACCCACCTGGTATCATACATAGTTATTTCAGTAATACTGATTATATTTCCTATGGTATGCTTTTCATTGTATATTTTTAGACAAACAGCCGTGAATATAGTAATTTTGTCATTGACATACATTATTTTATACCTCAACTGTCTTTGAATTAATAAGACCAAAACCACATAATGCTTTTTGTCCCATGCTCTGTATTGTCTTGTAGTTTAAAAGTTTTTGCCTGGCCCTGGCCAGGGTTAGAGAGTCGGCCCAAGTACCAAAGGATCAAGGGTTTGATTCCCAGTCAAGGGCATGTACTAGACCTGGGTTGCAGGTTCCATCCCCATCCTGGGGTGTGGGTGGGAGGCAACCGATTGATGTGTCTCACATCCATGTTTCTCTCTTCCTCTCCCCTTCTCTACCCCACCCAGTCTCTCTCTCCTTCCTCTTCCCCCCCTCCTCTCTCCCTCCCTACCTCCCACTCTCTCTAAAAATCAATGGAAAAAATATCCTCAGGGGAAGATAAACAAAGTTTTCGCCTGGCACATAATAAATACTAAGTAAGTATTTGTTTAATGAAGGAATTTTACAAGTACTTATCAATTGTTTTATTAAATTGGGGTTGTGTATAAATGAGGACTACATCGTATTTTGATTTAGATAGCTGAAGTTATAGTGACATAGCGGGGAGACCATAATTGAAAATAAATGTGTGTGTGTGTATATATATATATATATATATATATATATAGCAAATTATATATATATATAATGTAAATTATATATATAATATAAATTATATATTATATATATATAATTTCAGTATATATATATACTGAAATATATAACTGAAACAATATATATAATTAAAATTATATATCTGACAATATATATCTATATCTAAAATTTTATGTATATATATGTGTGTGTGTATATATATATTCTACAGGGGCACATTGCACATTATAGGTTCTAGATGAAATGTAATTAGTGTTTAACATGGGATAACATTGAAGAAAATCTCACTCTTATTTTGACTGATGAAGGAAACTTCCAGCACTTTATCTATTGAATTAAAGTAATTAAAGGAATAAGGATGAAAAAGTTAGAATGCAGTTCTAAGAATGAATTAGGGTAAAAATTTCCTCTATAATAAATCCAGTTATTGCAAGAAGATCCATAAAAGAAATTAAGCTGTGAGATGTCCTCTTGTGAGATATTGATATTCTAGTTTCTGCTGTGTGCAGGGTTTCTCAGAAACTGCTAAAGTTAATTTTAAATTCTACCCTTTAAATTACAACTGCCAAGAGGAAAAATAAAGGAAATTGACAATAGAAATATATGTTATAACTAAAACTAAGAACATTTCTGTATTAATTAAGTCTTCTAATTAACAGTTCCACAGTATAAAGTAATATGGCATGGAAGAAATATCATTCTGTAGCTGACATAAAATAATGGTAAAATAAATACCTTTGTGGCAGGATAACTACAGATTTATTAATTTGTGTTTTGAATACACTGCTGTGTAATAAGCAAACTGAATGAGGGCTACAGTGTTTTGCACTCTGTATTTCTACCCCGACCCAACCCACACCCATTCCAGTCAAGTAGATGCCATTTCCCATTTGTTCTCTTGCTTTGGCTGAAATTTAGAGAGAAAAGTAGTTTTAGAGAGAAAAGTAAATCCCTTAAAAGTACCTTTTCTTATATTATGTTTTAAAAGCTAAAACTTAGTAAGGCACTCCTGAGAAGCTAGCCAAGTGTTTCAGTAAGAGGAGAGAGAGATGAGTGCTTGTTAGAGAGGAGAGGCATAAAAAAAGTGAAGGAAAAATTTCTCCAAAGATGGAAAGAAAACTGAACTCTGTTGGTCCAACTAGAAGCAGTAACCCAGGATTCCATTCCCCAGCCCTACACACTCCAGAAATCATCAGGACCTCTGAGCATATAGCTGTGCAGTGCATCTAAGAGTCTGGACAGAGCGGAGGGATTTTAATAGCGCATGAAAATTCTTGTCTCAAGTTGCCTGCAATACTGCAGAGCTATCAGGCTTCAGGGGGCAGGTTAGTGGAAGATAAAGAATTTACTGGAGATCACATGTCCTCACCGAGTGTTCTGTTGTGCCTGAGATCCCATTCAAGTATCATTCGAGGCATTGTCAAGTGTAGGGTGGAGGAATGAGGCAGGGTAAAGGGAGAGTCGTGGGATAGCTCCTACTGATGAATAAGGTTAAGTTTCCCTCCAGGCTTGAAGTTGGATTTAATGTGATTGAAAGAGTACATTTGATTTTGAATCATAGTGGTAACAAATTTATACCTCCTACACGTTTTTAAGATTATCTATGTTATATGGTATATTAACCAATAATACATTTTACTTGAACTAAATAATGACTGTTTTTGATCTCAGAGGCAATTCTTAAAGGAGAAAATGCATGCGTGAACAAAAATTTACTTTGAGTAATAAATTGATATGAATGCTGTTTCCAGTTACTGGTGCCATTTCCAAATTAAACAACCTTTTTGACTATTATAATTCAGTTGAACAGATGAAAAAGGGATTGAAATGTATTTTCTGTTTTGCCATCTAAAATACATCCACTAGTGCAGTTAATTCTAATGCTGCATTTCTTTTCCATTGACATATAGCTTAGAATGTATATAAAATGATGGCTTAAATATATTCAGTGATGAAGGAGCATCTTGGAATTGAGATACTTCTGTTAGATCTTGTGAACTCCACATGCATGTATTTGCTATTCATTAATTTCCCAACCACAAGTGTTATATTGCTGTCCACAATTATTTATCCCTTTCTGGAATCATACTCACTGTCCACTTATAGCTCCTCCCACTAGAGTACCTAGAGTTTACTCCCCTAACCCACTAATGCTGAGCTTGACCATAGAATATACTTTGGCCAATGGAGTATTTGTGGATCTTCTGCATGAAGAGATTTAAATGGGCTCTGTGGCCAAATGAACTTGACTTCTTTTATTCCTGCCTTTTATCATGAGAAGAATCTGCTTCCAGTAGCCACTGTTTTAAGAAGGATGACAGCCATGTAGTTTTCAGATCTGAACCCTGACTGCGGCCTGGCTCCAAGTCTGGTTGAGCCGTTCTTGGATCAGCCAAATCCCAGCTGACCTGGAGACATAAGAATGATAAGTAAATGTGTGTCGTTAGTCACGGAGTTTATTATGCAGCATATATTGAATAGAGCAGACTGATGTGTCTATTGAATCTTCCCACATCAGTAGATCTCTAAGCTGCCTTGAATATTTAGGTTAGCCTTTTCTATGTATTCCTCCTTATCTAAAACCAAGGGAAATTTATATACATACTATGGCTCCAATTCAGCTTGGAACAAGTTTTCACTTAGATTTTGATTCAGCATTTAAATTCAGTTTATTTCAAGAAAGAGTTTATAGAACGGAGGAAGGAGTAAGATTTAAACATTAGATATTATTCCAAAGATCAGACAGACAGACAGTTAACTATGAAAATTCAGGAAGATCATGTGCTCCTGGAGAGTTACAAAAAGTATGTTCTAATTTTCACTTTAGCTGGCCCTTACAAAAGTAAAAAAGTTAATAGATGAAAAAGGGGAGAAATGTTTTCAGTGGAAAGAGCATTGACCTATCAAGTTTTAATTTTCTCACTGAACACATGTCTAAAAAGCAACTTCAGTGAACCTGGGGTTAGTGATATAGAGGTAAAGAACACAATCATCATGCCAGGATGCTGAGCATGGCAGGAGGGAGAAATGCTGGGGTGGAACAGAACCCAACTTCTCTGGATGAGACAGGACCCAGTTCAGAACCCAGGAGCTGAGCAGTGAAACATTGAGTCCACACACCTGTGCAGCTTTGGGGAGAAAAAAACCATTGCTCTCATGTGATCTCTTCCAGAAAGGGTTCCAGAGTACTGTTTAACTCACAAGTCAGACTATACATAAGCTGGTATTATGAGGACTTTTTATGTAGCCAGAACCCCTGGAAAAGGGTATGAGGAAGAGCATTTATCCCCAGGGAAGAAAACTTCCCTGGAGATCTACAGGATGCCAGAATTCAAGTCACTGGGACAATTTGGATTGGTGACTGATTAGCTTTGCGTTGGGGTGCAGGGAGAGGAAGGAGTTAAAGTGGAAGAAGACATTTTTTAGTTTTGTTTTTTGATGAATAATATTCAATATGATATGGCCAAAGGAATTGGGGGAAAGAGCTGTAAAATCTATCCACTAAAGAGAAATACTACTATAATTAAAGCAAACCACCCCAAAAGTTAATAGTTTAAAATAATAACGACTTAATGTTTTTTTTTAAGAGTTGATAGGTCAGTATATTGGTTCTGCTGATCTGAACCAGACTGGCTGATCTTGGCTGGGCTCACTCACTCCTCTGATGTCAGCTGCAGCTCAGCAAGGTCGATTTGCTGGTTTACTCTGGGCTCACTCTTATATCTGAGGACTTGGCCAAGATAGACTATGCTGACTCAGCTCTGCTCCATAAGGTCTCTCATCCACCAGGTGAGTTCAGACTTATTCCTATAGCAATTGGGAAGAGATCTGAATGAGTGAGAAGTTCACAGAGCTTCTTAAAGCCAAGATTCAGAACTGGATTCCATCGCATTTACCTGGTATTACTTTCTTTTGGCCAAATCAAGTCTAATGTTGCCAAGATTCCAGAGATGGAGGAGAGATTTGGCCTCTTGATGGAGGAATTGCAAAGTCACATTCCACCTGAGTACTTTAGACTGAATTTTGTCCCATCCCCAGTTCATATATTGAAGAGCCTAACTCCTGATGTGATGTTACTTGGGCATGTGGCCTTTGGGGGATAACTAGGGTTAGATGATATCAAGAGGGTTGGGTCCTATGAAGGAATCAGTGCCCTTATAAAAGAGACAACAGAGAGCTTGTTCTTTCTCTCTCTGCCATATGAGGACACAGCAGGAAGGCAGCCTTCTGAAAGCCAAGAAGAGTGCTTTCATCAGATCCTGATCTTGCTGGCACTCTGATTTCAGACTTATAGCTTCCAGAACTGTGACAAAATTAATTTTTATTGTTTAAGCCATCCAGCCTTTGGTATTTTGTTATGGCAGCCTGAGCTGACTGATAAACGAGTTGTGGATATAGAGAGGGCTAGAGAACTAAGGTTCCTTTTGTAGTCACCTACCATAATAACCAACCTCTTTTCAGTTCCCAATTTGATGGCTAGCACTGTGTTAGGGACTTTACCAACTTGATGACAGCAATTCTACAAATAAAGAAAATGAGTCTTGAAGATGTTAGACTTGTATATGATCATACAGATGTTAGGTGGTAGAATTAGGGTAGTAGTTCTGACACTCTAAAGCATAAATTCTTTCTGCTATTCCTCACATTGCTTCCCTGAACCACTGGCTCCCAACTGTCGCCCAAATAGTTGGATGCTGAAGATCAATTGAAACAACCAGTTCTGCCACTGCAGGAATCTAAAGAATAAGATGAAATGGCTATGTGGTCGGCGATTGCCATAGTTGACCTGGCCCATGCTGGGAATGCTTGACAAGAATGAAGGGTAACTTGAGGTTGACTGAGTGAAATGAGACTTTACAAGGATGTAATGACCTATCATCTGAGGGGCCAGGATTCAGTATCTCCATGTCCTAGGAGGCCTAATGAATTCTGCTTCTCAGGGTCAATATTTGTATGAGAATGGAAGATGAGAGTGTGACTGCTAGGTAGGGACAATCCTTGCCCTCTAGTAGGGTTTCAGTATCATATTATATAATGACATCTGGTTGGTATCAGGGATGCTGAAAATAGGCTCTACTGCAGAGAAAGGGGTGGCAGGCATGAGGCTAGAGGTTTGCAGTTCCCCAGTTAACTGGGGTTCCAGAGTGGGAGCTGCCAAGAGAATTATAATTTGATGCAAGCATGGGCATGTTCTATTCTGTTCTTCGCTGTGCTTTCAGCATCTTGAACAATATCTGGTACATGCAGACATGAAGGAAGTGTTTGCTGAATCAAGAAGATGAGGATATAACCTGATACAAGGGGCATCCAAAGGATTAAATTATTATAAGTTCATGGCATAATAAGTGAGAAAATCTCAGGTGTTTTTAGACCCTCATTGGTAAAGGAGGTGGGGGTTGGGGGAAGCACCAACTATACACCAGGGCTTCTCATTCACTAATATAGAGACCAGCAGTGATTGTTAAAGTGTGGCCTGCAAACCACCAGATGAATAAGAATTTAGGGTGGGGATGTTCTGTAGCTTCCATTTTGACAAAATTGAACTTGGGGATAGGAGGTTATCATTCCTATAAACTAAACTAGTGCTGCTCAGAGTGAAGTTGCAGACTAGCAGCATTAGCATCACCTGGTTCCTTTGCAGAAATTCAAATTCTTGGGCTCTGCTCCAGACCTACTGAATCAGGATCTCTGAGGAGGAGGCCTGGGAATCTGATATTTAGAGAGCCCTCTAGATAATTCGTGTTTGTGCTAATGTTCAAGAAGCACTGAGCTGAGACTGAAGAGGCCTCATTGATATCATCGGTAGTATGTCAGGCTCCTTTGAATTTCCTCTGCTATTGCTGTGTCATATATCCTAAAATTGATCACCTACATCATAAACATTACTGATTTTTTGACTAAAGAGTAAATGGAAATTGGTATATATCTGATCAGATCGTGAACGTGTTCTTCTTGGTCACCAATAGACTAGTTGCTTTGCTTGTATAAACTCTTTGAATTCCTGTGAGGAAATTCAGTAACATTCACGGGGGTTGTATAAAATAATGGTTCACAATATGGGTTTGGGGTTTATAAGTCCAGAGATGCAGGGCAAGTATATCTCTTCAGTGTCAGTTTATTTACCTATAAAATAAGCAGCATTTACCTCAGAGGATTGTTGAGAATATTTAAAAAGGGAAAGCATATAATGCATATATAGTACCATGTACCTGCCATGGTGAGTGTCCAATAAATGTTAGTCACTATCATTATTACTATTGTAACTGCAATAAATATTAATATGTGGTATTGCCTTGAGCCTTTTCAGTTATATCATGGGTCAGATGTATACATATTTTTAAAAAATAGGGTCACAGCTATGGATGAATAAAATATAAAAACCACATTTTTCATTCTGCGCATCAAATTTTGCTTTTACCATGTAATTTGAATGTAGGTCTCCTTGGGTTCAAGCAGCACTTGTGGGCAGAAATTTCTTTCCGATGTACCTCCAATGTAACGCTGAAGATCAAACAGAAATGAGGACTAAAAAATACCCGCTGCATGAAAAGTGACACAGGATACATTTGTTAATGAGTAGATGAATGTTGTTCAGCCCTGTGAAGAAACAGCACCTGGGGCAAAGAAATGGCTTTTGTAAAACTCAGCGTTCTCCTTTAAACTATTTTCTTTTAGCTCCCAAGTTCTAAAGGAGCAGTTTGTGTGCACAAAGGAAAAAATGGGCATGAGCCCAGTAGGGTAAAGATGAATCTGACCAATAGCCCCTATTTTCCCTCTCCTGCCCACTCTAGTCTCACTGATTGCTTCAGAAAGAAGGCAGAGGCTGCAGCCTGGGCTGGAAAATAGAATCCTTTCAGGCCCCAGGCAATCCTTCTGTTAGGAAAGGTCAAGGTCAGGCGCCAAAAACATCAAAGTGGAGAAAGGTCTTTGGGGTAAAGGAAGAGATTGCATCCCTGTGAGGAGTAAAAAGGAGGAAGCCCAAATCCATATTCTGTTGTTTTCTCATGAGAAAGACAGTACAAATTTCACCAGAAATGTGATTGACTGTTTTACTCCTAATTTGTATTACCTGAGATCACTATCTTTATTATTGAGTAGTTATATTAATATAGGAAGTATACCTCTGAGCATGCTTAGGAATATTTGTGTTTTTTCACTATTTTGGAAGTTTCCCCAAAATTCCAAAATGGGGTCATTCAGATTCAGAGATTTCTGTCTCTCTGAATTAAAATAAATGAACCCCAAAACATCATTTTTAACTCTGATATAGTAGTGTGGTTAATGAGTTAGATACATAACTGGCCACAGTCTTTAAATTTTGTTGAGATTTTTAGTGATAGGGTGGATATTGAATAAACCCATTTGGAACTGTTAGAGTTTAGCATGGCAGAAATAAATACTATAAAGTACGGTATAACTGGCTTGTAAGGTTTCCTGCCAGGTTTTTTTTTTTTTTTGTGTGTGTGTGTGTGTGTGTGTGTGTGTGTGTGTGTGTGTGTGTGTGTTTTAATTGAGGCTTTTAAAAAATGATCAACCCCTGGGTACCATGTGTTCAGAACATGTGGCATTTTCTTTTTTTTAATTTTCTTGACAAACACTCCTTTTGATCTCTTTTTAGTGATGAGAGAAGGGAATATTTTTTTTTGGGGGGGGGTGGTGGAATATGGATTTGCCTGTCTAATGCTTTATTTCAGAAACTCCCTTGATTCTTAGGAGGGTGGCTTTATATACAGTTATTATTTCAAATTTAATTGATTTCTTTCTTAGAATTAGGATAAATAATAGCCAACACCAATGTCACACTAGTACATAATCTTTGGGTTTGACGGACTGAATATATTTATTGTGATATAGTGTTTAAGTAGGTTTATTTACATACAACAGTCTAGATCAGTTCCAGATTCTTTAGGAATTAACATATTTTTGCATTCTCATACATGTTTTCTCTTGAAGAAACCCCACAACTGCCTTCCAAGCCCTACGCTCTCTGGTGTTTGGAGAAAGATCATCTCAAAACTCATATACTCAATGAGCAACTGAGGATGGGCCAGAGTTATATGGTAACCAGGATTTCAGTTAATTTTTAGGAATTGCCATTGGTGAAAGAAGGCAGAATTGGGTTCATGCAGGGGACTTTTTATCCTACTTCTCCATAATTTTAGATCACTTTTATAAATTGTCATTTTGAGTAACTGGTTATTAGGTAGAAAAGGAGAAACTGTAGCAAGTTTCACAAGATCCTAGAACAAGAAATATGTTCAGGCTCCTTGCCCTGACTCTTGTGGCTCAGTTGGTTGTGTGTTGGTTCTTGTGCACCAGGAGGTTGACAGTTAGATCCCTGGTCAAGGAAGGGCACATGCCTGGGTTGCAGGATTGAGATCCCAGGCAGGAGGCATGCAGGAGGCAGCCTATTGATGATGTGCTCTTACATCGATGTCTTCTCTCTCTCCTTCTCTCTAAAAAAATCAATGAACTATTCCTTTAAAAAATATGTTCAAATAAATAGTCTTCAGAAAGAAAAAAGTCAGACATTGAGATACAGAGGTGAGAAAAAGAAATGTTTTCACTGGCACTGTATCCCTATATAAGTTACACAATCTCTGTGTCTTTATTTTCTCTACTTGGTTCATGTGGCAGCCATGAAAATGAGCCCTCAGATTTTTGAGTGCATGTTTACTGAGACCTCCCCCAGCCAAGGCATGAAAACAGAAGAGATATTAAGGGAAGCCCATTCTAGGAAAATGCAAAGATCCTCTAATGGGTGACTGAGCAGAAGGCTCTGTGTTAGGCAGAATAATGGCTCCGTCCAGAGATGTCCACATCCTGATCTTCAGGACCCATTACCTACCATACATGACAAAAGGAATTTTGCAATCTCCACACTTCTTGTACAATAAGTGTGTACCATCACTTCGGAAAACTTTGGCAATAAAGTAAAATTGACAATGGGTATTCTAGAAAGTCTGTTGCCATTGAAGACAAGATAGAATTATCTGTAAGAATTATCTTTGGTGCATTATTTACAGAAGTGAAAAATGGAAACTTCTCAATGTATGCATCATTCATTCATAAGAATGAGTCATATGATGAAGTGCTGTACAGAAGTGGAAATGAGTAACAGTTCTAACTCATGTGGAAAACAGATCACAAGAAGAGCTGCCAGACCACGCAGTGCCGGCAAGAGAGGAACTTGAAGGGAAGTGGTCCCTCCTCATGCTGGGGCTTGCGCCTTTCTCCACTGAACCTAGTTCGTAGGACCTTTCGGATACACTTACCTGTGGCTGAGGTGCAGAAGAAGGGGTGTGGGGTTGTGGAATCTGGGGACAGTAGGCAGAGGACGGTCCGGAGAGGTGGAAGTGAGTCTGGTGCTGAGTCATATCTAAGCCCCGGTCGCCATTTTCGCCTGAGAGATAGCCCCTCCCTCCAGTCTCCAGGCAACCAATATAGCCACACCCAGATCCCAGCCTGAATAATACCATGGAATCTGAATACTCCCTGAGGCCATAGGACCTGCCCTAAAGAGAAATCTTTAGAAGCTAGACACCTCAATTACACAGCTACACTGCCAGGGCCCTTCAGAGTGCTTCAGTGTGCCTCGCTGGCAAACTTACCATGGGTGCTCCTGTGAGCCGCCACTGGGAGTAAGTGCTTATTCACCACAGGTGCAGCAGCGAAAGCTGAGTCAGCCCACCCCATAACTACAGAACTCTGGGCATCACAGTCACACTTTTCCAGAGTGCAGGCATCCTGAGCCACATCACCCAGACAGACAGTTCCTTGGTGCCACTGTGAGTCCCCGCTGGGCACACGTGATTTCAATTAAGGGTACAAGACAGCAAAAATTGGGATACTCCCCTCCACGGCTGCTGACTTCTAGACACCACAGTTATGCCTCTCAAGCTCACAGGCCTACATCAAGAGAACCCAAATAGCTCAAGTAGGGAGCTACACTACATTAACAAGCCTAGGAGAACTGAGAGATTACACCAGTAGCACCATCCCCAAAAGAACCTGGGTAGCAAAGCAATTAAATCTATAATTAAACATTACAGGAAAACATGGGTAGACAAAAAAGCAATCCCCAAAGGAAAGAAAAAGAGGACCCACCAGAAAGGGAGTTAAATGAAATTGAGGCTAGCAGCTTAACAGAGATAGAATTCAGAGTAATGGTTAGAAGGATGTTTAAACGGATGGATGACAAATACACACAACTCAATGAAAACTATAAGGAGCTGAATGAGAATGTCACCAACATGAAAAGGAACCAAGAGGAGATGAAGAACGACATAGCTGCAATAAAGAACACATTGGAAGGCTTAAACAGTAGACTAGAAGAGGCTGAGGACCGCATCAGCGAATTAGAAGACAAGGTAGGAAAAAACACACAAACACAGCAGCAACTGGAAAGAAGACTTAAAAAGCAAGAGGAGAGCCTAAGGGAGCTTTGGGACAACACAAAATGAAACAACATTCACTTAATAGGGATACCAGAAGGAGAGGAAGAGAAGCAAGGAATAGAAAACCTGTTTGAAGAAATAATGACAGAAAATTTCCCTGATATCGGCAAGAAAAAAACTATGCAAGTCCAAGAAGTACATAGAGTCCCAAACAAGTTGAACAACAAAAGACCGACACCAAGACACATCATAATTAAATTGGCAAACACTAACAACAAAGTAAGAATCTTAAAGGCTGCAAGAGAGAGACAGAAAGTTACCTACAAGGGATCTCCTATGAGAATATCAACTGATTTCTCAACAGAAACACACCAGGCCAGAAGGGAATGGAATGAAATATACAAAGTGATGCAAAGCAAGGGACGGAATCCAAGAATACTATACCCAGCAAGGCTATCATTCAAAATTGAAGGTGGAATCAGGAGCTTCACAGACAAAAAAGGGCTAAGAGAGTTTAGCACTACCAAGCCAGCAATGCAAGAAATGCTAAAGGGACTGCTGTAAAAAGAAGAAAGAGAAAAATATGACAACAAACATGTACTTGTCAATAATAACATTAAACGTAAATGGATTAAATGCACCAATCAAAAGACATAGGGTAGCTGAATGGATAAGAAAACATGACCCATATATTTGCTGTCTACAAGAGACCCACCTCAGAGCAAAGGATTCACACAGACTGAGAGTGAAGGGATGGAAAAACATTTTTCAGGCAAATGGAAATGAGAAAAAAGCTGGGGTTGTGATACTTATATCTGATAAAATAGACCTCAAAGTAAAGGCCATAATAAGAGATAAGGAAGGCCACTACATAATACTAAAGGGAGCAATTCAACAAGAAGATATAACTCTGGTAAACATATATGCACACAATGCAGGAGCACCCAAATACATAAAAAAAAAAAACTCCTGGAAGATATCAAGGGAGAGATCGACAACAATACAATCATAGTAGGAGACTTTAATACACCACTGACATCACTGGATAAATCCTCTAGACAAAAAATCAGCAAAGAAACAGCAATTCTAAATGACGCACTAGATCAAACGGACCTAATTGAAATCTTCAGAGCATTTAAAAACATCCTGGAGACTAATGACAATAAAAACACAACAATGTGAATGCTATGGGACACAATGAAAGCAGTCCTGAGAGGGAAGTTTATAGCTCTACAGGCCTACCTCAAAAAAACAAAAAAAAAATGCTAATCATCTAACTCAACAACTCAAAGAATTAGAAAGAAAGCAACAAGAAAAGCCCACAGTGAGCAGAAGGAAGGACATAACAAAGATCAGAGCAGAAATGAATGACATAGAGACCAAAAAAAAAAAAAAAAAAAAAAAAAAACAATAAAAAGATCAACAAAACCAAGAACTGTTTCTTTGAAAGGATAAACAAGATTGATGAACCTCTAGCCAGGCTCACTAAGAAGCAAAGAGAGAGGACCCAAATAAACAAAATCAGAAATGAAAGAGCTGAAATAACAGACCCCACAGAAATACAAAGGATTGTTAAAAAATACTATGAAGAACTCTATTCTAACAAACCACACAACTGGGAGGAAATGGACACATTCCTAGAAAAATACAATCTTCCAAAACTCACTCAGGAAGATTCTAAAAATCTCAATAGGCTGATAACTATGGAAGAAATTGAAGCAGTCATCAAAAAGTTTCCAACAAACAAAAGCCCGGGGCCAGACAGCTTCACAGGGGAGTTTTACCAAACATTCAAGGAAGAACTAAAACCTATCCTCCTCAGAATATTCCAGAAAATTCAAGAGGAAGGAACACTTCCAAGCTCCTTCTATGAAGCCAGCATCACCCTAATACCAAAACCAGATAAAGATAACACAATGAAAGAGAATTACAGGCCAATATCCCTCATGAATATAGATGCCAAAATCCTCAACAAAATTTTAGCAAATCAAATCCAGCAGTACATCAGAAAGATCATACACCATGACCAAGTAGGATTTATCCTGGGGATGCAAGGATGGTACAATATCCGCAAATCAAAAAACGTGATACATCACATAAACAAACTGAGAGATAAAAATCACATTGTCATATCAATTGATGCTGAAAAAGCATTTGACAAAGTCCAACACCCTTTCTTGATAAAAACTTTCAGCAAGGTGGAAATAGAAGGATCATACCTCAACGTAATAAAAGCCATATATGACAAACCCACAGCCAACATCATACTCAATGGGCAAAAACTAAAACCATTTCCCCTAAGAACAGGAACAAGACAGGGATGCCCACTCTCACCACTCCTGTTCAATATGGTGCTGGAAGTACTAGCCATTGCGATCAGACAAGAAGAAGAAATAAAAGGCATCCAAATTGGAAAAGAAGAAGTAAAACTGTCCTTATTCGCAGATGACATGATACTGTACATAGAAAACCCTAAAGACTCCATCAAAAAATTACTAGACATACTAAATGAATTTGGCAATGTAGCAGGATACAAAATTAACACCAAGAAATCTATGGCATTTCTATACACCAATAATGAACTTACAGAAAGAGAGACTAAAAAAGCAATCCCATTTACCATCACACCAAAAAAATTAAGATACTTAGGAATAAACTTAACTAAGGAGGTAAAAGACCTATACATGGAAAACTACACAACACTGAAAAAAGAGATAGAGGAAGACATAAACAGATGGAAGAACATACCATGTTCATGAATTGGTAGAATCAACATCATCAAAATGTCCATACTACCCAAAGCAATCTATAAATTCAATGCACTTCCCATTAAAATACCAATGACATATTTCACAGACCTAGAATGAACTTTCCAAAAATTTATCTGGAATAAAAAAAAGACCCCGAATAGCTGCAGCAATCCTGAGAAAGAAGAACAAAGTAGGTGGGATCTCAATACCAGATATCAAGCTGTATTACAAAGCCACGGTTCTTAAAACAGCCTGGTACTGGCACAAGAACAGACATATAGACCAATGGAATAGAATAGAGAACCCAGAAATTGACTCAAATCACTATGCTCAATTAATATTTGACAAAGGAGGCATGAACATACAATGGAGTCAAGACAGTCTCTTCAACAAATGGTGTTGGGAAAATAGGACAGATACATGCAAAATAATGAAGCTAGATCACCAACTTACATCATACACAAAAATAAACTCAAAATGGATAAAGGACTTAAACATAAGACTGGAAACCATAAAAATACTAGAGGAATCCACAGGCAGAAAAATCTCAGATATATGCTGAAGGAACTTCTTCACTGATACTGCCCCTAGGGCAATGGAAACTAAAGAGGGAAAAAATGGGACTACAAGAAAATAAAAAGCTTTTGCATAGCAAAGGAAACCATCAATAAAACAAGAAAGCCCACTGCATGGGAGAACATATTTGCCAATGATATCAACGATAAGGGTTTAATCTTCAACATTTACAGGGAACTCATGCAGCTTATCAAAAAGAAGATAAACAACCCAATCAAAAAATGGGCAACTGATCTAAATAGACGCTTTTCGAAAGAAGACAGAAGGAAGGCCAAGAGACATATGAAAACCTGCTCAAAGTCACTAATCATCAGAGAGATGCAAATCAAAACAACAGTGCGATACCATCTCACACCTGTCAGAATGGCTATCATCAACAAATCAACAAAGGACAAGTGTTGGTGAGGATGCAGAGAAAAAGGAACTCTTTTGCACTGCTGGTGGGAATGCAAACTGGTGCAGCCACTGTGGAGAACAGTATGGAGTTTCCTCAAAAAACTAAAAATGGAACTCCCATTTGACCCAGTGATCCCACTGCTAGGAATATATCCCAAGAAACTAGAAACACGAATCAGAAAGGATATATGCACCCCTATGTTCATAGCAGCACAATTCACCATAGCTAAGATTTGGAAACAGCCTAAATCCCCATCAGCAGATGAGTGGATTAAAAAAAACTGTGGTATATCTACACAATGGAATACTACACTGCAGTAAAAAAGAAGGAGTTCCTACCATTTGCAACAACATGGATGGAGATGGAGAGTATTATGTTAAGTGAAATAAGCCAGGCAGAGAAAGATAAATATCACATGATCTCACTCATTTGTGGAATATAATGAACGGCATAAACTGATGAAGAAGAACAGAACCAGAGACTGAGAAATGTTGATCAGAACCTAAAACCTCAGGGAAGGAGGGGGTTGGTGGGAGTAAGGGGGAGAGATCAACCAAGGGACTTGTGTGCATGCATATGAGCCTAATCGACAAAAGGGGGTGGGGCATAAGTGGGGGGTGGGGGGTTATGGGGGAATAAGGACACATATGTAAAAAATAACAATTTAGCCAAAACCGGTTTGGCTCAGTGGATAGAGCATCAGCCTGCGGACTGAAAGGTCCCGGGTTCGATTCCGGTCAAGGGCATGTAACTTGGTTGCGGGCACATCCCCAGTAGGAGGTGTGCAAGAGGCAGCTGATCGATGTTTCTCTCTCATCGATGTTTCTGACTATCTATCCTTCTTCCTTCCTCTCTGTAAAAAAGTCAATAAAATATATTTAAAAAAAAAAAATAACAATTTAAAAAAAAATTAAAAATTATAAAAAAATAAAATATTAAATCTAAAAAAAACCAAAAAACCAGATCACAAGATTGTAATGCTGAAACCCTAGCTGGTTTGGCTCAGGGGCTAGAACGTCAGCCCTCTGACGGAAGGGCCCTGGGTTCGATTCCAGTCAAGGGCACATACCTCAGTTGCAGGCTAGATCACTGGAATTAGTTAGGGTGTGTGCAGGGAGGCAACCTATCTGTGTGTCTCTCAAATCAATGTTTTTCTCTGTCTCTCCCTCTCCCTTTCACCCTCTTTAAAAATCAATGGAAAAATATCCTTAGGTGAGGATTAACAAACAAACAAAAGAATGTAATGTTGAAGGAAAATGATATACATAGATGCCACTTAAATTTAAAAGCATAAAATAGAATTGTATGTGTTATTGATCGATGCATAAGTAGGAAAATAATTTAAAAATGAGGGAATGATAAACATCACAGCTAGTAGCTGCTTTAGAGGAAGGAACACATAAAGGAATTGGAATGAGGAATGAATATTTAATACTTTAGAGCTTAAGTTGGTTGTTAGGCATGCAATGCTTCATCTTATTCTTTACAAGTTATGTCTTCCTGAGTTATTTAATAATTAAAAATAAAAATATAGAAAAACAACCAAAGTAAAAAACGAAGATTTGCCTTTGTTTCTTGAAAAGCTACTGATACCCAAGAAGGTGTGGAGATACAGTGTTGAAATTGCTGCCCAGTTTCTCCACTGATCTCAGGTCATATCAGGCATTTTTCTCATTATCCATCTGTAAGATCCAACCTAATACCAAAGCAGGGGTCCATTTAAAATCTTTAATTGAGTTAAGTAAGTAGATTTTTACCTTCTGAAAAGCTGTTGATATCAGATAACTTATTTGAGCTTGGCCCAGGAAACTATTTCCTTGACTTTCAGTTGTTGCTGTGTGGATGAAAATATGCAGGAACGTAGTTTAAATATGTTTATTTCACCGAAGGGTTGCAGGTTTAGATTCCTAGTTAAGGACACATATCTGAGTTGCAGGTTCCATCCAAGGCTCCAGTCCAGGCACATGTGGGAGGTAACCAATCAATGTCCCTCTCATATGTTTCTCTCTCTTCCTCTCACCCTTCCTCCCTTCCACTCTCTCTGAAAAGCAATGAAAAAAAATATCCTCAGGTGAGGATTAACAACAACAGAAAAAGATGTTTATTTCTATGATTGACAGACATAGCTAAGAGCTATGAAACCTGACAGTGTGGAAAATGTGTCTTTCCTGTTTTTCACACCAATAATAATAATAAAGGAATATATATATATATATATATATATATATATATATATATATATATTTTTTTTTTTTTTTTTTTTACCTGAAGATGAGCAAGAGATCCCATAAAGAAAATGGAGCATTTGATGTAAATATACCAGATTATCTTCTGTGCATTTCAACCAGAGTCAAAAGAAATAGATTTTCATGAATTCGAACGGGTTTCTGATTTCAAGCAAGCATTCTTATTTAGTGCAACAGAGTTGGGTAGAGAGAGAGAGGAATGCATTTGATGAGCAGATGCTGACTCTGCAGCTCATGTAACTTGCCATCATTGATGGAAAAGGGACTTAGGGATTTCAGAAGAGGGAAGGTGAATACTATAAGAGTGAAGGGAGCAATTAGGAGAAGAGAAAGCTAATCAAATGTTATAATTTCAGCTGAAGTCTGGCCTCATTTTGACCCCAAGAGTTGTTGTATAAAGTAAATGGTGACACAACCTTTCTTTCATCTTCTGGCGAGTGGTCTGGGTTGTTCCCTGCATCCGTTAGTAATTGGCTATAGGCTGCTTCCAAGAGGCATGGGTAGAGGAGTGCAATATCCCAGTAGATGCAACTGCTGGCAGATAAAGACCATTCTCTGACAAGGGAGGGCAGCTGTGAGTTTAGCAAACACACAGCAGAGCTGTAGGATGTGGGAACCTGCTGGTGAAGGGGTTCTGAGCGGGGTACCAGCAGCATCTCATGTGATCTGAGAAATCAGCTGTTATTTCTCCCAACCCCCAGAATCTCACCATAGATGGGGTAAAATTTAGGGCCCTCACAGAGATTAATTCCCAACTCTCTTATTTCCTGTTTTCAATTCTCATTCCTCCCACTACAATTTCCACTATCTCTAGCCCAGGAGATCACTTTACATTCCTGCGCATTTCTTCCTAAGCTACCACTTACAATGCAAATGTCATGCTTTGAGTTCTCCAGCCTTGTTGGTTCTTAAAACCAGGGTTTCTCTCAAAAAAGCCATGGCTCTTGCAATCAAATGTCTCTACTTCCAATACTATAGTCTACACAAGCCATTTTTTAAAATGTTCTAGTCAGAAATGCACTTGATTCTTGAAAAAAAAAAATCAACTCCTTGTTATCCTTTTGAGGCAATAAAATACCAGAGATATTGGCTTGTGGTTTTCTTATAGTATCCTTATCTAACTTAGGTATCAGGGTAATTCTGGCCTTAGAAAATAAGTTTGGGGGTAGTTTCTCCTTTTCAGTTTTTTTAGAAGAGTTTGAGAAGTATTGATGTGGATTCTTCAATAAGTGTCTAGTAGAATTCACCAGTATATATACCTGGTCCTTGGCTTTTCTTTGACCACCTCAGGGACTTTGTCCCAGGACACATTCAGGTACCCTGAGGGCTAAAGAACAAAATGGCTGGGAGTTGCTTTAACTGATCATTGGTCTTATTTTCTAAATTGCTATGTTGAAGACCCCTGTGGTTATCACATTTAAAATGGCAGCTGTTGTCCATCAAAAGCTGTCACTCTCTGATCCCTGGAAAATTCCTCACTACTGCTGTGCACACTCATAAATATCTGTGCCATATTGTGTATCTTCCATATTTAGAGAGTGGGTGCTGTGTGAGACCCTCTATCCCATCACTAATGAACCATTAACATGGTATTTCCTTGCAGAAGAAGCTACTGGGGACAATGCTGCTGATGCATTTGAGTGATTAGTTTGAGTGTTGCTTTTACTTTTGGCTTGCTTTCATTGGCTACTTTGATTTAAATCAAGTGGAATAGAATATAGAAAAGCTGCTAGCCAGATAGATGTGCAAGCTTTAAACCCTCTCTTCTGAAAAGTGCATATACACAGAGAGGTTTATATTTCAAGGGACCTTGGCTGGGATGATGGGCTCAAGCCCACCTGTCTCATGCTGTGATAGGCTAGGACAGGAATGTTCTTCTGGCATTGTAGAGGTATAAGAGAGGAAGGAAACATGTTTAAGACTTATCAAGTCTCTGCTTTTGTCAAGTTTGTTAACTTGCTGTTGGCAAATCACATAGCCAAGGCCAGAGTTTGGGAGTGCACTGCCAAAGGCTATGGATGCAGAGAGGCCATTAACTGAGGTCATTAAACTATGTAGACACACATACCCACACTATGGACATACACATACATACATATTATGAACAAGCATACATGTGTATGCATACTATGAACATGCATGCATACATATGCATATGCATACACATACAGAAACCCACACTATAAATATACAAGTTGAATACTTTTGAAAAGTTGAAAAATGTCATTGTCTTCAAGGGAATACCACACCTTTCTGTTCAGAGCCCCCTCTTAGTTTTTCAAAGTCGCTCAGTGGTACCTTTGTCCTGTGTCTAGATGCACAATTGGAGGCTTTTAATGGAATTATATATTAAAATTTGGAATCAAAGAATGTGACACATGAAAGACATCTTTAAGAGATGAAGTACCCCAAATCCTCCACTTTACATATGGAATCTCTGGCCTAGAGAAGCTAGGGGACTTTCCCAAGATCACACAGCTTGCTAAATGTTTTCCCTAGTCCTATTTTTGTGACTGGCTGTAAGTACCACAACACTTCCTTCTCCGGGAGCTGTTAAACTTGTGATGTAGCACATAATTTAAACGTACAGAATGTGCCATCTTTTATTACCACTCATAGAGAATGCAGGCTTTGTTACACTGCTCCCTTAAAGAAATGATTAATGTTTATGTGTGAATTAGAAAAATGCTCTGTTTAGCATGCTCAAGGAACAAAAATGTGTCCAGCCATCAAGGAATTTCTCACTATTGATAACACAAATGTAGGAAGGTAGAGGTAGGAGGGAAGGTCTTATAATCAGGAATTCAAAAACTGCATGGAACAGTGGCTGCTGAACATAAATGATTTTCCAGAATTTAGACCCTGTTATAAAGTAATTATTTTTTTATTTTTAAAAAATATATTGTATTGATTTTTTACAGAGAGGAAGGGAAAGGGATAGAGTTAGAAACATCAATGAGAGAGAAACATCGATCAGCTGGTTCCTGCACACCTCCCACTGGGGATGTGCCCGCAACCAAGGTACATGCCCTTGACCATAATCGAACCTGGGACCCTTCAGTCTGCAGGCCAATGCTCTATCCACTAAGCCAAACTGGTTAGGGCAGTAATTATTTTTTTTTTTTAATCCTCACCTGTTTTTATTGATTTTTTAGAGAGAGGAAGGGAGAGAGAGAAACATCACTGGGAGAGGGAAACATTGATTTGTTGCCTCCTGTACATGCCCCAGTTTGGGGATCAAACCCATAACCTAGATATGCGCCCTGATCAGAAATCAAACACTCAACCTTTTGGTGTATGGGACAACACTCTAACCAACTGAGACATCTGGCCAGGGCATAAAATCATTATTAATTTCTTGAAGGATATTGTCCCCTTTGAGAAATGTAATACAAATTTTGGAACCTCTTTTCTTAAAAATTCAAATACATACAGCATTTTGCATACAATTTTAAGCACTTCATGCTCTGTCCCTAAACAAATTAATCTCTAGTTGGGAAAACAGAAACCTCTGTGAATATTTGAAATAGAGGGAATTTAGTAAAGAGAATTGGTTGGACAGATTCTGGAAGAGATATAAGAGCAAAACAAAAGAGGTGCTGGATGAGCCAAAAGGAGGAAGGAGGGATAGAATATGAAGCTGCTAAGGCCCCTGGGTGTGGTTGGAGACCTGGGCTCTCTTGCTGCTGTTGCTAATGGAGACACATGCAGAAATCAGAAACCAGAGGACATTCACTTTTCCCTTCCTCTCAACTTCAAATATTTCACCAGGGTCTCCCATAAGCACAAACTGGTCAGATACCACTTTCAAGGAAGCTTGGAAAATGTGGTTTGAAGACTCTGAGCCACCTACAATGCAGATAAGGGTGGAAATGGGGATTGAATGCAAACAGGAAAATGACCATTATAGTAGCTAAAGCATAAACAGCAGATTCAAATAAGGACATGTGAGCATTTAACAAAACTCAAGAGCATGTGTAATGCCAAAACATAATGTATGTGTGTGTGTGTCTAAATTTCAACAACAAGCTCCCTTCTGGCTGCTGATGGAATACTAACATTTAATGAATACCTGCTAAGCGCCAGATATGGATTTCAGTGCATTGCTAATATATTCAGAACTGTTGCATCCTAATGGCTTTTTATTTATTTATTTTACTGAAAAATCTAAATATTAGTTTTTTGCTGTTGGCATTCCCAAATCATTTATTCATTTAAATTAGAGAAGTCCCTTGACATTTCTAAGTCTCAGTTTCCTTCCTTGGACAATATGACCCATCTATAGTTTTTTGTCTTTTTAGACAAGACAGTGTAAATAAACTGTGTAGCACAGCATCTGGTGCATATTGGTAAAATAATTATTGATTCTCCTTTAATATCAGGTTTGATGAATTTGAAATCTTGATTGTAACAATGATTATAGATTTTTATTCTTCCCTGTATACATGATCTTTGCAATGTGAATTTTCAACATCTACTGTAAAGAGGTGGAATCTATTTCTCTGCATTCAGTGTGTGACTTGCTTTGGCCAAATAGAATGTGGCAGAGGTGCCCTGGCTGGTGTGGCTCAGCTGGTTGTTGGGTGTCATCCCATGTACCGAGAGGTTGCTGCTTCCATTTCCCATCAGGTGCATGCCCAGCTGCAGCTCTGTCCCCAGTAGGGGATGTGCAGGAGGTGGCCAATGGATGTTAAGCACTCACATTGATGTTCTTCTCATCCCTTCCCCTCTCTCTAAAAATCAATAAAAACTATTCTTAAAAAAAAAAAAAAATAGTGTGGCAGAGGGACAATGTTCCATATTGAGCCTGGGTTTCAAGAAGTCTTGTATGTTTCCATTCACCTTATTGGAACTTATTAGCCACCATGAGGACCAGGCTAGAATTAGGTTAGACTGTTGGAGGTTGAGAGATTACCATGGAGCCGAGATGAGTTAACTGATTCAACCAATTAAGGCCACAGACACTTGCGAGAACCCAGCCAAGATCATAAAGCCAACACTCAGCTTACCAGCCAATTGACCACAATTGTGTGAGCAACATTGTCACAGGACAGCCAACCTCCCAGCAACTCAAATGTTGCTGAAATAAATGTTCATTGTTTTAAGCCACTACATTTTTTTTAATTTAATAAATCTTTATTGTTCAGATTATTACAATTGTTTCTCCTTTTTCCCCCCATAGCTCCCCTCCACTCGGTTCCCACCCCACCCTTTGCCCTTACTTCCCCCCACACTGTCCTCATCCATAGGTGTACGATTTTTGTCCAATCTCTTCCTGCACCCCCTATACCCCTTTCCCCCTGAGAATTATCAGTCCACTCCCTTTCTATGCCCCTGATTCTATTATATTCACCAGTTTATTCTGTTACTCAGATTTTTAATTCATTTGATTTTTAGGTTCACTTGTTGATAGATATGTATTTGTTGTTCATAATTTTTCTCTTTACTTTTTTCTTCTTCCTCTTCTTTAAGAATACCTTTCAGCATTTCATATAATACTGGTTTGGTGGTGATGAACTCCTTTAGCTTTTTCTTATCTGTGAAGCTCTTTATCTGACCTTCCATTCTGAATAATAGCTTTGCTGGGTAGAGTAGTCTTGGTTGTAGGTTCTTGCTATTCATCACCTTGAATATTTCTTGCCACTCCCGTCTGGCCTGCATAGTTTCTGTTGAGAAATCAGCTGACAATCGTATGGGTGCTCCCTTGTAGGTAATTAACTGTTTTTCTCTTGCTGCTTTTAATATTCTCTCTTTGTCTTTTGCTCTTGGAATTTTAATTATGATGTGTCTTGGTGTGGTCCTCTTTGAATTCCTTTTGTTTGGGGTTCTGTGTACTTCCTGGACTTGTAAGTCTATTTCT
Source organism: Plecotus auritus (assembly GCF_963455305.1). Lineage (NCBI taxonomy): Eukaryota > Metazoa > Chordata > Mammalia > Chiroptera > Vespertilionidae > Plecotus > Plecotus auritus. The sequence continues at coordinate 74,768,436 of NC_137782.1, read as the reverse complement.
TTCACCAGGTCAGGGAAGTTTTCAGTCATTATTTCTTCCAATAGGTTTTCAGTATCTTGCTCTCTCTCTTCTTCTGGCACCCCCATAATTCTGATGTTGGTACGCTTGAAGTTGTCCCAGAGGCTTCTTATACTATCTTCAACTTTTTGGATTCTTTTTTCTTTTTTTTGCTTTTTCGGTTGAGTGTTTTTTGCTTCTTTGTATTTCAAATCTTTGACTTGATTCTTGCGTTCCTCTAGTCTGTTTTTTGGTCTCTGTATAATATTTTTTATTTCAGTCAGTGTATGTTTAATTTCTAGTTGGTCCTTTTTCATATCTTCGAGGGTCTCGTTATATTTATCGGCCTTTTCTAGGATATTCTTGAAAAGCCTTATAACCGTGGTTTTGAATTCTATATCCAGTCGTTTGTTTTCCTCCATTTCTTTCGTTTGTGATCTGTTTCTTCGTCTCCCCATTTTTCATTGCTTCCCTGAGTTGGTAGGGTAGCTTTGTGTGCTAGGTTTCCTATATGGCCCAGTGGGTCAGCCTCTCCAGTTAACCTGAGGTGGACACTCTTGGTACACCCCTTTGTGGACTGTGTGTATAGCCTTGTTGTAGTTAAGTCTTGATTGTTGTTGGTATCACTGGGAGGAATTGACCTGCAGGCCAGTTGGCTGTGAGGATCAGCTGTGTCTACACTGGGAGATTTTCGGTGCTGGAGACAGCCTTGTAGTATCAGCTTTGCCAGATTGCAAAAGCCTCTGTGCTCAGCTTGGAAGGGGTGGAGTCTCAGGGTGGAGCAGACAGTCTTGGCTTCCCATCAGCCCTGCCCTTGTGTGCGAGTCTCCAGACCTCTGCCTTCCACAGTTCCCGAGTTTCCGCCTTACAGTCCAGATTTCCCTCATAAGAGCATGGGTCCCCAGGGGCTCGCCCGGAACAGCGGTTCAGTGCAGTCGGAACTGGGATTCAGTGCAGTCAGGAGCTTCCGACTCCCTTCCGCTAGGGATAGCCTGTGGCAACCTCCACAGTCAGTCTTTGTATGCACTCGTGCCTCCAGACCCCTGCCGCCACGGCTCCCCTGCATCTCCGAGTCTCCGTGTGCCTTTCTCTCTACCTGACAGTCCAAACTCCCCCTGTATGAGCCTGGGTCCACAGGGTTTTGCCCAGAATTGAGGTTCAGTGCAGTCGGGGGCTTCCTTTCCCCTCCCACCAGAGAAAGCCAGCCAGGCACTCTGCCGCCCTTTCTCTTTGTGCGCGCGTGTCTCCATACCTCAGCTCTTTGCCGCTCCTTCTCCGTGAGCTTTCCTCTTTCCTTCTAGTTGTAGAATTTCCACTCAGCCAGCTTTCCTGTGGTTCTGGATGGTGTCCGTTCTGTCTTTTAGTTGTAGTTTTGAAATTGTTGTGTGGGGCAGCAGTTTAGGTGCTTACCTATGCCACCATCTTGGTTTCTCCTCAGGAATAAACTGTCTGGGATGTTCTTCCAGGAAGCCTAGTGAACCGCAGTGCTAAGCCACTACATTTTGATGTGGTTTGTTATGTGGCAATAGTAGCTCACTGATACAGTGAAACTACTTCAAACATGGTAGATGATATACCTCTATAATTAAAGAACCAGAAGGACTTCACAGGGTAACTTCTTAAATTTCCCCATCTCCACTTTAACCTCCTCAGACCATGTGCCAGATGGAGGTAGTTCCCAGGCAAAGTGGTAGTGTTTGCCTTGTGACTGCAACTTGCTGCATGTGAAGTAATAAGCAGCACTTTTAGAAAGATTCCTGGAGCTTTCTGATCACCTGACAATGGCTTTCCACCTAGGCTCTAGCAGTAGACCTTGCCCAAATTCAGCTGTGGTATCATTCCATTAGGAGTTGCTGAAGCTTCTCAGAAGACAACTAAGGCTTCCAAGTGCCAGGAGGCTGTCTTTTCTAGAGCTCCTAATATTATTTATGCCAAATGCTTGTTTTAATTGTCTGAAGGCTTGGTGGGATTGGATGATCCCCTTCTAAAGTGGTTCACTCTCATGGCTGGCAGGTTGGGGTTGGTTGTCATCAGGAGGCCTCAGTTCCTCTCCATGTGTCCCTTCCCATGACATGGGAGTTGGTTTCCCCCAGAATGGGTGAGAGGGAGCAAGGCAGAAGCTGCAGTGCCTCCCATGACCTAACCTCAGCGGTTCATGCATCCTCACTCTTTCCACATTCTTTTTGATAGGAGTGAGTCACTAAGTCTGAGAATTCAAAGAGAGGGTCACTAGGCTTCACATTGTCAAAGGAGGATGACAGTCATCCTGTAAATTCAGATGGTTTCTTGGGTGAATTCTCCATATTCCCCCCTTGTTTGTGCTATAAGAATGTGGAGTAGCAGGAGTGCATAGTGTCTGTCCCTGTGAGCTAATGGGATGACGAAGGGTCATGCACTTTTTTTGTGTTGACTCTTAGCTTTGACATAGAACCAGTATAGACTGCCCATTACTCCATAATGAATAGAATGCCATAGTAATGCCCATCTTATCACTTATTCAAAATTATATTAAAAACCTACTTGGCCCAGCTGGTGTGGTTCAGTAGTTGAGCATGGTCCTATGAACCAGGATATCACAGTTTGACTCCTGGTTAGGGGACATACCTAGGTTGTGGGCTCGATCCCCAGTGGGGGACATGCAGAAGCAGCTGATCAATGATTATCTCTCATCACTGATGTTTCTATCTCTTTCCCTCTCCCTTCCTCTCTCTGAAATCAAGAATAAAAAACACCCCACATACTTGTTCATAAGAACCATTTGGTACTTATTATAGTGGGACTTAGTATTCTAGCAATGGACATGCAATAAGTGGGCACACATACTAGTACTTTCCAACCTTGAGAACATGGCAGTGACATGATATGCAGCTATTTCTCTTGTTCCATCAATCAGTTCTTGAGCACTCTCTCTGTGCCAGGTGCTGGGAAGGTAGAGTAGCAGCTCAGTCACTGCTTTTCAGGTATATACTGTCCAAAGTTTGGTTCCTAAAATCTTCCAGGTTGTTTATTTAAAAGGTAGATTCATGGAAGCTATTCCAGACTTATTGAGTTAAATTTCTTAGGTGGCCATTGGAAACCACACTTAATAATTTTGAGGACCACTGGCTTTTATATAGTCACTTTCTGTTACCATTACCATCATGATAGTTTCTGAGTTGTATTTTATGAATCCGTGGGTGTCAAACTTTGGCAGGCATTGGAGTTTCTGATTAAGTAGGTCTGGAGTGGGGCCAATAATTTGTAGTGCTAACAAATTCTTAGCTGATGCTCATATTGTTGATTTAAGGATCACACCTTGAGAACCAAAAATATAAATACTAATTTGTAATATTTTTCAAAGGTTCATATGTATTTAGGCTAATCGGGTCAAATCAAAACTCAGAGTCACAGGACTTTGGAGATAAAGTAGTCTTTGGTGGTAATGAGGCCAAACTCCTTCCTGTGATATATGAGTTAAAGGTTCAGTGACTTACCCAGTCACTGGGTAAGTCAAAGCAGGTGGAAAAAAATAGTGGGGTTTTCTGACTCTTAGTCCAGTTTGTCTTTCACTGATCATTCTAATTAGAAACATATATCTTTATGTGCTTCTGGGGCAAGTTATCATCTCACCCAGCTGGTGTGGTTCAGTGGTTGAGCATTGACCTATGAACCAGGAGGTCATGGTTCAATTCCCAGTCAGGGAATACAGCTGGATGATGGGCTTGATCCCCCATGTGGGGTGTGCAGGAGACAGCTGATCAATGATTCTTTCTCATCATTGGTGTTTCTATCTCTCTGCCCATCTTCCTTCCTCTCTGAAATCAATAAAAATATATTAAAAAAAATAAAGGGTAACCGTCTCAACTTAAATCAATGAAGGTCAGAAAGGATGCTGAAATTAGAAGTTTTCATAAAACTGAGTACAAAACAATAAGAAGTCATATACCTCATGTTGAAGGACTTCTTTGCCTTTTTGGGTATCTTAGTTAAATCGTCAGAGGAACAATTTCTTTTTATGTAGGGTATTAAGCAAAGTACTGAAATGCGAATCTATTGTAAATAAAGGCTGTAGTTTTGGTTGCAGAACCTGTGACCAACTGCCAAGAAAAATATTAACATAGAAACAGATAGTCTGAGAGTATATAAGTAGTGACATTTCAGATAAATATTCAGCACATGACCTCACGAGGCAAGAATATAGGACAGCTTTTTCAAATGTGTGGCTGCACAGACCCAAGGGCAATATAATGACTGTGTCCAGCTTGTTGTTGACTAAATAAAAAGAAATTTGATTCATCACAGATGAGCAATAATTGTCTTCATAACAAATTATTTATACCATAAGGACATCTGTGGTGTTTTCATGATTTCCAAAAGAGTATGCACTCAACTTGAAAGGGAAGAGATCTTGCCAGTTTAGAAATGACATCTGGAAGAGTTTGGAATTGAAAGGCTTAGCAAGAAGTAGAGCTGCTTATAGATGCCAAAATTCAAGCAGGTCTCTGAGTAACTGCATCGGTTCTAGATCCCTGAGTTAGGCTGGGTTCCTCAGAAATAAATCCCAGAGGCAGGAATGAGGAATGTGGGTGAGGCATTTTAATATGTTTGTTTATTGTTTATTAATTTTTATTTTATATATATATATATATATATATATATATATATATATATATATATATATTAGAGAGAAAGGAAGGGAGAAGGATAAAAACATTGAGAAAGAAACATGATCAATTGGCTATCTCCTACATGCCCCTCACAGGAGATCAAGCCCACAAACTTTTGGTTCCTGGGTCGAGGCTCAACAGCTGAGCCACACCAGCTGGGCTGGGCACAAGCATTTTAAATAGGCAGTGCTCTCAGCTGGGAGCCAGTGAGGGATTTGGGAAAGCAGAACACAGAGGGATATCAAGCAAGAGAAAAGTTCCAAGGTAGACAGATTCACTTGACTGCAAAGGGGAACTAGAGGCTGTAAATTCTGCTTCAACGTTGTCCTGAATCTGAAGAAGCTGGGCTTTTATGCTCTACATTTGTCAGCCATTGGCCAAAGGCTGTGTGAATGTGCAGAGTGCGCCAGTAGCCCACAAAATCCCCTGTAGAGGACCTACAGGTTCTGGGAGTCAAAGTCACTGAAGCTGGGGAGGGGCATACAAGACATGTTGCCAGTGGAACTCAGCATGTTCACATCAACACCCAAACTTTCCCTTGGCTTTGGGGTTATCACAGGGAATAAACTTCAGGAGAATTATTAGGAAGTTTGCTTCCTCACACATAAATCATATTTTCCAACACAGCCTTACATGGTAATAGTTGATATTTTGATCTTCATTTGATTGATCCCTACATCTTTATCTGACTTTTAAAACCTTTTTAAATTCTTCTAAATGTGTATTAAGGGTTCTGTTGAGATTGCTATAATGGGACATGTCTTCTTATAAAATGTCTTTAGATTGCACTGGCAGATACACAACACTTGGGTGTCTCTCAGACAACTCCACCTGCTTCTTTTATGGTCACACTTCAATTCAACACTTTCAGAAATCATAACCAGATCTCTGAGGCTCAATTCAGCTGTGCACCACACCCTGTAGTAGGCCTCCCTCCTCAGTTGTTTAATGTAGAATTCTGTCATCCAGATGTAATGTCCTGATGACCCCCGAAGCAGGACAGGAAATAATTTTTACATTATGGGACATGGGTTTATCAATTTATTTAAGTCATATGTCAATGTGTTGTGTCAGTGTGAACTTATAATTATTTTTCCAACCAAGATGGAAATAGGAAGCAAAGAAAAGGTATGAGAGCCATCTTCTGGAGAGATCTGTAACAACCATACAGGATTGTGCACCTCTTCTCCTATATTCCTCCTCCTGCACCTCTGCCAAAACTGAATCCACAGTCCTTTTCACTAAGCCTGCTTCTTTATGTGTGACCTACCTCAATGAGAGGAAGTGCCCATGAAGTTACCCCATTCAGAACTCTAGGAATCATCCCAGTTTTCTAGGCCTCACTCATCCATATATTTATCTAATCCAGTGGTTCTCAACCTTTTTAATGCCACGACCCTTTAATACAGTTTCTCATGTTGTGGTGACCCCCAACCATAAAATTATTTTTGTTGCTACTTCGTCGCGACCCACAGGTTGAGCACCGCTAGCAGGGTTCTCAATACTTGTTTCATTGTTTTCGAAGACCATCGGAAAACACAGATATTTACATTACGATTCATAATAGTAGCAAAATTACAGTTATGAAGTAACAACAAAAATTTTATGGTTGGGGGTCACCACAACATGAGGAACTGTATTAAAGGGCTGCGGCACTAAAAAGGTTGAGAACCACTGATCTAATCTGTCTTTAACTCCTTCGAGGTATATCTTTGGCCACTTCTCTCCTTCCCACCACTAATGCCTTTATATAATTTTTCATAATTAACCATCTGAGCTATTGACCAAGCCTCCTGTAAAGTTTCCCACCTCCACTATTAACACTAACATTTATTTATTTATTTATTTACTTATTTATTTTTAATTAATGAAAACTTTATTGTAACACAGCCCTAGCTGGTTTGGCTCAGTGGATAGAGCATCAGCATTCAGACGGAAGGGTCCAGGTTTCGATTCTAATCAAGGGCACATGCCCAGGTTGCAGACTCAATCCCTAGTAGTGGGTGTGCAGCCGATCAATGATTCTCTCTCATCATTGATGTTTCTATCACTCTCTCCCTCTCCCTTCATCTCTGAAATCAATAACATATATATTTCAAAAAAGAAAGTGTTACATATGTTCCCATTTTTGCCCCATTGACCCCTTCTAGTCCTCCCTCCTCTCCAGGCCTTTAGCACCCTATTGTCTGTGTCCATGGGTTATGCATACATGTTCTTTGGTTGATCTCTTCTCACCCACCCACCCTCCCCAGCCTTCCCTCTGACCTATATTTAACCTATATTTATAATGCTCTAGAGTTCTTGTTTTCTCTAAAACATGAATTTGATTAGTGCTGATCCTCTGATTTACATCATTCCATGCAACCCATTGTGGAAGGCTGATAACAGCTTCTAAAGATATGTCCAGGTCCTGATCTCTGGCGCCTGTCAACTTTACTGTATTTGGGAAGAGGGTCTTTGCGGATACAATTAAATTAAGAATCATGAGTTGAGATTATTCAGATTAGCTGGGCAGGCCCTAAGTGCCATCATGAGTGTATATATAAGAAAGAGGCAAAGGGAGACAGAGTCATGGAGAAGGTCGTGTGAAGACAGAGCAGTCAAGGGTTGCTAACAGCTACCAGAATCTAGAATAGGCAAGAAAGGGATTCTCACTTAGAGCCTTCAGAGCAAGTGTGGCCCTGTGACACCTTGATTTCAGACTTCTCGTCTCCACAACTGTGAGAGAATAAATTATTGTTTAAGTCACCCACTCTGTAGTAATTTGTAATAGCATCCCCAGGCAACTAGCAGATCCATTATCCTTATGATAATGGTCAAACTATTTTTATATTTTATTCAAGACCTTCTGTAATCTGGACTCTGCCTTCATTTCCAAACCTAATCTCTCATCATTTCCCAAATGAACTCTGTGCTCTAGTGATTGGGAGTGACTGGAAGATCGTGAATTGTGCCATTTCCTTCCTTAACTTCCTGCAATTAATCACATATGCTTATATACTTAAACTCCCCAAATTTCTCGATGTAACAATCAGGTTAATGTGCCAGAAAAATCTGTGTGTGTAGAGCTGGAGTTGGGAGGGGGATATGGATGTAGTAATCCAAAGTTTAAAAAACAAAACTAATTGAATATGAAAATTTGTATAAAAATCTATTAGCACATTTGTTTGTGATTTATTATCACTAAAACATGAATGAAAATGTATCCTAAATTTAGCTTATACTTATCAGGTTTATAATTATTGTGCTAAGTTATTCTGAGGGTGATGGTTGATGCTTCATAAAGATTTTGGTTTTTCTTTTTCACTTTTTAAGGAATAATCCTTGCACATACATGGCCTGTGTGAATAATTATGTTGTTGTCAAACCTATATCCGGTACCTTTTACTGGTCTATGCAACCAGGCCTCAGATTCTGAGAGTATTGTCTACCAGCCCCCCAAACTTAGCAATTTTCAAGTATATAGTACAGTATTGTTATTAACAAAAAGTTAATACAGATTAGCTTAAACAACATATAATGCTTGTGTTATATTAACATGTAACATAATACTTGTTTCATTGTAAATTACATGTAATCACAATGCACATCATTTAGATTCCCAGAACTTATCTTCTGACTGGAAGTTTGTATTCTTTGACCAACATCTCCCCCATTTCTCCCACCCCGCTAAGTCCCTAGTAACCACCATTCTACTCTCTGCTTTCATGAATTTGGCTTTTTAAGATTCCACATACAGATGGTATCATAGAATATTTGTATTTCTCTGAGTTATTTCACTTAGCATAAAGCAGAAGGCCTCTCTGAAGAACTGATATTAGCTGAGATCTGCACGATAATTAGGAAGAGGTGAAGGTCTGAGAGAGGAAGCTCTAGCCAGAGAGAACAGCCTCTGGGATGGCCCCAAGTTAGGACAAGCTGTGTGTGGTGAACTCATGGAGAAGCATGGCAGAATCAGAGTGTCTGTTGTAGGATAGGGAATTAAGGATAACTTTGTAAAAGAGTAATCAAATCATTCTGGGCAAGATACTAAATCTCTGTCCCACTTTCCTTATCTGTAAAATCAAGCTAGTAATAATAATGTCTGTTAGGTTGACATCAGTTAATATACATGGAGAATTTAAAATTTTGCCCTGTACACAGTGAATTATTATATACATTTATTATTATAGTCATATAAACACAACTTGTTATTTTCAAGTTGTTGACTCAGTCATCAGTAACAGCTCAGAACATTTGATTATGTTTGAAAGCATAATGCAAATGTTTTAAACCTTGGAGCACAGCCCAGTTGACAGAATTTGGTGGAAAAGAAGAGGGAAGAAATGTAGAGAAAGTAACAGCTTTAACAACTCATCTCACAAAGTGAGAATCAAAGGCAAAAACTGATACAATAAGAAAGAGAGGGTAAGAAAACTATTTAGAGTTACCAAAATAACCACCGTGAAAATGGTGATATACTGGTAACTGTTGAGAAGAGGTAGGAAAGGAAGATAGCAGTGGGCTAAATATTCATGTAGGCAAGAACAGTGTCCACCTGTGTCAGTGTTACCCAGCTATGGGGACAAAGCTGACACAACCTGTGTCAACATGCCTTAGTTGTTTTTACCAGGAAAACTTCCCTGAGAAAGATAAGATTATTCATCAATAAATAACTTTCCTGTTGCTTTCCGGAAATTCCAGCAGATCAATTTTTCTGAGACAACATTAGTTCACTTGGGAAAACATCTTGCTTGTCAAACATTTCTTTATCCAGACTCACCTCACTGTGTAACAATGTCCAATCCCAATTGCTTAAAGCCCTTAAATGTAACCCTCAAGAACTTACAAAATACCTTCTGACTGCCCCATCTGAGACCATGCTGGGTTCCCTACTGCACTGATGTTTAGTGACGTTAGCTTTGCTTTGTCTACAGGCTGTCTGGTAATATTCTGGAGGTATGTGGCATAACAGAAAGTCAGAAGATAAGGTCTAGTTGATAATTCAAGACATTAGAAGAAACAGTATTTTGAAGATTTGAATGAAGCACCAGTAAGTGTACAAAAGAAACATGGAAATAGTCACCTCAGAAATGGAGTTTAGAAAAAGTCACCTCAAGAATGGAATCAAGTCTGAAGAGGATTGCTTTTCATCCAAGATTGTATGCATTATTTTGACTTGACATATGGATTTTGCTTTGACAGAAATTTAAAAAGTTACACTAAATGAAGAGATAGAAATTATTGGAAGCACAAAATTCAGCACTAAAATATTATGTTTTAATTATCCAGAATGTGACACCCTATGGGCCTTTCAAGATTTTGCCTGATTTAATTTAATTCCACTAACCAGCAGAGTATCTGGTCCATAGTAGGCATTCAGACCCATCAAACACTTGTGGAATTGAGCTTGCACTTGCATCATGCAGCAGTGGAAAATGTGTCAGTGTTCCTTTGCTGGTCTGTTAACTTTCAATTGAATAAGCTGTCAATTTGGAGGTTGCCTGGAGACCCTCCTTTGGGATCAGGAATAAAGTGGGTATGAATGAGGCATGAAGAGAATGAACCTACTTATGTGTCTTTTTATGTTCACTCTGAGCCCACTTTTGAGGACTCAGTGCTGCAAGGTAAGCGTGTGTGGCAATTAAGGGAATGTATGGGTCAGCTCTCCCTTCAAGAGAGAACCTTCCACGAGAGGTAGCTGACAGCCTCCAGCATCATTGAAATCTACAGCAGCATTCATGTGGAGCTACACTCTCCCTGGATTAACCCTATACTATTGCAGTGAGGAAACAGCCAGGTTTTCTCTGCCCAAAGCAGGACTTCTCCAGGGCTGCCCATCGGCCCAGCCTAGACTTCCTTAGAGCCATGCTGTGGTCTGAGGCTCCTCCTGCCCTCTCCTACCTTCTCTTTCTTCTTTCACAGGTAGCAGACCCGCATTGTGGGTGGAAGGCTTTCCCTCCCTACTGCTCTTCCCTCTTCTTTTTATTTTTTCATAGGAATTTCCCCCAACAGATCTTTTGCACACACAGCTGTTTCCCAGGCATCTGCTCCTCAGAAGACCTAAACTGATACATGTGGAGAGTCAAGGGCTTAGCTGTGGAAGTGAAGGGAAGGAAGATGCTTGCCCTTCCCTTTGCAAGGGATGGAACTGTGTCCCATGGCCCCTTCTCCTCCCATGGCTTGGAAGGAGCTTAAGCAACCTTTGGAAGCCCTTATGAAATTCTCCTGGAGAAATGAAGATGTAAGGCTCTTGCTTTGCCATATCTCCTTTTCTGGTCAACTCCTCAGAGGATCAGATTCCCTCAGAGATTATGGACATTGGGCAATGCTCTGTATTTTAGCAAACTGTCTAAGGAGACAGCATGCCTATGCGTTGGTAGGTGAGCCCCTGGTTTCATGCAGAAGCACAGCGTGTGTGATATGGATTGTAAGAAAGACATAGCCTTGTGTGTGAGGTACAGACAGGGTTCATACCATCCTCGTCAACAGGGACATGGGACACCCAGATCTCCCATCAAAGAGGGCTTGATGCCCAGCTGCCAGGAGTGCAGTCAGCAGTTGGCCACAGGAGCCAGCTCCTTCAGGATCTGCCTTGCCCAGCCCATGCCTTCCTGGGGCCACCCACAGCCTGAGACTGTGAGGCAGGAGCAGAAAGGCCTGACCATGTTTGCTCAGAAGAGCATGACTCTAACAGACAGTACTTACTCCGGAGCTCCTAATTGGGTTGGCACAGCTTCCTTGACTCCTCCTGGAAGTCCAGCTTCCCCTCAGCTTTCCACAGGTGTTGATCTTGAACCCCAAACTCTATTTTGGCATTTGATTCTGGAAAATCCAACCTGCAATAGTCTCTGAGTGTAAATGTAAGAGAAAGGAGAAACAAGGAGGAAATGAAAACGAATTTAAAGAAAAGGAATTTCCAGCATGTGGGGAAATAAAATGTGTGTGTGTTGATTTCTTAGGACATATTACCTTGGGAAGCTGTTCTGCATTATTAGTGTATACAGTGTTACAAAACAGAAAAAGGTCATTGACCCACAGTGTCCAAGAACATGGGCCCACACGTGCGAATTTTTCCTATGCTGGGATCACATTACTATGTATGGGAGACATTTGTGGAGCCTTCATTTCCATGTGGAAGCTTCAGAAGAAAAATAACCACTTTGTGTCTCTGGAGAGGACACTCTGATAATGGAGGAATGTCCGATATATTTTTCATGAACATCAGAGGGACACAAAGCAGATAAGCTGCCAAGTGAAATTTCACAGGACGGGCATATTCCTAGTGGTCAGAGAGAAAGAATTCAGAAGAGCTTTTTGAGTAAGTGCTTTCAGAGACAACTTCTCCAAATTTCAGAAGAGGTGAATTGGGAGTGGGAGATCCCTCCTGTCTCCAGGCTGAGAAAGGGGAATTCTGTTACCTGCATGTTGCCCCAGTGCAAACGGGTTCACCTGGAGAGCCCAGTGGCATCTCAGCTCCGTGGTCAAGGTGGTGCTGGGGGAACCAGGTTCCATTGTAGACTCTGTCCTGGCTCTCACTCACTCAGCTTCCCTGGGCCTCAGTGTCCTCCCCTACAGAACAGGATTTTAGTAACTACCCTTTAAGGTTATTGTGAGGCTTTCATATGTGTGTTTGGGTAATCCCTCTGAATAGGTTGGCTGATCGTTAATTGGCCAAGTTATGGCCCTGGAGAGGAGTACATTGGTTAAAATCTCCTGTGTTAACTACAAAACCATCAGGGAGCCACGGACACTCAGAAGGGTGGGAGATGGTTACATTCATGGGGATGAGTCCTCTGAGATCCTATCAAGGAGGAGACATATGCTGAGGCCTCAGAGAAGGCCACTTCCCATCGCACCTGCTCATGCCCTGTCCTTCAAGAAAAGCTCTCGCTAATCCATGCAGTTTCTTATCTCAGTCTCCATCTTGTCTGTGATGATTCCATAATTATAAAGTCTCCTCGTATAGACTATGGGGGCTCACATAATTATAGATGCTTAAAATATGCTAAATTAGAATACTGAAAAATTGAGTGCCCGCCTTCCACGGGCGTGCACATACAGCTGATCAGATCATTTCCAGGATAGCATGTGTGCTTGTCTCAATTCTTACTTTTGAAGAATTCCCAAATGTAGCCAGCAGATGGCGATAGGTGATCATATTTGAACTGAAGGAAAACCAGGTTTTCTTTCAGTAGTTGTTTGTTGTTTTATCTTCCTTTTCCTTTCAATGAAGTGAAGTTTGTGCCTTGAGGCAGAATTAAAAACACTCAGAAATGTAACTGTAAGGAAACATAGCAACTCAAACTACGGCTTAAAATCTTCCAAAACATTGTTATATTTACTTTCAAGTATTTTTTTGGGGGGTAGAGGGCAAGCTTTAGAAATGGGGAAGAGTAAAAGGGTAAATATTTTGGACACTTGCCCACATGGAGGTAAATAGCTTGTAATGAAGCTGTTCATTTCTGGAGTACTCGGAGATACTGTAACCTGGCAATTAATGGGTCTGGCTGCTTGTCACCACTTGAGCCAATCCAGCAGAGACAGGGTTGAATCATATATGAGCATTTATTCCAATAATGCCAACAGTCTAGGCGAGCAGCAGGTCATCCACAAAAATCTGCTCTGCCCCCCACCATAAATCAGCTGCTTATTGGTTAGAAGGAAAAAAGATTACATGGGGAAGTAGGTAAAAGGGATAAGAATGGGTATGTAAAATGGGCAGTTTACAGGTAATGCTGGTTGGGGGTTTGCAAGGGCCTGTGGGTATGCAAAGAGCTGGGGGCTTTCAAAAGGCTGGTGCCTCTGGTTTCTGCAACAAGGTTTTTGATCTGTCCATGATAATAGGCAGCTCCCCAATGTGGAGGATGGGCCTCATTTCCAGGTGAGCTCGCAGGTCCCACGTGCAACTCCCAGCCAGATTACAATGTGCTTTCTTTAATCAGAACCAGTCATGGTTAACAAAGCATGATTAATATTTCTTATAATTATAGCTGGTCCCCAATATGCTATTTCTGCCTCTAAGAATACTGCTTTCAATAGGTGTTCTTTGTATTTTACTTTCACACCTATTTGGCCAAAAATTGTGGGCTCAGCCTTTAGAAGATTCATTTTACAGATCACAGATGTTCTAAATGTTTAATTCTTAAACTCAGAATGCAGCCTGAATTCCAGGGCTGAGTTTTGCTTCTGTTGAAGGTTATCTATCCACCATCTCCAGCTATGTGCCTGCAGATGAGATGCCAGGGGGTCACTCTGTGTCTGGACTTGGTAAGAAAAGCCTTAGGAATGTTTTATTTCTCTCCAGACATAAAGATGCTTTGTGCACAAATGCCCTGTATTGCTGGGACACAGTTACCCATGGGCAGAAAGACGGGCAAAGAAGAACAATAAGAATACTAGCAGCCAAGTGTGTAGTTATTTGCTAAGGTCAATGTTACGATTAGGAAAGATTACAAAAAATGTCAATGGCAGAATATAAAAATTGTTCATATACTATTTCCTGACTTTTGAAAATGACTTTAAAATGGTAGAGTCTTAGCTGTTTTCTGTGTTAAACTTTATTCTATTGCTTCAGAATTGTGACGCCACAAGTGAGAGGGGATGTCTATATTTCCAAGTGAACAAGGTCAAGTTGGAAGGCCAGAGACAAAGCAGAGGAAGTGTGTGTGTTAGTGTGTGTGTGTGTGTGTGCATGTGTAAAGAATATTTCTGCCTTTGCTTTGTGCCACAGATCCTATACACGGCTATTTTCTGAGTAGTGGCTCCACTATAAAGCTCACTGTTATTTCTGTAGCTAAGTGAAAGGCGTTTGTGTCCCCATGAAAACATCCTTCTAGTTATGTGACTAGTTATGCTTATCCAGTTAGCCAAGACACTGAAAAACAAAACATAGACAAAAATATATGAAAAATAATTTTTTAAAATTTTAAATTACAGTTGATATTCAGTGTTATTTTATATTAGTTTCAGGTGTACAGCAGAGTGGTTAGACCTTACTATAATTTACAAAGCGATCTCCTGATATTTCAAGTACCCATCTGGCACCATACTTAGTTATTACAATACTAGAGGCCCAGTGCATGAAATTCGTGCATGGGAGTGTGGGGGTCCCTCAGCCCAGCCTGCACCATCTCCAATCCGGGACCTCTCAGGGGATGTCCGACTGCTGGTTTAGGCCCAATCCCTAAGGGCAGTTGGCAGTCAGACATCCCTTTCACAATCTGGGACCGCTGGTTCCTAACCGCTCACCTGGCTGCCTGATTGCCCCTAACCACCTCTGCCTGCCAGCCTGATATTCCCTAACTGCCCTCCCCTGCTGGTCTGATCGCCCCTAACTGCCTCTGCTTCCCAGCCTGATTGCCCCTAACTGCCCTCCCCTGCTGGCCTAGTCACCCCTAACCACCTTTGCCTTGGCCCCCACCACTATGGCTTTGTCCAGAAAGATGTCTGGTCTAATTAGTATATTACCCTTTTATTAGTATAGATTATTGACTATATTCTCTATGCTGTACTTTACATTCCCATGACTATTCTGTAACTACCAATTTGTACTCCTTAATCTCTTCATCTTTTTGACCCAGCTCCCCAAAACTCCATCACATCTGGCAACCATCAGTATGTTCTCTGTATCTGAGTCTGTTTCTGTTTTGTTTATTTTGTTCTTTAGATCCCACATATAAGTAAAACCATATGATATTTGTCTTTCTCTGTCTGACTTATTTTGTTTAGCATTATACCCTCTAGGTCCATCCATATTGTCAGAACTGGTGAAATCTCCTTCTTCTTTATGGCCAAGTAATATTCCATTGTGTATATGTACCTCTCTTCATTACCTAGAAAAAACACACCAAATTTTAAAGACCTTTAGAGTTTTTAATTTGCAATTTTATACCAACTAGTGCCTTCATTGAATATCCTGAACAAAATTTTAAAAGGTCAACAATAAAAAAATTGACCTCTAATATCTATTTGTGGAAGTATAAAGACTGTAGCTTTGACTATGAAAAGGGGGGAAAAAAAACACCTAAAGAAAGTCACTGTAAAAGAGAATTTTCAAGCAACTCACTTAAAAAACCTTCCAAATATTTTTTAATCTGAATCTAAAAATTCTTGAGCATTAAACAGATTTTTTTAAAGAACAAAATAAATGTGAAGATTTGAACATAGAACTACTTGTTATGTACACAAGTGTCTAGCTTGAGACCCTGAGAGAATTAAAACATGTGCCTCTGGAATCTTCCTTGAAAGTAAAAGTTTAACCTGCTTGAGTGCCAGCTTTGTGAGTTTTCTAATCCTAAAGAGCAGCCTGAGAATTCTCAGACCATGGCTGGGGTGGAGGAAAGTCCAGGGCTTAGTTAGGGTAGGGAGGCTTCTGCCCCAAGCAGTTTCCAGATAACACTGTTCTGGGGCTGACCAGCAGACCCAGAGTGATGAATGTATGGGTTACTCTGACACAATGTTTGCTGTGCAAGAGAGGCTAAGGGACGGCCTGGCCAAAGGGACCAGGCAGCCTCAATTGCCTGCCTCATTAGCCTTTTATTGTAACAGTTTGAGATAGTTTATCTTTAAGATACAATCAGTAGGGGAAGTAATCTTGGGAGGACACATGCATTTGTAGTGTCCTTTAAGCAAGGACACCTAAAGATTAAGATTAAGGCTTCCAGTAAATACCTGGGGGTCTGCACATGCACAGACTTGTTTGGAAAGGTCAAGGAATAATCAGGGGCACCACCTTCAACACTCCCCTAAGTCTCCCCTAAGTCGGAATTCTGATAAACAAGGCAGGTGGACTTCCACACACTTCCCTTTTCTCAGAATATCCTCCTTACAACTTTCCAATCAAGTCTCTTGTGCTCCCCAACACTGTTCGATCACTACCAGTTACCTAGTTCAAAGCCAATGTGCCTGACACTTGGAAAGACCAAAATTCAAGCATCAGACTGTGGAATAAGAAAGGTTTATTGATGGAGAAGGCACCAGTCAAGAAGATGGGTGACCCACTGGTACCTCAGATCTATCTTGCTCAATGGACCTGACCCAGGGTTTTAAGGACCTGGAGGAGCAGGTATGCCAACATGCTGGTGGGATGAGTTTTATTTGGAGGACCTTGGAAGTTGGCCACTTATGGTAAAGAGTTCTGGTGTTCAAGTTCTGGTTATGACCTGGTCCTTTGGTTCCATGGGGGTGGGCGGGAAACTTAGGTTCCCACGCAGCTTGGAGTCCAAGTTCTCTTCTCTGCACATGCTTTGGCTGTGTGACTTATAGTTTTGGTCTGTCATCTTGGTCTGTTGTTGTCTCTGAAAAAAACAACTCTCATTAGCTGGTTGTATAGTTACAAATCCACTCCAACCTGCTTACACACTCAAACACGAATACACCCAGGTCCACAGAGCCTGGGCCTCCGGGGAAAGAGGACTGCCTGAGACTCAGCACCCTCACCCTCAGAAGTGCCAAGCACCATGCCTTTTCTTCCCATGCCCTCCTCTCTCCTCTGCTGTGTAGAGAAGTCACCCCCAGGCCTTTTTGCTCCTGGCACAAGTTTGGCCTGTGATTGCTGGTGGAGAATGTGGTTGAGCCCTAGTCAGCAGCTAAGAGGCAGAGGGCTTTGGGAAGAACAACTGGGCTCCATACTTGTGGCTACAAGGAAATCTCTGGGCTTTGGGTCACCAGCTCACGGCCTGCAGCACTGGTGCAAACAATCAAGGATCGACTGTATTCCACCAACTGAAGATCCACTGCTTTTCAGTTCATTTCCCATGGTCCTTCTCCCTGTAAACCCTTTTGGTGTACTTTTCCTTCTGCCTGTATTAACAATTTGTGAGAAGGTAAGGGACAGTGAGCCTCAGGCTCATTCAGAAGGCTTTCTGTGCAAACCCAAGAGAAAGATACCTATTTGCAATTCTGGCAAATTCTGCCCTAAGACTGGCATTCTTTGTCCACTTTCCTGGGTTTTTGTGGGGGTCTATACAACTCGTTGTCTTTTTTTTTTTTTTTTTTTTAATTGAGAGGAAGAGGGTAGGAGGAGCAGCAGGGTGAGGGAGAGGAGAAAGGAAAACACAGTTGTGGCTTCTGGAGAATGTGCTTAGGTTATGGGTTTTCAGAGTACTTGCTCTGATTCCTACAAATTCCAGTCTGATTTTACAATTCAAGAAAATATGGGGGGTATGGGGGGGGTTAATAAGTATTATTTGTGTTGCAGAATAGTCACAGAATAGACAACTCTTATACTCAAGTTCAAGCATAATCATTTGCAGGGGTCCTCAAATTTTTTAAACAGGGGGCCAGTTCACTGTCCCTCAGACTGTTGGAGGGCCAGACTATAGTTTTTTAAAAAAAAAACTATGAACAAATTCCTATGCACACTGCGGGCCC
Organism: Plecotus auritus; assembly: GCF_963455305.1. Taxonomy (NCBI): domain Eukaryota; kingdom Metazoa; phylum Chordata; class Mammalia; order Chiroptera; family Vespertilionidae; genus Plecotus; species Plecotus auritus. The sequence continues at coordinate 74,750,440 of NC_137782.1, read as the reverse complement.
GGGACGAGTCGGCTGCTATGCAGGACAGGCAGCAGCACCCGGCAGGCCAGATAAATGTCCTTGGCAGGCCGCATGTGGCCTGTGGGCCGTAGTTTGAGGACGCCTGATTTAGAGGAATACAATTCAGCATTAACATAATGTATAATAAATCTTAATATGTGAGCCCAAAACCTAGTGAAATTGCAGGCTTTTCCCTGCCTGTTTTCTAATGTATATTTTATAGGAGCACAGTGATGATACAAGTGTCTGGTAATTGCTGCAACTTAGAGTATTTGCTAGAGGGCAGAGGTAATTCCAAAGATATACACAAAAAATGAATTTTTAACTTTTTTCATTTTAATATCTTGCAATCAGATATAGAGCCAAGAAATAAAATCTTGAGAAATAATCCTAAATTATGATCACATGTGTTTGTGTATAAAGCAATTCTATCCACTATGAAAACCTTTTTCTCTTAACTTTTTTATCTTTATTGAAAGTATTACAGATGTACCATTTTTTTTCCCATTGATCTCTTCCACCCTCTACCACCACCACCCCTAGACCTTCACCATACTATTGTCTGTATCCATGGATTGTGCATGTAAGTTCTTTGATTAATCTCTTCCCATGCCCCTCTCTCCCACCTTCCCTCTGTGACTTGTCAATCTGTTCCATGCTTCTATGTCTCTGGATCTATTTTGTTCATCAGTTTATTTTTTCATTAGATTCCACATGAGTGAGATCATATGATACTTGTCTTTCTCTGACTGGCTTATTTCACTTAGCATCATACTCTCCAGGTCCCTCCATGATGTCTCAAAGGGTAAGAGATCCTTCTTTTTTAGTGCTGCATAGTATTCCATGGTGTAAATGTACCACAGCTTTTTTATTCTCTGAACTACTGATGGGTACTTGGGCTGTTTCCAGATCTTAGCTATTGTAAATTGTGCTGCTATGAACATAGAGGTGCAGACATTCTTTCTGACTGGTGTTTTGGGTTTCTTAGAAGGGGGATCACTGAGTCAAATGGCAGTTCATATTTTTTTTTAAAGGAAACTCCATACTGTTCTCCACAGTGGCAGCACCAGTCTGCATTCCCACTAGCAGTGCATAAGGGTTCCTTTTTCTCCACATCCTTGCCAGTGCTTGTCCTTTGTTGATTTGTTGATGGTAGCCATTCTGACAAGTATAAGGTGATACCTCATTGTTGTTTTAATTTGCATCTCTCTTATGATTAATGACATAGAGCATTTTTTCATATGTCTCTTGGCCATCTGTATGTCCTCTTTAGAGAAGTGTCTATTCAGGTCCTTTGCCCATTTTTTATTGGATTGTTTGTCTACCTTTTTGTCTTAAATGCACATGTAAAAATCTTAAAGATATGTATTTATAATATTTATAAACATGTGCATATTTATGCTACACAAAAGCACCTATAATTTCATATGTTTTTCTGTGTATGTATTATGTATTATTTTTTAACTAGTTTTGGTGGCTTATTAGGTTTGTTTTTCAACCTCTCTCCCTCTTTCCCCCAATCTCTCTCTCCTTAAGACAAGGCAGTTAAATTGCCCTTGAACCAGTTTCAGACTTGAAAGATTTAGTAAACAAAAACACTTTGTAACATTTTTGGTAGGAGTTCTTAACAGATGCATTCTTCCTCTTGAGGTTTTCCCTGCTGTTTGATCTTTTCCTCCAAAGTAATTCCTTATAACACGATGGGCAAAAACCCAGGCGGGGTAATTATGCTGAGATGGGCCCACAGCCAGGACACTGCATCTGTCCTTTAGGACAATAGCTGTCATCCCTGTAAGGCTGCCCTAGCCATTGTGGCTGTGGGCTGCCAGGACTCCCAGGGACTGGACAGGAGAGGATGGCTGTCTAGATTAGGTGATGGGTCAGAAGTTTGTATTGGGCTGAGTTTCTTTAAAGCTACTGCAGTAAGCATTACTCAGGACCTTAAGGGAACAAAGCATGGAGTGAGGTGGTGGGGGCAGAGATAGTAGCATAGAATCAGGATGTCTGGTGAAGCAGAACTTTTCTTTTGTTTTTAGTTATTTAAAATTGCCAGCTGCTACTCTTTCTAGAGTGAAGTCACCAAGCCAACATAGGGAACTCAACTCTTCCAGGAATAACTTGCTCTTTTAAGTTATGCTACTATAAGGCAAAAGAGGATATTTGTTCCTATGGGCAGTCACAGAAATGGACTTCTTGTGGGGAGTTTCAGGTGAACGTAGGCATACAGGATCCTGGCATCCCTCTCTGATAGCCTCTTTCAGAGGAAGGTAGAAATAATAGGTTTTACCTCCAGTTTCTGTTTGCTTCAATCTCCTGCCCCAACTCTCTACCATGTGTCACTAAATGAGAGCTGCGACAATGAGAGCCCAGGCCGTATTCAGTCAACACCATGGTTGGCCATTGAGGATACTACAGTGCTTTGGTCACCCAGGACTTCTGACATTGAACAGTGCACAGTGGGTTGGAGGGGAGTGGGATGGGATGGCTCCTTTCAGGAACCCTGTTCTGTATTCTTCCAAATCTGACTATAGTCATTTTCTGTCACAACTTAACAAATTTACACAATTTTAGTGGCTTAAAACAACATGAATGTATTATCTCAGTCTCTGTGGGTCAGCAGTCCAGACGTGGGTTACCTGGGTCCTCCGCTTAGGTTCTCACCTGGCTGAAATCAAGGTGTCAGGGCTGCAATCTGAGCCAAGGTCTCTCAAGTTCACAGGTGGTTGGCCAAATTCAGGGCTTACAGTTGTAGAATTTAATTCATTAGCTCCTAAAGGGCTCCCACTTTTCCATACCAGGAGGCTTTCTCCACAGCATGGCCTTTGTGTCTTCAGAACCACGGGAGTGTCTCTGCTGACTCCTCCCTTTTCTGACCTGTACACCCTCTCTCTTGAGGGCCTTACCTAATTAGGTCAAGTCCAACCAGAATAATCTCCCTCAGAATTACTTTAGAGTCAAACAATTAGGTACCTTAATCATATTTACAGAATCCCTTCCCTTTTGCCAGATAACATAATTAATCACAGAGTGGCATCCTCTGGTAGTCACACATACTCCAGGGGAGGAGATTACACCTGGACCCCAGGAGTGGAGGTCTTGGAAGAATTCTGCCTGCCACATTGTCGAGAACATTCCCTTTATTTCCAAGTTAAAATTTTAATGTTCTAGCCAGCAGATTGCCACTTGGTATAGATATTCTAACTAGGTATTGTAAACATTTCATTATCTATGCAGTAACAAAATAAATTCAACTAGAAACTTCTCAACTGGCATAGTATCACATTCATTGAAAAAACTTAGAGGTCTATATTTAATTGTAAGTTTTTTTTTATTCAGTCCAACTTGTATATATCAGAGAAGCCTAAAGGCATGAATTAGAGATTAAAGAGAGTTTAGAGCCCAAGCTGGTTTGACTCAGTAGATAGAGCGTCAGCCAGCGGACTGAAGGGTCCCAGGTTCAATTCCCGTCATGGGTACATGCCTGGGTTGTGGGCTTGGTCCCCAGTAGGGGGCATGCAGGAGGTAGTTGATCAATAATTTTCTCTCATCATTGATGTTTCTATCTCCCACTCCCTTCTTCTCTGAAATCAATAAAATATATTTTAAAAAATACATAAAAAAATTCTGGGGGATTTTTCAAAAATAAAAGAGAAAAGTTACATGTATGGATCTAATTTATTATAATACACAATATATATTTTATATACATAAAATCTAATTTATTCCCTTTATCAATTCTTAGAATACATAGATCTTTTATATCTTAATCAACAAATCTAAACTTGCCCAGAAAATTTATTCTCATTGACAGATGAGGAGTATAGTATTAAATAAAGTATAAAGAAAACTAGATATGTGAGTTATGTCAATTATGTCATGCCAAAAGGTTCATGAGAAAACTGAAGCTAGAATAGAGATCTTCAAGGCCTGTAAAACTTTGAAAATGTCATGCTGCTTCAACTTTGAACTACAAACATCTAAGTCTCTCTGCTCAAAGTCTACAAGTTAACAGATCCTCTTTGCCTGGTGTGTTTGAGAAACAGCACTGAGCACACTCGCTCTGCATGGTCAAAACCTCACTTAACATTGTCAAATAGGTCTTAGAAACTATTACTTTAAGCAAAATGACATGTAGGGAAACCAATTTTATGTTAGGCTAATTATATAAACAAGAATTAACTTCTAGGACATGTTTCTCACAAAAACATCACCAAACCTCCAAATAAAGACCCAAAACATTTCTAATATTAATAATTAAAATAAATGTGAACTACATATGCATTTAAGAAAGATGAATAAAAACAAGAGTGATTTTCCAACCTGCTTATTCTACTTAGGGTGTTGGATGGCTGGAGCCTCTCCCAACAACTCAGGGAGTAAGGCAGAACCCACCCTGGACAGGATACCCTTCCATCACAGGGCCACTCACACACACCCACACTCAGACTGGAACAACATAGACACCTCAAGTCATCTCATGTACACATCTCGGGAATGTGGGAGGAAATTGAGAGACCCTGGAGAGAACCCACATGAAGAAGTCATGCAAACTTCACAGACAGTGGCCCCAGCCAGGAAGAAATTCCCTGCCCACCCCACCCCCACCCCCCAGCCCCCATCAATATTATAACTGAAGGACATTGAACAAACTGTTGTTTGAGGACCTGCTGTAGTTGGAAGCAGAGAACAGTTGAGCAGGCAAGATAGTAAGATAAAGAAAATTCCAAGTTCCCCACAAATGATGTTTTCCTTCATAATTTTGTTGGAAAGTGAATTAACTGAATCTAGGGCAAATTCAGATTCAGTTATAAGTTGGAAGATATTCCTTGAAGTGAAATGCAATGACAACGCTCCTTGGATAATCTAGAGTTTGGGATTTTGCATTTGGCTGTTCTTTTAAAATGAAAAATGGAAATCCAACTAAATTTCTTAATGCATTTTAAAACAGCTTTATTGAGATATAATTTACACCATAAAATTCACATATATGATCTTTTAGTGAATATACTGAGTTTTGCAACAATCACCGTAATCCATTTTTAGAACATTTCCATCATGCTGATAAGATCCCTCAAATTCACTTAAGTTAATCCCCATCCTCTGCCCTAGCCCCAGATAATTACTAACTTCCTGCTTTTACAGATTTGCCTGTTTCACCATTTCATATGAATGATATCATATAATATTTAGCCTTTCACATCTGTTTTCTTTCACTTTATATCATGTTTTAGTGGTTTATCCATGTAGAATTTACCAAAATTATATTACTTTTTATTGCTGAATGGTATTCCATTGTGTGGATATACCACAATTTGTTTAATTCTATTCAACAGTTGCTGGACAATACATTTGGTTCCAACCTGTCTATTATGATAATTCTGTTGTGAACATGAGTGTGCACGTCTTTGAGTGGACAGAGGTTTTCAATTCTCTTGGGTAGAAAATACCTAGGGATAGAATTGCTGGGCTATGTTATAAATTAACACTTTACTTTTAAGAAACTGTCAATCTGTTATCCAAAGTGACTGTTCCATTTTATGTTTGTTTAATCACTAAAATTTAAGGTTTCTGTTTCTCTACATTCTTAATAATTTCCTATTTGTTTGTTTTAAATCACGGCCATTTTAGTGTATATGAAATGGCATCTTATGGTTTTATTTGTATTTCCCTAATAATTAATGATGTTGAACATCTTTTCATGTGCTATTAGCCATTTGCATATCTTCTTTGATGAAATGCGGTGCATATTAAAATCTTTTGCCCATTCTATAGTTGAGTTATTTATCTTATATATTGATCTGTAAGACTTTGTATATTCTGACTATACATTTTTTATCTGATATGATTTGCAGATATTTTCTTCCAGTCTATAACTTGTCTTTTTATTTTCTTAATAGTAATTTTTGATGCACAGAAGTTTTGAATTTTAGTGAAGACCAATTTGTTAATTTTTTTTCTTTTGTATGTTCTGCTCTTAGTGTCATATCTAGAACATATTTAACCTAAGGTCTGGAATATTTCATCCTTTGTTTTCTTCTAAAAGCTTTATAGTTTTAGCTCATACTGTAGGTCTCTTGCCTTTGAACATAAAAGATGTTCTAGGATCTGAGCCCAACAATAGCACAGTGCCATGAGGAATTGGAGGTTTCTTAGCTTCTGTTTATTTCCTTCTTCCCATTTATTGATGGGATAGTCACTGGCACCACTCAAACCTGCGCAAAAGACCAGCATGATCATTCATACTTTTTTTTGCTTTGTCTTGTTTCTTAATAAGCTTCCAACTTGTTAGCATATAACTTCCCCTGGAAAAAATTTGATGACAAAAATGTTATTATTTCAAAGACTTTCCTGCCAACTTTGGATTAGTTCGAGGCTACATCAAATAAGATAATGCATGTGAAAATGTTTCCAAAACCATAAGAATGCCAAACAAATGCTAGGAATCATCACGATTGCATGCAGAGGATAAGAGTAAACAGAAGCAACTGTCATGCTTTTAGAGGGCTTAGACAAAATGAATGGCAATGTCAGCATAAGAAGATAAAAACCAGATTTGTAGATAATCCACCTGTGGGTTGTTAAAAGTTGACTTTATCTGTATTACCCAAATTATTAAGGAGTTGGGTCAGGATCAAAGAGGTTCCTCTTGCTTGGTTGGATATGGGGGATAAGTGTGTCTTAGTAATCAGTATGTTCTCTTGAGGTGAGGCAGAAACTTTGCCCTGAGATATTGATTTCTCTTGTTAATGGATGGCCCTCCTCCATGGGTGTAGGTGGAATTAGCATCTGCTTTTATAATGCTGAAAACCCCAACAACCTAAAATTCTCCTCTACATAGTGAGATAGTTACGTTGCTTGAAATTTCCAGGATTAGTGGACACTTAAGGGCAATATATGAAAATGTAAATATTTGTACTGAGTCAAGGAATTACTACTTAGTGCTAACAAAACACTTTGCTAGAGTTATAGCCCTTATTAATCCCCTTGCTATCAACTGTCACCCAGCAGACAACTAAAGCCTAGAGGTTTGCTCACAGTCCAGATCCAATTTGGAGAGAAGGGGGAAAGGGGTAGAACCTTGTGCAGATCACCGCTGGAGTTGGTGATATAGATGCACAGGTCCTGGCAATTAGCAGGAATAAAAAGGGGATTGCTGCCCTGGAGGTTGGGAAAGAGATCCCCAGTGTAGGGAAGATGGAGGCTATGGTGGAACTGTGTTCCTATAGAAAAATATTGCCTCTGAGAAGCCCTGGCTCTGCATTATAATGAACATTAATATTTTCAGCCAGCTGACAGCTTGGAGTTCTCAATTCTTGGGCTGTTCATAATTTTATTTAATGTTTCTCAGGCATCCCATTTCTGTATCCAAAACCTGGCTGTTTTGTGGCAGTATTGATTAGCATTTATTGATCACAGTTCTTCATGGATAGATATTTTTGTGTTCCCTATTTTATAGAAGATAGAAGGTCAAAATCTTGCTCTGCTATAGGGCATTAGAGATTGACCCATGATGATCATTATAATCCAGGAAACTGTAAGCTACACAGCTTCAGACAATCCATCTAAAAAGGCAGGATATTGGAAAGTTGTGAGGAAACTAAAGCCACTGGAACTTCACAATGGCCCCAAATTTACTCCCTACATTAATGCTGTGAATACTTAGGCAGTGGATGCCTAGTGCCTGTGGGCTCAGGAAGATTGGAGGAATGTAGCAATCATTTTTCAGCTTGCTCAGTTCTAAGGCTCCCTGTAGATCTGTTAATAAATCAAAGCACATATGGGGAATGAAGAGGCAGAGGAAATAGGGAGGGGCCCAAGCTCAGAGATAAAAATTGCCAAGAAAGAGCCTGCCTTTATAGAAGGGAAAACAAGGAGCAGGAAGAGAGAGAAGGGAAATAATAAACAAGAGGAGTTTTCAAGGTGCCCTGGTGTGACACACCACAGGGGCTGGAAAACAGTCAACATTTGATATTAGAGAAGAGAAGGCAGGAAACACATCCTGGGAATAACCTTAGCACCTATTGCAAAGGCTTCCCAGCTGAGCTCATAAACAAATGCAAAACAGCTCTCAACAGCCAGTGCCATACAGTCTGTAAGACCTTTTCACCAATATCAGTGGGCTAGTCATGCTGGAGCAGGCTTTGCACTAGTCCCTTTTACACAGCCCGTTCACTCTGTGTCCTTCTATTTATCATTCCATTAAGATCCTTGTATGTTGACAATTCAACAGGGAGCTTTCATATTTCCCAAGTATACATGTATATAAACATTGGACATGAAATGGGCTATTCTCTTTGACTTGGCCCAGGTATCCTGATTGCCTTCTGTTGGGCCCATCCAGATTCTGTCTTGGCCTAAGCATTTGGTCAGGTACATTTCTATGGCTCACTTGGATTCCCTTCTATTACACCACCTCCAATGTTTGTTGTTGTTGTTGTTTTTCATGATAGTTTCCTTTGGCAGAAATCTTTTTCTAATTGAATTTATTGGAGTGATATCCTATCTAATAAAAGAGTAATATGCAAATTAACAATCACTCCACTACACCCACCAGCCACACCCACCAGCCAATCAGGAGCAAGTATGGAAATTAACCCAACCAAGATGGCTGCGGCCACAGAGAGAGCAGGAGGGAGGCTTGGGTTTCCCCGGCGATGGAGGAAGCCAAGCTTTCCGCACCCTGCACTCCAGGCTACAAAGTTTCAATTATAGAAGATAAATAAATCCCAACAAAAATGGCGGCAGCCACGGAGCTGGAGAGAGCAGGAGGCTAGGGTTGCCCCCAGCGATGGAAAAAGGCAAGCTTCTGAAGCCCTGGCCTGCCTTCGCCGCCTCTGCTTAAGGCCACAACGTTTCAATTATAGAAGATAAATATATCCCAACAGAAATGGCTGCTGCCACGGAGCGAGCAGAAGGCTTGGCTCCGCTCCAGGCTACAAAGTTTCAATTATAGAAGATAAATAAATCCCAGATACCAGGGCCTCCACTTGGGTCGCCGGGGTGTGTGGCCAGCCTGCAAACCACCACAGGCCCCTCGCCCAGGCTGCCCCATGCCCCAAGGGAACCCCCACCCTGATCTGGGAAGCACTTCAGGGCAAACCAGCTGGCCCCCACCCATGCACCAGGCCTCTATCCTATCTAATAAAAAAGTAATATGCAGATTGACCATCACTCCAACACACAAGATGACTGCCCCCATGTGGTCAAAGATGGCTGCCCCCATGTGGACACAAGATGGCCACCACAAGATGGCCAGCAGGAGAGGGCAGTTGGGAGGGACCAGGCCTGTAAGGGAGGGCAGTTGTGGGTGATCAGGCCAGCAGGGGAGGGCAGTTGGGAGGGACCAGACCTGCAAGGGAGGGCAGTTGGGGGCGATCAAGCCTGCAGGGGAGGGCAGTTAGGGATGACCAGGCTGGCAGAGGAGGGAAGTTGGAGGTGACCGGGCCTGCAGGGAAGGGCAGTTGGGGGGGACCAGGCCTGTAGGGGAGGGCAGTTAGGGGTGACCAGGCCTGCAGGGGAGGGCAGTTAGGGGCAATCAGGCTGGCAGGGGAGCAGTTAGGCATCAATCAGGCTGGCAGGGGAGCAGTTAGGCATCAATCAGGCTGGCAGGGGAGTGGTTAGGGGGTGATCAGGCTGGCAGGCAGAAGCGGTTAGGGGCAATCAGGAAGGCAGGCAGGCAAGCAGTTGGGAGCCAGCAGTCATAGATTGTGAGAGCAGTCCTGGTGGGATTGGGCCTAAACGGGCAGTCGGACATCCCTCGAAGGGTCCCAGATTGGAGAGGGTGCAGGCTGGGCTGAGGGACAAAACCCCCCACCCCATGCACGAATTTGAGGAACCAGGCCTCTAGTTGGTTAATAAAATCATACAGGTTTCAAATGTACAATTCTATAGCACATCATCTCCATACTGTATCGTGCGCTCACCACCCAAAGTCAAATCTCTTTCTGCCCCCTATTTTTATCCCCCTTTTGCCCTCTTCTACCTCTCCCCATCTCCTTTTCCCTCTGGCAGTCACTATACTGTTGTCTGTGTCTGTATTTTTTGCTTAATCCCTTCATCTTTTTCACTCAATCCCCTCCCCTCTGACAGCTGGCAACAATTCTTAATCTCATCCAGCTTGCTTTTTTTAGTGATACCAGATTCTTCGGCTGGTCAAGCCAAGTAACCAGACTCAGCAAAATAAGAGATGGGAAGATATAGAAATGTTTAGAAAGGCATTGGTACCTTTCATTACCTATAGATCCTTTCATTACCTATAGAGATTGTTTCTACTTTTAGACAATCTCCCTTCTCTGAGGTCTCCCCATGTAGCTAAAGTACCCCAGCATTCTTCAAGGTTTGGTATCTGGTTTTCTGTCTTCCTTTTTATACATCTATGATCAACTATCATCCTGATGATTGTCTCCACTGGCCATGTGGAGAGATTCTTTTTACATTCCAACACTCTCTATCCCATCCCTTGAGCCACTCTCTAATAGGATTATACTCAGGACCTTGGCATGAAACCTTCAATTCCAATAACCCAATTTCTGAACATAATTATTCCTACATTTTTCCTCCCCTTGTTTTCTATACGCAGGTTTTCTGGATACCTTAAAACTTTTAATTGTTTCACTCCTTTTATTTCTTTAATTCTACTTTTTCCTTCCTTTTGTAGCCCACCTCTCCACAATGAAACACCTATGTTTCACTCACTTTTTATGTGTTCTTGCAAATCAGTATCCATCCATCCATTCCTTCCTAAAAGTAGGTGATAAATACCACCCCACCGATATCAGTCAGCTATGTAGACCACTGTTACTATAAACTATCGTCTCCAATATCCAATTAGCCTTCATTTTAGTTGTGAAGTTCTTTTACACAACTCTAGTTTGCTTGCTTCCTTAATTACAAAGATATTCTAAGTTGTTAGCACTCTTCTTATTCTCACCTACTCATTTAACCTTCACTGATGTCACTCACCCACAACTGCCTTCCCTTGCAGGCCTGGTCCCTCCCAACTTCCCTCCCCTGCTGGCCATCTTGTGGTGGCCATCTTGTGTCCACATGGGGACAGCCATCTTTGACCACATGGGGGCAGCAAGTGACATCAGTGAAGGTTAAATGAGTAGGTGAGAATAAGAAGAGTGCTAACAACTTAGAATATCTTTGTAATAATAAAGACACCAGAGCCATCAGGCATAAACTCCATCAGTGCTGCACTCACTCTTTGAGTATAGAAATGAGAGTAGCTTGTCTATTCTCTGCTTTTAAGGAATCATGTGAGTAGATTGGGCCATAACCTTAACTGAATTTCTAAAGTCTCTCTTGTTATGTAAGATAAAATATTCATAGGAACCAGAAATCAAGTTGTGGACATTTTTGAAGGCCATTCTGCCTATCACAGCAAACTGCAGGATTGTGTCTGCATTTAGCAAAACAGACACAATCCTTGCCTTCATGGAGTTTACAGAGTAGGAGGATGTTTAGATCTAAGCCAAAAGCTCAGATCTAAATCAAAGGATTAGATCTAAACCAAAAAATTATATAATAGTATAGTATGCTGAAATCTCTGAAGTAAGACCAGCTTGTGAAAGGTATGATGCAGATAAATGCCAACTGCTGTGGTCTGCAGGGATAAGGAATGTTTCGCCAAGGGCATGAAAATTGAATTGAGATTTGGATGATGAATGGGAGCCACCTAGATGAAGAGGGTTGAGGGAAGAGCATTTCAATACATTCTTAATTCTTGTGATTCCATCTCACTAGCACTCTTATATACCTATGTTGTCTATCCCACTGCTTTCCAAAATACCTTCTATATTAATGACTTGACCATCTGTATTAGTGATGGTCAAACTATAGCCGTGGGCTAAACTTGCCCACTGCCTGCTCTTATAAATACAGTTTTATTGAAACAAAACCACCCCCATTTGTTTAGGTATTGTCTCTGGCTTCTGGGTACTATAATGGCAGAGCTAAGTAGTCACAACAGAAACTGTATGGCTTGCAAAGCCTAAAATATTTATTTTCTGGCCTTTTACAGAAAAAAGTTTCCCAAATCCTGGTCTAGATGGATAAATGTATATTTCAAGGGAAGGATCAAGTTTGGAAGGAAGAACACACATTTGGTTTTGGATATGTTGAATTTAAGTGCTTTGAGGCATCCAAGCTGAAAAGGCAAATACATGTTTGGATATTTGAAGTTCAGTTTTTAAAAAATGGCTCAATGAGTAATTTAATAATTTTCCATACTCCTCTGAAAAGACTTATTGTTTTGTAGCCATGGTAACAAGTTACCATTACAGCCAGTTTTAAATCAGCTTAATCAATTATAATGCAATCAGAGAACAGGTTTTTGAAATCCAGCCAATGAGCAACAGTGCCCCTCTTTAAAAAGACAGCCAGTTGGCAAGAGCTTTACTCCAGTGAACATACTGGAAAGTCAACCAATTCACAGCAGTTTTACCCAAAGCAATCATGCTTCTTATAATGGATGTCAACCTATTCTCTGAACTATATACTTCCTAAAAATCCAGGGTAAAATTAGTAGTCTGCTTTGCTTGGAGAGGCTGTGCCTAAAAGTCATAACTCTTCCTTACATAGTAATAAATTCAGCTTTCCAATTCAGTCAATAAATGGTAGTTTCTTCCTTCAACTTACCCTGAGATTTTTTTTTAAGTAAATGCCTTAATATATAATGGTTGTGGTCATGGGAGAAGTGATCATTTAGGAAGAGCTTACTGAGTGAGAAGTCACAAGGGGCTAGGATTGAGTAACACAAACTCCAACATTAATGGTTATGCAGAGGAGGAGATTACAAAAGAGAGAATGCTGGATGGGCCACGGAGATAGGAGAAAAATCAAGAATACAGGATGTCCCAAAAATGTATACACACACTTTGAATAATTATAAAGGCAGTGTTTATTAAACTACATTTCACATACATATTTAGTATACATATTTTGGAGACACCCTGTGTATGTTGCCATGAACTGGGGCCAAAAACCATTTTAAGGATTATGGAAGAGTCAAGAGAGTCAAATGTCACTGAGAACCTTCCTAAGATAGAAACTGAAATTGTGAGAGAAAAAGATGGCGGCTGGCAAGATGGAGGTGAAGGAGAGGAATTGAGTGAGTGAGGGTATGAAAGGAGAGTGTGTGGATGTGCATGGTGTGTGTGTGAGTGAGAGAGGAAAAGTTAAATCTCGCAGGAGCAGCAGGGGCTGGCAGACAGGTTCTCCTTGACAAGGAGAGACTACCACCACTGCAGCACCCCCCGGACAGTGGGAATCCAGCATGGCGCCCATGCCATCTTGAAGGGGAGAACGGCCTTTTTTAGGAACTCATCAACACCACTAAGCAGACAGGCCTTGGAACTGTCCCCCGACCCAGCAGCCACTCCAGCCAAAATCCTGCTACCCCAGCTGCAGACCCGCGGACACTGGGACCTCCACCTCCAAAGGTGCACCGCTCGGCAGCAGTAAGTGCAACCTCCCCCTCCCCAGTGGCAGAACTCCGGATTTCCAAGTTTCCAGCCCCACAGGCAGATTCATGCATTTTCAGCCATGCAGGGCACTCCACTCCTTAGGCAGCATTTGGGAGCTGCTGAGAGCCCCCGAGGGTGTGATTCTGCACAGACAAGGGTGCGCAGCCCCGCAGTAGAAGTTCTGAATTCCCTCTTCCTGGATAACTGCCCACATTCACCCCAGCGGCTCAACCGCGCTGTCAGAATTCCTCAGAGTGCATCAGAACTCTGTGCCCGGCAAGCGCACCTCCACAGAGGCGAAGTTCCAACAGGCAGGCACCCTGAGCCCATCTACCCACAGGGCGCTAGTGGGAGCCACTGTGAGCTCTCCCTGGGTGCAATCTTGAACAAGCGGGGGCACACTCCCCCCCAGCAGTAGAAGTTTTGAATTCACTCATCCTGGATACTGGCCCACAGGCACCTCAATTGCACAGCTACACTGCCAGGGCCCTTCAGAGTCCTTCAGTATGCCTTGCTGGCAAACGTACCGTGGGTGCTCCTGTGAGCCCCCACTGGAAGTAAGCGCCTATCCACCACAGGTGCAACAGCAAAAGCTAGGTCTGCCCACCCCAATACTGCAGAACTCTGGGCAACACAGTCACGCCTTTCCAGAGAGCAGGCCCCCTGAGCCTCATCATCCCAACAGACGGTTCCTGGGTGCCACTGTGAGTCCCTGCTGGGCACGCGTGATTTTAGTAAAGGGTGCAAGACAGCAAAAATTGGGACACTCCCCTCCATGGCATCTGACTTCTAGACACCACAGTTGTGCCTCTCAAGCACACAGGCCTACATCAAGAGAACCCAAATAGCTCAAGTAGGGAGCTACACTACATTAACTAGCCCAGGAGAACTGAGAGATTACGCCAGTAGCACCATCCCCAAAAGAACCTGGGTAGCAAAGCAATTGGATCTACACTTAAAACATTACAGGAAAACATGGGTAGACAAAAAAGCAATCCCCAAAGGAAAGAAAAAGAGGAATCACCAGAAAGGGAGTTAAACAAATTCGAGGCTAGCAGCTTAACAGAGATAGAATTCAGAGTAATGGTTAGAAGGATGTTTAAATGGATGGATGACAAATACACACAACTCAATGACAAATACACACAACTCAGTGAGAACTATAAGGAGCTGAATGAGAATGTCACCAACATGAAAAGAAACCAAGAGGAGATGAAGAATGACATAGCTGCAATAAAGAACACAATGGAAGGCCTCGTAGACTAGAAGAGGCTGAATACCGTATCAGTGAATTAGAAGCAAAGGTAGGAAAAAACACACAAACACAGCAGCAACTGGAAAGAAGACTTAAAAAGCAAGAGGAGAGCCTAAGGGAGCTTTGGGACAACACAAAATGAAACAACATTCGCTTAATAGGGATACCAGAAGGAGAGGAAGAGAAGCAAGGAATAGAAAACCTGTTTGAAGAAATAATGACAGAAAACTTCCCTGATATCGGCAAGAAAAAAAACTATGCAAGTCCAAGAAGTACATAGAGTCCCAAACAAGTTGAACAACAAAAGACCAACACCAAGACACATCATAATTAGACTGGTGAACACCGACGACAAAGTAGGAATCTTAAAGGCTGCCAGAGAGAGACAGAAAGTTACTTACAAGGGATCTCCTATCAGAATATGAACTGACTTCTCAACAGAAACACACCAGGCCAGAAGGGAATGGAATGAAATATACAAAGTGATGCAAAGCAAGGGACTGAATCCAAGAATACAATACCCGGCAAGGCTATCATTCAAAATTGAAGGTGGAATCAGGAGCTTCACAGACAAAAAAGGGCTAAGAGAGTTTATCACTACCAAGCCAGCAATGCAAGAAATGGTAAAGGCACTGCTGTAAAAAGAAGAAAGAGAAAGGCAAGAAGAAACACAAACACTAAGGAAAAATATAACAACAAACATGTACTTGTCAATAATAACATTAAATGTAAATGGATTAAATGCACCAATCAAAAGACATAGGGTAGCTGAATGGATAAGAAAACATGACCCATATATTTGCTGTCTACAAGAGAGACACCTCAGAGCAAAGAATTCACACAGACTGAGAGCAAAGGGATGGAAAAATATTTTTCAGGCAAATGGAAATGAGAAAAAAGCTGGGTTTGTGATACTTATATATGATAAAATAGACCTCAAAGTAAAGGCCATAAAAAGAGATAAGTAAGGCCACTACATAATACTAAAGGGAGCAATTCAACAAGAAGATATAACTCTGGTAAACATATATGCACCCAATGCAGGAGCACCCAAATACATAAAAAAAACTCCTGGAAGATATCAAGGGAGAGATCGACAACAATACAATCATAGTAGGAGACTTTAATACACCACTAACATCACTGGATAAATCCTCTAGACAAAAAATCAGCAAAGAAACAGCAATTCTAAATGACACACTAGATCAAATGGACCTAACTGACTTCTTCAGAGCATTTCACCCCAAAGCCACGGAATATATGTTCTTCTCAAGTGCACATGGGACATTTTCAAAAATAGACCACATATTGGGTCACAAGCAAAGTCTCCCCCAATTCAAAAAGATTGAAATCCTATCAAGCATTTTCTCAGACCACAATGGCATAATATTAGAAATAAACTATAATAAAAACATTCCAAAAAATTCAAACACTTGGAAGCTGAATAGCATGCTACTAAACAGAGATTGGGTTATCAATGAGATCAAAGAATAAATTAAAAACATCCTGAGGACTAATGACAATAAAAACACAACATTGCAAATCCTATGGGACACAATTAAAGCAGTCCTGAGAGTAAAGTTTATAGCTCTACAGGCCTACCTCAAAAAACAAGAAAAAATGGTAATAAATCATCTAATTCAACAACTCAAAGAATTAGAAAGAGAGCAACAAGAAAAGCCCAGAGTGAGCAGAAGGAAGGAAATAATAAAGATCAGAGGAGAAATGAATACAAAAGATCAATGAAACTAAGAGCTGGTTCTTTGAAAGGATAAACAAGATTGATGAACCTCTAGCCAGGCTCACCAAGAAGCAAAGAGAGAGGACCTAAATAAACAAAATCAGAAATGAACGAGCTGAAATAACAACAGACCCCACAGAAATACAAAGGATTGTTAAAAAATACTATGAACAACTCTGTTCTAAGAAACTACACAACCTGGAGGAAATGGACACATTCCTAGAAAAATACAACCTTCCAATACTTACTCAGGAAGATTCTAAAAATCTCAATAGGCTGATAACTATGGAAGAAATTGAAGCAGTCATCAAAAAGCTTCCAGCAAACAATAGCCCGGGGCCAGATGGCTTCACAGGGGAGTTTTACCAAACATTCAAGGAAGAACTAAAACCTATCCTCCTCAGATTATTCCAGAAAATTCAAGAGGAAGGAACACTTCCAAGCTCGTTCTATGAAGCCAGCATCACCCTAATACCAAAACCAGATAAAGATAACACAATGAAAGAGAATTACAGGCCAATATCCCTCATGAACATAGATGCCAAAATCCTCAACAAAATTCTGGCAAATCTAATCTAGCAGTACATCAAAAAGATCATACACCATGGCCAAGTAGGATATATCCCAGGGATGAAAAGATGGTACAATATTTGCAAATCAATAAACGTGATACATCACATAAACAAATTGAGAGATAAAAACCATATAGTCATATCAATTGATGCAGAAAAAGCATTTGACAAAATCCAACATCCTTTCTTGATAAAAACTCTCAGCAAGGTGGGAATAGAAGGATCGTACCTGAACATAATAAAAGCCATATATGACAAACCTACATCCAACATCATACTTAATGGGCAAAAACTAAAACCATTTCCCCTAAGAACAGGAACAATACAGGGATACCCACTCTCAGCACTCCTGTTCGACATAGTGCTGGAAGTACTAGCCATTGCAATTAGACCAGAAGAAGAACTAAAAGGCATCCAAATTGGAAAAGAAGTAAAACTGTCATTATTTGCAGATGACATGATACTGTACATAGAAAACCCTAAAGAGTCCATCAAAAAAACGAATAGACTTAATAAATGAATTCGGCAATGTAGCAGGATACAAAATTAATGCCAAGAAATCTATGGCATTTCTATACACCAATAATGAACTTACAGAAAGAGAGACTAAAAAAGCAATCCCATTTACCATCGTATCAAAAAAATTAAGATACTTAGGAATAAACTTAACTAAGGAGGTAAAAGACCTATACATGGAAAACTACAGGACACTGAAGAAAGAGATAGAGGAAGACATAAACAGATGGAAGAACATACCATGTTCATGGATTGGTAGAATCATATCATCTAAATGTCCGTACTACCCAAAGCAATCTATAAATTCAATGCACTTCCCATTAAAATACCAACAGCATATTTCACAGACCTAGAATAAACATTCAAAAAATCCATGTGGAATAAAAAAAGACCCCGAATAGCTGCATTAATCCTGAGAAAGAAGAACAAAGTAGGTGGGATCTCAATACCAGATATCAAGCTGTACTACAAAGCCATGGTTCTTAAAACAGCCTAGTACTGGCACAAGAACAGACATATAGATCAATGGAATAGAATACAGAATACAGAAATCGACCCAAACCACTATGCCCAGTTAATATTTGACAAAAGAGGCATGAACTTACAATGGAGTCAAGACAGTCTCTTCAACAAATGGTGTTGGGAAAATTGGATAGATACATGCAAAAAAAATGAAACTAGATCACCAACTTTCACCATACACAAAAATAAACTCAAAATGGATAAAGGACTTAAACATAAGACTGGAAACCATAAAAATACTAGAGGAATCCACAGGCAGAAAAATCACAGACATATGCCTAAGGAACTTCTTCACTGATACTGCTACTAGGGCAATGGAAACTAAAGAGAAAATAAACAAATGGGACCACATCAAAATAAAAAGTTTTTGCACAGCAAAGGAAACCACCAATAAAACAACAAGAAAGCACAATGTATGGGAGAACATATTTGCCAATGGTATCAATGATTAGGGTTTAATCTCCAACATTTACAGAGAACTCATACAACTTAACAAAAAAGAAGATAAACAACCCAATCAAAAAATGGGCAACTGATCTAAATAGACGCTTTTCGAAAGAAGACAGAAGGAAGGCTAAGAGACATATGAAAACCTGCTCAAAGTCACTAATCATCAGAGAGATGCAAATCAAAACAACAATGAGGTACCATCTTACACCTTTCAGAATGGCTATCATCAACAAATCAACAAACGACAAGTGTTGGTGAGGATGCGGAGAAAAAGGAACTCTTTTGCACTGCTGGTGGGAATGCAGACTGGTGCAGCCACTGTGGAGAACAGTATGGAGTTTCCTCAAAAAACTAAAAATGGAACTCCCATTTGACCCAGTGATCCCACTGCTAGGAATATATCCCAAGAAACTAGAAACACGAATCAGAAAGGATATATACACCCCTATGTTCATAGCAGCACAATTCACCATAGCTAAGATTTGGAAACAGCCTAAATGCCCATCAGCAGATGAGTGGATTAAAAAACTGTGGTACATCTACACAATGGAATACTACACTGCGGTAAAAAAGAAGGAGTTCCTACCATTTGCAACAACATGGATGGAGATGGAGAGCATTATTCTAAGTGAAATAAGCCAGGCAGAGAAAGATAAATATCACATGATCTCACTCATTTGTGGAATATAATGAACGGCATAAACTGATGAACAAGAACAGATCCAGATACTGAGAAACGTTAATCAGAACCTCAATCCTTAGGGAAGGAGGGGGTTGGTGGGAGTAAGGGGGAGAGATCAACCAAGGGACTTGTGTGCATGCATATGAGCCTAATCAATGGACACAGACAACAGGGGGGTGGGACATGAGTAGGGGGTGGGGGGTAATGGGGGAATAAGGACAAATATGTAAAAAATTAATAATAATAATACAAAAAAATAGAGAAGAAATTGTGAGGTAACCAGAACCCCAAGAATGCCTGAGAATGTCTTTCTTGCCATGCAAGCAGTCATCAGCTGTATGGTAATATTACCTGGGGAAAATGAGGAAGTATTTTGGACTTATGTTCTTGACCCTTCATGGGTACGAACCCTTACGTGGACTGATCCCCCGCCTAATGTAGTCACCAATTATACCAAACACCTTGGTCATCCAGGAGGACCATGGGTGGGGCAAGGAAGTATAATTACACAGGGGTTGCCACCCAGCTTCCCTTTTGTATGACACAAAATCAAACCACGGCTCCTTTGTGTGTAAAATTAAAGAGAGGTTTCTGGCTTGTGTGGACACCAAAGGAAGGGACTATCACTACTTGCTCCTGGGAGAGGTGCAGAAAATGTAACTAAGACCTTGTCTATACAAAAAGAAATTGACAACCAGTTTGAAATGGAATTGCCATGGCCTAGAGCAAAGAATATCCTTACATGATATTATTCTGCAATCTCATTATAATTTTTCCCAGATTTGTATTACCCCCATTACCTATAACAGTACCTCGCACCCTTGGGAATCAATAAAAAATCATCTTTTTGGTGCTTGGAGACAATGGTAACACATCTCTTGATATTTTAGAATTACAACAGCATAATATACAATTATCCCAAACAAACTTACAAACTAATTCTTTGAATGTCTGGCAGCAATTTAAAAAGGACATGAAAGGATTTAATCCCTTCCACTGTGTAGAGGGCCCCCTGGGAAGGCACCAGAGCATTCTATATTGGCCCCTCTTGCCCCTTTGGCCAAGAGGGACCCTCTTTTCACAATCCAATTGCCCATAGCTGTTGACTGTGCTTTCTGTTCATGCTGAGGTTGAAGCCTCATGGTGGCTGGTACCATGGATCTGTCTCTTACCCAGCGGGGTGAGCCGGACCCTCCCTGGAGAAGAAACCTGGGTTCCCCAAGATACGTGATTAGTGCCGGGGCCCCGCCAGCCGGCGAGGAGATCCCAAGGCAGGTGCTAAGCGTGGAGGCCACGGGGGCATAGGCTACCAAGGAGATAGAACTGAACCTCATATCACCCTGCTTGGCCCCGGAGGATGGCTGGTTAGCCAGAGACGGGTAAGATTCCTCAGGGAAGGAACAACCTAAGACAGGCACAGTCACAGAGGGGCCATCAGGAGAGAACTTGGGAGTCAACAGAGGTGGGTCACAGACCCTCACCCCCCCAACTTTGCAGGGTCCTGAACCCTCACTCCTTCTGAGGGAGGTCTCCTGCCCCCCAAGGCTGCTT
Source organism: Plecotus auritus (assembly GCF_963455305.1). Classification (NCBI taxonomy): domain Eukaryota; kingdom Metazoa; phylum Chordata; class Mammalia; order Chiroptera; family Vespertilionidae; genus Plecotus; species Plecotus auritus. The sequence continues at coordinate 74,729,682 of NC_137782.1, read as the reverse complement.
TGCTTCCCATGCCCAGCTCAAATCATGATCCAGGTAACAGACAGAGACTTGGCCAACAGCAGCTGCCCTCTCACTGCAACAAGATTTGTTTGAGTTGTCTTGTACCCATGGTTTAGGGAAGTGGGTTTTTGATATCTAAATCCAGCCTAGTACCAGGAATGCTCAGGGCCTACTCAAGAAGGCAAATAATTCTTCCCACTAATATTTACAGAATAAAATAAGATTGCTGATAGAGTATTAAATTTGAGTGTAAAATAGTAGTCAAGTTCTCAGACTAATTTAAATTGGCTAAGTGAAATAAGTGAATATTCTAGAAAAATTAATGGTACTGGACAAAAAGCTGTTCCTAAAGTGTTAACTAAAATTTTTGTTGGTAGTTCATCTCATGGTAAAATTGCATAACATGTAATGAACCTAAAGCAGTCATATTTTAGTGCAAAAAATTAAAATTTAAAAGCTATCAAGACTACATTATAAAATTTCCAAAAGCCTCCTAATATTTAAATCAAAAAAGGGGGGGGGGCAGTAGAAGAATATAATGTAAGGAAATATATCCTGTAAGTAAATTACATCTAGAAAATTTTTACTTTAGAAAATTAACTTTCATTTGTAATGCTAACAGCAAGACACCCATGAAAAACATACATGGTGTCAAAACAAGCCAAAGGAAATTCGTTTGGGCAAAAAATGAAAAAGGATCCCAAGTCAAATTTATAGAGATTCCTTTATTAACTTTTGGTCGAGAATATGTTTGTATATTTTCAGAAAACAACTCCAAGACCATGTGGATTCCTGCAACAGAGAGGAATTGACAGGACTGCTCCAACCATGAAGACAGAAGAGAAAAGTCCAGAGATGAAGACGCTGACGATGCCTTGCCATACTAGCATTCAGCAGCTGTGCATCGCTGCAGGTTGCCCAGGACCAAACCAGAGAGGGTCAGATCTGCATTACCACCATTTGTCCACCATCCAGAACTGAAATATCATTGCTGACATGTACACATAAGGAACTGTTTAACATTGAAATTGGGACTCCAAAGAAGTGTTGGCCCAGAAAGAAACTCACTACAGACTGATTCATTTGCCTCTCAGCATAACCATTATTGCTTGTCTCATTTTCGGTCCTTATAAGTGTATTTCTAGTATCACATGATCTCACTCATCTAGGGGAAATAATGAACAACATAAACTGATGAACAAAAACAGACCCAGAGACAGGGAAGCATCGATCAGTTTGTCAAACCTCAGAGGGAAGGTAGGGGAGGGTGGGGGTTAGGGGGAGAGATCAACCAAAGGACTTGTATGCATGCATATAAGCCTAACCAGTGGTCACGAACAACAGGGGGGTGGGGGCATGCGTGCGGAGGGGTTTGGGATGGGAATGGGGGGATGAGGACAAATATGTGATACTTTAATCAATAAAGAAATTAATAATAAAAAAAGAAACTGAAATTGTATACTGGGTTTTGTGACAGGGAGGTCATTGGGACTTTTGTAAGATCTGCTTGTTTGTACCAATGACACTGAAATTAAGGTTGGATATTGCAATGTAAGTGGGGGTGAAGAAATGGGGAGGTATGTTTTTTTTTTTTTATATATATTTTATTAATTTTTTTACAGAGAGGAAGGGAGAGGGATAGAGAGATAGAAACATCAATGAGAGAGAAACATCGATCAGCTGCCTCCTGCACACTCCCCACTGGGGATGTGCCCGCAACCAAGGTACATGCCCTTGACCGGAATTGAACCCAGGACCCTTCAGTCCGCAGGCTGACGCTCTATCCACTGAGCCAAACCGGTTTCGGCGGGGAGGTATGTTTTAAAAATTGATAGAGAAAAAATATTTTGGTGTCATTTTTGTTTTGTTTTTAAGATGGTAAATTCTTGACCATGTTAACATGCTGATGTCAGAAACTCACTAAAGAGATTAAATATATGAGAGAAAAAATCAGTAGTCTGGTAAATGCTGAGACAGTGAGAGGGGAGGAGCCTGGAATGGCAGTGAAGGACTTGGGTTTAGATAAGAACATGGGTATCTACACTGAGTGGCCTGATTATTATGATCTCTGAATGCATAATTATCTAATCTGGCCACTCAGTGTGTGTGTGTGTGTGTGTGTGTGTGTGTGTGTGTGTGTGTGTGTGTGTATATTAGAGGCACGGTGCATGAATTCGTGCATGGGTGGGGTCTGGCCAGCCTGGCCAGGGGGAGGGGACATGGGCGTTTGGCAGGCCTCCCTGCTGGTCGAACTCCTGGTGGAGGGGACAATTTGCATATTAGCCTTTTATTATATAGGATATATACTGAGTGGCCAGATTATTATGCACTCAGAGATCATAATAATCTGGCCACTCAGTGTATAACAAACAAAACATAACAAAAAGATGAAAGCAAGAATGGATAGAGATCAGACCAGGTTATAGGATATGTAGCCTAAAGATGCAGGGAGTACCCATTTGGTTGTTTCTTTGATATTGTTGGAGGAAGGAAAGCAAAGTTATCTTTTGAATGTAAAAAAAAAAAAATGGAAGAGGCTGGTTAGAGCATGAGGAAAGTATGATTTAGAGCAAAAAGAGAGGGAGATCAAGAAAAGGACAGTGATAACATCATAAACTAAGAGGTGGACAATAGAAGAGGAACTAACAACAGATTGAGAATGGCTGAAGAAACAGGAAAGAGAAAAAACCAAGAGAGTTGTTTAACAGTGTCAAACCTAAGAAAGAAGATACCTACCAATAAGCACTCTTGGCAAATTGGACTCAATTTAAAAACAGAGCCTAGCAACTATTTCTGTACAGAGCATCTCCTGCAAGCCATGATTTCAGGGGTCCTCAAACTTTTTAAACAGGGGGCCAGTTCACTGTCCCTCAGACCGTTGGAGGGCTGGACTATAGTTTTTTAAAAAAAACAAACTATGAACAAATTCCTATGCGCACTGCGGCCCGGGATGAGTCAGCTGCTAAGCAGGACAGGCAGCGGCACCCGGCGGCCGGATAAATGTCCTCGGCGGGCCGCATGTGGCCCGCGGGCCGTAGTTTGAGGACCCCTGCTTTAGGTAGAAGCCTGCATTGAACTGCCTGCCTGCACTGTGTTCCTACCATCTGAACCAACCCTTAAAAGTTCCTGGAATCATATTTCAACCAATAGGACTGAGACTGTCCCTGCACAATCATAGCTGCACAGCTATGTCTCCATTGGCATATTCTCTGACCAATTAAAGTGGCCCTACTCAGACCAATCAGGAACTGTGAGGATTGGAGTCCTCATTAGGTGAGGATGAACTAATCAGGGACCAGAGGCAGAGGCCTCTCTTTATAAGCAGCTCCCCTCTGGCTCAGGGAGCACACTTTCCCTTTTCACCTCAGACTGAAGACTGCATTTCCCTGGCTGAGCTGAAACATTGATATCTCATCTGAGCATATTAGACAGAGCAGACCAGAGCTGTCCCAGGAGAGGGACCTTCGATCCTACAGCCATAAGGAGCTGGTTTCTGCCAACAACTTGAATGAGCCTGGAAGAGGCTCCGGATAGTAACACAGCCCTGCTGACTCAGACATTTTGATGTTAGCCTATGAAATCAGTAGCAGAGGAACAAGCCCAACCAACTGAGACCTCTAATAAAGAATAAATGTGTGTTGTTTCAAACTGATAAATTTGAGATAATTTCCTGCCACAAAAAAACTAATATACTCCTCATGTGTGCCTGACATGTACTAGGTACTCAGTAAACATTTAATGAATGGATAAGCAAATGGGTCATTTCATTTGCTTCTAAGAAACCAGCAGTTGATAGGATGAAGCTGAGTACTTATAGCTCCCATCTGTCTCCTGCGCTCCAGACCTTGAATGTCCAATTACCTTATAATAGAGAGATATATCTCTATGCCCCATAGACACCTCAAGTTTGACATGTCTGGAAATGAACTCATTTCATTCCTCCATCTATCCTGATCTCCATCATTGATCATCTCTCTTCATTCCCCTTATTCAATCCTTTCTTAATTCATATCTTCTATTCCATTGCTTCTTTTAATGTTCATGTTCTAACTAAACCTTGACTATATAAGACTACTTAAGTCTCATATCTATTCTCCATCCTTCTCTCCCTGATAAATAGGGCTATGTGTGCCTATAGGTTTACATACAATATTCAACTGTAGCCTTGGACCACTATGTACAATGATGCCCTGCTGGTGATTCTAGACCAGGGGTGGGCAAACTTTTTGACTCGGGGGCCACAATGGGTTCTTAAACTGGACCGGAGGGCCGGAACAAAAGCGTGGATGGAGTGTTTGTGTGAACTAATATAAATTTAAAGTAAAGGAGCTGGGGGGGGGGGGAGAGCAAGAGAACCAGATAGAACAGCTGGATCCGGCCCGCGGGCTGTAGTTTGCCCAAGGCTGTTCTAGACTCCCCTTCCAGGATGCAGCCAAAATATCATCTTTTCTTCAAAATTTTCATGCCAACTTATGGCCCCACCCACACATCCAGATAGACTTAAGCCTTGCCTCCTTTGCACCCCAATCTTTTCTGTTCATATTTCTATTTATATCACCTATAACATATTATTAAACTTATGTGCCTGTCTTACTGACCTGGGCTTTATTCAAGTGTGCATCACAAAGCCTGGCAGAGGGCCCGAGACTTAGCTACACGTAACTAATACTGGAGAAATGAAGACATGAACCAATCAGTTCTCTCATTGCCTGGCTTCATGTCTGTGAACAACTCTAGACAAGTGTGCTCCTCAGAATAGCAACAGAAGCAGCCTTCAGGGAGCTTGTTAGAAATTCACATTCTCATTCTTCCTCCCATTCCCTCACCCCTCATCAACCAGAATCTCTGGGAGTGGGGTCACAGAATCTGTGTTTTAACAAGACCTCCAGGTGATTCTGATGCACTCTAGTTTGAGAACCACTGCTCTAGAATGTTCAGCTGGTTTGACTTTAAAAAAAACAACAACACAATAGAATGCTTCTAACTCAGCTGAGCTTCCAATTACACCCAACCAGAAACAGTGACTAGAGAAAGGGAGGGCAACAGTTGACACCCCAACCATAGACAGGAAACCACCAATATACTGTCCACACTAGGAATCAAATAGGCCAAAGTTCAGTATAGCAAAGATCTGAAGGTAAATTGAGAACCACTCTTATGATCAGAAATTCAAATGGAGGCAGCACATTCTTGTGGCTTTGCTTTTATGTTTAAATGGCACCACTGGAATGTTGCTTTGCCACAAAGCATGTTAGAATAAAAGACAAATGGAGGGAGATCTGTTTGAAGAACTCCAGAGAATAGGCTGAAGTATCCTGGTGATTGTCCTTCCAACAGTGGATTCTGGCCACAGAGAAAAGCAGGAAAATCCAGAACTAGTTTCTCTTTTTCTCAAAATCTGGCTTTTCCCAGCCAATAATTGGCTTCTGGATCCTGAACTTGTCTTGTCTGGTCCTGGTATTCTTACAAGAGTAGTTTATCATGACTTAGTATGATTTGAAACAATGCAAATACTGATGTGGCTTTGAAGTGGGGAGAAAAGGGAATCCCTAAGCCCCTTCCCAAAAATGTGCCTGTGACAAAACACAGGATCAGATCTAGCCAAGAGAATTACCATGTGCATCTCACTTAGCTTTTCCTCACACATATTGATGGTGTATATACCCATGCTCATATTTCTCTAGGACCATGTATTTTTGTTTGGCTTTTGCTATACAGTAGTGACGGAAGCACATACTTTTTTTTTAACCTATAATTTCATAACTAAGTAATCACAAATGGTAAAAATAAAATCTCTGAAAGTTTTCCTGATTACTGATTTATCTGTTTAATGTCCTTCTTTCTTCTAACAGTATTTATATAACACTCTGAAAAGAAATTGTACCCAAGTGAATCTTTGTAGTTTTCAGCAATTCCAGGAGGTAATGGAGAAGTATTAAGCCTTTGAGAAAAGACTGGCTCCATATAAGTAATTGCCTTCACTTGGCCCAATTGAAGCTGCCATGGAAAGAACACTAGCATTCCTCAGACCAAGGCATGATGTTTTCCATTCTTTGGGATTTAAACATATTTTTTCTAGTCAAAATATTAAGATTTTAAAGAAATATCTGTTGGGTTCTGTTAAGTGGGATTCTTAGGCATTTATTTTCTTTAGAGATTTGTGTATAAGTTTTTGAATATAAAGTTAGGGAAAAGCTTTATATGATTCAAGAAAAATAATAATTTCCCAACCACCTAAAATAAGTCCATAAAATTGCCACTTGCATTTAAAATTGTACTAATTATCTTCATGACATTTGATAATTATGCTGGCTGTTGCCTTCAGTTGGCCTATAAATTAAACAACATCAATGATTAAGCATTCCTCTTACTAACATCTGGATAGCTAATGAATAAGCTTCAGACTCAAGATTACTTTTGTTGTTGTTGTTATTTTGTTGTTAATCCTACCATGATATTTTTTCCATTGCTTTTCAGAGAGAGTGGAAAGGAGGGTGGGAGGAGGAGATAAAGAAACATCAATTGGTTGCCTCCAGCACACACCCTGATCAGGGGTGGAGAGTGAACCCGCAACCCAGCTATGTGCCGTTGACCCTTGACCTGGAATCATACCTGAGACCTTCTGTGTGCAGTCCAGTGCTCTGACCACTAAGAAACACTGGCCAGGGCCAAAACTGGTTTGGCTCAGTGGATAGAGCGTCGGCCTGTGGACTGAAGGGTCCCGGGTTCGATTCCGGTCAAGGGCACGTACCTTGGTTGCGGGCACATCCCCAGTAGGGGGTGTGCAGGAGGCAGCTGATCGATGTTTTTCTCTCTCATCGATGTTTCTAGCTCTCTATCCCTCTCCCTTCCTCTCTGTAAAATATCAATAAAATATATTTAAAAAAAAAAAGAAACACTGGCCAGGGCCAAGATTACTTTTTGAGGAGATAACTGCCTTTGCTTTCTCTGCAGAAGTCAAGTATATCAGAGAAACATGAGCAGACTGCCTTCCAATGCTTTGTATATTACCAGAAATGAAGAAAAACTCCCTTTGGAATTGTGCGGAGTAACCAGGCTTACAGGCTTTAGGCTAGCATCATGCAGGACTCCAAGTTAGATTGGTTCAGTGTGCCATTATACCCAAGAGATATGGTTTCTGTTCTACACTCCAGCTAGTCATGGCGCATGGAGGAAGACCAGAATGCAGAAGTAATTCTATACAGGAGGAAATCCAATGGCCAAGATAATTTCCCCATTTTTCCCAGTGTGCTCTTGAAGTGATGGATTTTTTTTTCTTCTTTTAGTTACTGTTCAGCCAGGGATTCTTTTTACTTACTTGGGAAGTTGTGACTATTAGGCCACAATAGAAATAATTTCTCAAGGCAGAATTTTCTTAAAACATAAAATGTTTTCCAATTAAAAAAAAAAAAAAGCTACAGTGAGGACTGATTCTCAATTCTCAAGATGGCTTTTTATTCACACAAACCTCCACCATCTTTGGTTTTGTTATCCATTGCTCATTTTTTTTTTTCATTAACTTCTGCACTCACTCTTGTGCTCTCTGAGCAGTTTCTATAATTGATTCTTCCTCCTTTTTTGGCTTCTGTTACCATTCCTGCTGCTGTCCCTACCTTCTCCCCATTCTCCTGCACTGATCCACAGCCAAGAAAACTTCCCTGGATGAAAACTAGCTTCTGGACCTCACGGCTCCTCCCTTTGGCCTCATTTCTGGATTGGAGAGGTCAGAGAAGTATCCATGCACTGATGCTCCATTGGAGAGCTTCTAGCCAGGGAACAGGATGAATCCGTCAAGCACTGAAGGGTACAGGCTACTGTGAATACTGGTGCAAAATATGAAGAACAACTTCCTGATAATGCTCCAAGTTAACTTCTTATTCTCCAAGGAAAGTTCTTAGGATGATCGGAGCATAAGTCAGGTATCCTACACAGGCTTTGTTTCTGTTTTTCCTGTTTAGGAACAGTCTCATAAGACTCAGTTTAGAAACATGCTAGCATTTTAAAGGCGGACCTTCCTGGGCAATGTGTATTAACAAAGGAGCAACCCTGGGAGGAAATTCAGGCTGTATGGGAGGCAGCTAGAGGAGTGTTATTGGCAAGGTCTTCAGTTTAGCCTATGTAGAGCTTCTTATGTGTTCAGTCTCACATACAAGAGAACTTCCTAAGATGAAAACTTACTTCATGTTAGAGATGAAAGTCTGATCCAACAAGGTCACCTTGAGCTTTTCAGACTGCTTGACAGCCCTTTCATTCAGGCTGCAGCTCTCCCATGCAGAGGGAGGCTCCTTTCCTCTATCTTTCCAGTGGCCTCATTGTGGTCTTCCTGTCTCCTAAAGCAGCTTTGCTCCAAGTTATCGGAACAAATGGCATGAGGATGATATTTTTGCACTTAAAATACTTGAACTTCTTACAACACGTTCTGTCATATACGTGTAATATTTTGGACTTAACCAGTACTTGCTTTTGGGATTTCTTTTTAGGAATGTGAACAATGAAGAGATTTATTTATTTATCTTTTCAGTTTGTGAACAAGCCAAATAGATGTGATACACTCAATCTTTGCTACTATCGGTGAAAGATTGTGCTAAATAGATTCCTTTACTTGGTCTATACGTCTAACCCTGAAGAATGCCCATACAGGGTACATTGGGTTACTGTGGCAAATGCTCTTATGGCCAGAAACCCCACAGCCATCTTCTTGCATTGATCTGTTGGATTGTTATCCAGGAATTACAGTTTTTTCCCTTATGTTGGAAAGTCAAAGCTTTCCTTGATGGCCCCAGAGGCTCCATAAAGAAAGAGGTACAGCCCTAGCTGGTTTGGCTCAGTGGACAGAGCATCCACCTGTGGACTGAAGGGTCCCAGGTGATTCTGGTCAAGGGCACATGCCGGGGTTGCAGGCTTGATCCCCAGTAGGGGGTGTGCAGGAGGCAGCCAATCAATGATTCTCTCTCATCATTGATGTTTCTGTCTCTCTCTCCCTCTCTGAAATCAATTTTATAAAGTATAAAAATAAGAAAGAGGTACAGCTCTGTCTGACCAACAATAAACAAATGATTCCTGAGGAACTTCAACTGGATAATCTTTTCTTTTTTGCTTCCCTAATGAACTGGTTGAGTCTGAGTTTCTTAGTAGTTCAAAATGAATGCTGAAGACTAGTGCTGTCTTTTATTGTTGGGTTCATTAATTTAAAATATTATTTAAGATATTGAATTGATCAACATAAAATATTGAATGTGTATACTTGTAACCACTGGGGAATTTTGAGAAAACGTTTTACTCTAAGATTACCTTAAATTGTTGATATTTGAGTTTTCTGTATAGCTTTATTACATGAAACAGTATCTTTTCATCCAACAGATCTTGTAGAAATGTTGTCAAATTAATTTGACCTGGTATCTATGTTTTTTTGCAGGGCTCATGTCATACTCTGATGTTGTGATTTATAAAAATATATATTTGGTCTTAGTCTCCATTCCTAGCACAGAGCCACTAAAACCCTTGCTATTTTTATGGTGAGAACAATAGAGGTGTCTTAGTTTGTTAATGAAATAACCCTTTAGAAAATGCCTAAGGATAGAAGCTTGTTGCTAACCTTGTACTGAGACAGTTGGAATTTTCAGCCCCACCCCCAGTGAGACAAAATGATAAAATTTGAAAATGGTTTCTATTATTAAATTTTGTACATCCTAGTAATAAAGGGTTGCCAGATAAAAATACTGGACACCAAGTTAAATTTGAATTTTAGGTACACATAGGATATATTGATTGTATAAATATGTTCCAAATATTACATAAATCATATCTAACAATAAAAGAATAGGACAGAGTAGTAATAAGTATCCTAGAGTCATAGGATATATACTTTCTGCTTTCCTCAACTGGCTGATGTTTTTATCATCTGTGATGTCTATATATCCTAAAGGTTATTTGGCTTATGTGTTTTAGTAGAAATATAGGTACAGTACTAATACAAATATCTGAAGAACCAATTGCTCTTTATTATATCTCTGATATTTGTACTTTAGTCTTCATTACAAATTTGGGATTTAAAAAAAAAAAGTTATTTTACAGTAAAAAAAAAAAAGGTAAAATATCACCCAGGCATCAAGAATGGTGTAAGGGTAGGAACAGAGGAGAAGGAGGAAAACTTACAAAATGAACACTACACATTATGAAGGCTGTGGGCTAACTGCTTCTAAGGAGGATGTCTTAGTTTGGCTGCTATAAAGGAGTACCAGATACTGGTGGCTTATAAACAATAGGAACTTACCTTTCACAGGTAAGTCTGAGATCAGGTGCCAGTGTGGTTGGGTTCCAGTGAGGGCCTTCTGGTTTCACAATGCCACCTTCTCACTGCTGTATCCTCACTTGGCAGAAAGAGGGTGAACTAGCTCCTTAGGGGCCCTTCTATAAGGGCACTAATCCCATTTATGAGGATTCCACCCTCATGACCTAATCACCTCTTAAGGGCCCCACTTCTAAATACCATCACATTGGGAGTCAGGATTTTAATCTTTTGGGGAGGACACAGACATGCAGACCCAATAGAGGACACATGTTTCAAAAGCCAAAACCTAGTTGATACAGATAAAAATGAAATCTGACAACATATCAATCCAGAGCACATAACATTAATACACATAATTGCTTCTATGTAGTTATTCAGATACAAAAACAGTTTGCCAAACAGATTTGGTACAAATATCTTAGACTTGGGGTAGCAATTTAGGAAAAAAATGACAATTCCTATAAGTATCACAAAAGCCATACATACTAATGCTTGAGTGTGGGCATATGGGGAATGATCACAGAAAAGCACATTCCACTGAAAACTAGATAAACACACAGGGCAGGCCTGGCTGATCTGCTGCCCTATCTCTGCAAGCTGCAACAGGCCCTAAGGAGCTGGCACATGCCAGTTCACCGTGAGCCTGGGCTGAACTTTCTCAAGTTCATGACGACCATATAGGGATAGGCTGCTGGCAGTTTGCATGGGTCCTTCTTGATCTGACAAGGCAAACACAGTTTTGGAGGAGTCTATTTTTTTCTCTATTTCAGTATTAGTGTTGTCTGAAGGATGTGTGCTTTTTAGCACATTGATTTCCTACAGACTCATGCTCCAGCCTAGAGTAGTAAATCTTTGTTTCCAGGTGATTGTTTTACTAACACTACAATTACACTTGTGGGTTCTGGGTGATGCCTACCTTTACTCTCCTCTTTTCAACCTCAGATATGATCACCAAGATATAAGATATCAGGAACTGAGGGCAGGTATCTGATTTCTTAATGTTCTATTGGTTGCCCAACAGTCTCTCTCATGAAACAAAGCTATACAACAACAAGACCAGCAACTTCAAGAAAAACAAGGCTAAATATAGCAAAAGTGGCTATGCTGAGTTGGAATTAAAAGGGCTATGTGTGTGTGTATTTATTTCAAGTAATTACCTACTAGCTGATTTGACAAATGATTTAATAGCATATTGATGAGTCACATAAAAACTTTGTATGATACTTTTTATCCCTTTCTTGAATCTCTTAAAATTTGTACCTAAAAACAAAACAAATAGAGTTTTGTTTTGTTTATTTGGGTTTTTTGTTTGTTTGTTTGTTTTTGCTGGGTCCTTTAGTGGATTCAGCCTCCTGCATCTTATCTGAGGTATACTTTGGGAAGCATAATGACCTTTTGTACTTCTATGGAAACCATTCATGTATTATTTGAAAAGTCAAGTATAAACATATATTAAACACTGAACATACCTGGGAAGCACATGCATGGTTTTCTTTTAAATCAAATTCAGAAAAAAGCTCACACTAAAGTGAAAGGCTAAGACCATGTACTGGTAACAAAGCTGGGTCTTAAATGGTGACATTGTATTATGATGAAATGAGAGAGTGTGGGCTTTGAGCTTGTAAAGACATCAAAAAGCACCCTTGCTTTAGCATCTTAACCAATTTTCTCTCTGCCTATGTCCTTTGTCCTATGTGCCAGGCTCTTTCTTAAAATGTTTTAATCTTTTTACTCTGCATGGTACCACCTTATCTTGGTTCTTAGTTTTCTAATTACAATGGTTCTCAAACTTTGGTGTGCATTAGAATCACCTGGAGAATTGTTTATGCTCTGGTGGCCTGAGCCCTCCCTCCTGAGAACTCTCAATTGGGTAGATGGGGCTGTGCATCTATATACTAACTAGAGGCCCGATGCATGAATTCATGCACTGGTGGGGTCTGGCCAGCCTGCCCCGATCAGGCCTGGCCAACTGGGGGGAGGGGCTGCGGGCTGTTGATGGGCCGCCCCCGCCCCCTGGTTGAACTCCTGTTCGAACTCCCTGTCGAAGGGACAATTTGCATATTAGCCTTTTATTATGTAGGATAAGCTTCCCAGGTGATTTCAAATTCTACAGTTTTAGCACTTAGTAGAAAGGCTCAGGTCCAAATTTCCTATCCTAGTATTACAGGCCACAGGATGTGATTTTGTTCTATCCAGATATGTTCTTACTTCTGATGACCACTCAATTTTTTACCTCCATGCTTTTCAAAGTGTGTGCTAGTCCAGCAGTGTCTACCGGGAAGCTGATGAAAGAATTCCAGGCCACATGACAGACCTACTGAGTCACAATCTCCATTTTAACAAAATCCCAGTTTGCATTAATATTTGAGGAGCACTGCCTTCAAATGAAGCTGCCTGGATTCTCTCTCTGCATCCTTTGTGCCCATTTCCAAACTTGACTTTTAACTCTGCTATTCTGGTCTGCAATAACTCCTCTCCTTTTGTCCCTCTCCCCCCCCAGCCCCCTCTTTTCAAAAAGGCTTACCACCCCTTCTGATCTGGGAACTTTTCCAAAATAATTCCATCTCATGTTTTGAGATTTCTGGCAGCCTCACTGCAGGTAAGATCCACTAAGTGTCTCCCACAGTGTTCACACATAACTTAGAAGAGCTCAATCAGAGTTGAAAAATAAATTAATTCCTCATGCTTGTTCCTCTCCCTCTAGCCACAAGGCACTTGTATAAGTGGTTTTTGCTACCCAAAACTCTGCCTCTTCACTTAAAAAACAACAACAACTAATTAACTCGTACTTTTTCATCAGAGATCAGCTCAAGACTTGGTTCCTCAGAAAACCTTTTGTGACTTCACTAAGTAACACTTTCCCAAACAGAGATCCTTATAGTACCTTTTTTTTTTTTTTTTTTTTTTTTTTACCATTTGTCCCATATGCAATTTTATACTGCTTAAACAAAGGTAAAAGGTGGACCTCCCCTGAAGGCAGATGCTCATATTTGTGTTGCACTTGGGAGACTAGACCTTGGACTTGAAGCAACCAGAACTAAGAGCCAAGAATTAAGCCTGGGGACCTGGCTTAATCCCCTGGAAAGGGGATTGTAATTGCTACCAATGAGAGCAATTTTTCCTTTGAAAGAAGGCATCCTTAATTTAACCTTAGTTTTCCACAGACCAAGGTTGATAAGATTAAACAAGGAACCAAATTTCCATGTGAGAGAGTCAGTAGAAACAACCAGTTAGATATTTAGATGCCCAAATAATTGAGATATTGAAACTGTCTGTTGAAAAACATAGAAAAAGAAAAACAAATTGTATAATGCTTAAAGATATAACAGATGGAGTCATTAAGAAAAGGAGTAAGCAAAAACATATCATTAATAGGCCTTGGCCACGTAGCTCAATTGCTTAGAGCAGTGGTCGGCAAATTGTGGCTCACGAGCCACATGTGGCTCTTTGGCCCCTTGAGTGTGGCTCTTCCACAAAATACCACGGCCTGGGCGAGTCTATTTTGAATAAGTGGCGTTAGAAGTTTAAGTTTAAAAAATTTGGCTCTCAAAAGAAATTTCAATCATTGTACTGTTGATATTTGGCTCTGTTGACTAATGAGTTTGCGTTGTTCTGATACACCAAGGTTGCAAGTTCAATCCCTAGCCAGGGCATGTACAAGTCAACCTATCTTCTATATATATAAAAGTCTAATATGCACAGTGTCCCCTCAGAAGTTTGACCGGGAGATTGGGAGATTGGGAGTTCGGAGTTCGATCACTCGCTATGGTGTGTGCTGACCACCAGGGGGTGGTGCGGAATGAAGGAAGGCCCCAGCCAGCAGCCAGAAGGCCCCGATAGGTCCTGATCACCGGGCAGGCCTAGGGACTCTATCTGTGCATGAATTTCATGCATTGGGCCTCTAGTGAATGCATAAGTGGGTAGAACAACAAATTGATGTTTCTCTTTCTCTCTCTCTCTCTAAAAAAAAAAAAAAAATAGTAACCAGAGAGATTTAAAAAATAAGTACAATAAATAATTAGAAATAAAAATTATAATTGCTAATTTAAAAGCATGAGTGTGTTTTACCTATTATTTGCCAGGGATGGAGAACCTTTTTTCTGCTAAGGGCCATTTGGATATTTATAGCATCATTCACGGTCCATACAAATTTATCAACTTAATAATTAGCCTTCTATATTTGGTCAAACATTTAATTAACTCACTCCTAATGCCTTGGCAGGGCCAGACCAAATGATTTTGTGGGCCTTATATGGCCCTTGGACTGAACATTCCCCACCCCTGATTTAGACAGTGCTGAATAGAGAATCAGCATGAGAAAGTCACAAGATGTGATGAAATGACATAGACTATAACACAGAAAAGAAAGAAGACAAAAGAGTAGAAGGAAGTTAAGGGTATGCGTGACAGGAAAACATCTACTGGGTAAGTCTAATCTGTAATAAAAAAATATAAATAAATGAAGGAGAGAATAAAATATGAAAAGATATGCCAGGCTGGCATGGCACAGTGGTTGAGCATTGACCTATAAACCAGGAAATCAAGGTTTGATTTCTAATCAGGGCACATGCCTGGGTTGTGGGCTAGATCCCCAGTATGGGGTGTGCAGGAGGCAGCCAATCAATGATTCTCTCGCATCATTGATGTTTCTATCTCCCTCTCCCTTCCTCTCTGAAATCAATACAAATATATTTAAAAAAAAGAAAAGATATACTGAAACTTTTCAAAATTGATAAAGTTTATACACAGTAGAGGAATCAGAATTTCTACAAGATAATAAAAGTAATATTTATTCACATAAATATTGAAACTGAAAAAAGGACTATTAGAAGACATTAAAAGGCAGAGAGAAAATATGTTTACACTATACCTATATAATAAAATCTATAAATATATAAAAATTATGTATAAAATATAAATATAGAATATAGAATAAAATTTATAAATTATATTGGAATATAGAGAACATATATAAAATCAGGAAATACACATTTTTCTTAAAAAAAAAAATGACCATGTACTAGGTCATAGAATCAACAAATTTCAGAGGTTTGGCATCAGAGAGATCTTCATATTTGATTATGATGCAATTAAAGTAGAAATCAACAATGGACATATAAACCAAAAATTTTGTACATTTGAAATATAAAAATGTACTTTTAACGATTTCTTATGATGAGGAAGGGATACCAACAGAAATTTAAAATATTTAGAATCTACTGCACACTATTTATAGTTGACAATTTGTTACTAAAGCTTTCAAGTGCAGAATTTATTTTTGTGACCATTGTAAGTGTTTGACCCATCATCAGTTACTGTTGTGTGGTTAGATGTGATATTCTCCATGATTCGAGTTCCTATAGATCTGTTTCTGTTATGTTACATCTGCTTGCTCAATGAGCCTGTCTCATTCTTTTTTTGGTAGTTTTTTTTATTTTTTAAATGATTGACCATTTAAAATACTATTTGCAGGAATATATTGAGGTCTAGAATAAGTGCTTCTGAAAGGAAAGAAGGAACAAAGGAAGGGAGGAAGAAAGGAAGAGAGAAAAAAGGAAGGAAGCGGGAGGATGGAAGGAAAGGAAGATAGCCCCAGGCAACCTTAATTCATTTAAGGCTTGAGGTCTCCTGGATCATCAGATAAAAGGAAATACTCAAGAGAGAATCATTATTCCTGTGTTATGCCCATTTGAGAGACTATAGCTCATGTGCCTTTCCTCAAGGAGGGGTTTTTCAGGTTTCCCACCCTTGGTGGAGTCTGGCTCTGATTTCTGCCCCTATCCCTGGGGGGCTGTGAAAAGTTCAGCTCAGGTTTATAGCTGGCTGCCTTCTTAGGACCAAAAAAATCATGCAAGGCAGTTTTTTTTTCTGTCTTCTGAGATCTTTGATGCTTTTTAGTCATTTTTGTTTATATGTTTGTTTTTAGTAATTCAACATTTTTAGTGCTCCTCAGTGGAAAATTTATAAGAATCTTATCTACCATACCACTACTGGGACTTAAAATTTAGCATTCCTTTTCTTTAAATATATAAATAAATATTATATCAAAATATAGTAGTTGAAATAAAAATGCATAAATATATAAAATAGTTGAAATGAAATTGCTTTTTAGTTCCATTTGCCTGGAAAACCTTTTTCCATCCCTTCACCCTCAGTCTGTGTGCGTTTTTTTTTTTTTAAAATATATTTTATTGATTTTTTACAGAGAGGAAGGAAGAGGGATAGAGAGCTAGAAACATCGATGAGAAAGAAACATCGATCAGCTGCCTCTTGCACACCTCCTACTGGGGATGTGCCCGCAACCAAGTTACATGCCCTTGACCAGAATCGAATCTGGGACCCTTCAGTCCGCAGGCTGACGCTCTATCCACTGAGCCAAACCGGTTTGGGCACGTTTTTTTTTTTTTTTTTTTTTTTTTTGAGGTGGGTTTCTTGTAGACAGCAGATATATGGGTCTTGTTTTCTTATCCAATCCGTTACCCTATGTCTTTTGATTGGGGCATTTAATCCATTTACATTTAAAGTTATTATTGACTTATTTGTCACCATTTTTATTCTTTACCCCTGTGTTCCTTCTTTGCTTCCTATTTCTTTTTTTTTTTTTTTTTTTTTTTACAGCAGACCCTTTAGCATTTCTTGCATTGCTGGTTTGGTGGTAATAAATTCCCTTAGTCCATTTTTGTCTGTGAAGCTCCTAATTTCACCTTCAATTTTGATTGATAGCCTTGCTGGCTACAGTATTCTTGGATTCAGACCCTTCCTTTGCATGACTTTGTATATTTCATTCCATTCCCTTCTGGCCTGATGAGTTTCTATTGAGAAATCAGTTGCTAGTCTGATAGGGGTTCCTTTGTATGTAACTTTCTGTCTCTCTCTTGCCGCTTTTAAGATTCTTATTTTGTCGTTGGTGTTTGCCAATTTAATTATGATGTGCCTTGGCATCAGTCTTTTGGGGTTCATTTTGCTTGGGACTCTGTGAGCTTCTTGGATTTGTGTGGGTTTTTTCTTCCCTATATCAGGGAAATTTTCTGTCATTTCTTCAAACAGGATTTCTATTCCTTGCTCAGCTTCCTTTCCTTCTGGAACCCCTATTATGCAGATGTTGTTTTGTTTCGTGTTGTCCCAAAGTTCCCTTAGGCTCTCCTCCTGCCTTTTAATTTTTTTTTCTAGAAGTTGCTCTACTTGGGTATTTTTTCCCATCTTGTCTTCTAGCTCACTGATGCGGTCCTCTGCTTCTTCTAGTCTACTCTTGATGCTTTCTATTGAGTTCTTTACAGTAGCGATGTCATTTTTCATTTCTTCTTGGTTCTTCTTCATTTCCTCCTGGTTCTTGCTCATATTGTCGAATTTGTCTTCCATTCTTTTCAGCCACCTTATGACCATTTCTCTGAATTCTTTCTCTGGCAGGTTGCTTGCCTCCATTTTGTTTACTTCCTTTTCTGTTGATCCCTGCTTTTCTTTCATATACGGGCTGTTTCTTTGTCTCCCCATGGTCTCTCTTCTCTGGATGTCTGGTTATGTAGTTCTCTCTCTCCTGCGTTGATTTAAAGGCACAAAATACAGCACTACCAGGTACAACACACAAGGCACTGAACAGAAATGTATTCACGATATTAATAACCTCCAATAAAGGTGACCACCAGAGAAAGGCAAATTAGGGGATAGAAGAGAAAGAAGAAGAGGAAAAAGAAAGAAAGGAAAAAAAAAAGGAGTGTCAAAATGAAATTGGGAAAGGAAAAAAAAAGTAAGAGAGACAAGAAAGAGACTAAGAGAGAAAGGGGAACAAACTATATATATTGGGGATAAAACTCCAATAGAACAATCACTAATCCCAGCAAATGCCAGCAACAAGTACCTGGGGATTAAACAGACTACAACACCAACTAATATTGAGTGAGGCAAGGGAAAACAGAAGCACAAAACAAACAAAAAATAAACAAACAAAAGAAGAATAAGCAAAACAATCTCACAAAAAAGCATAAAATTCGATATAATCAACATTCAAGCAAACAACAACAAAAGGACAGAGAGAAAAACAATTGTTTGGATAGTTAAGACAGCGAAGAGAGAGGTGTGTAAGGACTTGGAGCAGGGGATTGGAGATTAGATATGTAAGTAGGGTGAAATTTTAACAGGGGGTAAACAGAAAGAATAGGGGAAATCTAAAGCAGCAAAGGGTAAGATAAATAGGACACTGAAAAGGGGAAGGTTAGGAAGAGTGTGATTGCATAAAGGTAGAGTTGAGATAAAGTAAAACGATGCTAAAGGAAAGATGAAAATAGAATGTAGAACACTAATCCCAAAGTAAAATGAAGAGAAAATAAAATGACACTTAAAAAAAAAAGATAAAATAGCAGTAGTAATAATATGGATTGAAAATAAAAATGTAATAATTAAAAAGGATAAATCAAGTGAGGAAAAAAGAAAAAAATTACTTTCTTGAGTAAAAGATGCAAAAAATGAAAATAAAAAAATAAAAATAAAATGTGGAGTAGTGAAGGTCATTCACTTCCTCTGTTGTTCTGTTTGGCACGCCTGTTTCTCAGTCCAGACAGTATTGCAATTCCCTGCGTTCCACTACTCTTCAGTGTTGTAAGCCAGTCCTGATTTTAAGCAGGCGGTGTGTCTTAATTTCTCGTATTCCTTTATTTTTGATTACACAAGTGTCAATTTGTGATTCAGCCCCTGGGTGGCAGTGTTTCTGGAATGACTTCCAGGTCTATATATGTCCTCTCTAGGCAGTGTTAGAGCCTTCTTTCCCTGTGGCACTCACTACCGGTTTGTGGGAGTGGGCTGCCTCAGAGCTGGCTTTCCGATGGTCACTCCCCGCTCCGATCCCCAGGTTCCAGAAAAACAACTTTTCCCTGCAGTCTCCCAGGGTGTCCCCAACTGGGTGATCCTATGTATTGGGCTTAGTAATCAGAAGCAAGTATTTCAAGAGGAAATAGCCCAAGTGTGCGAACTCGGGGGCTGCGCGTAAGTCTAAGCAGCCGGCACACCTTGAAATTCTTAGGCTGTCCCTGCACCTCAGATCAAAATGGGTTGCTTTTTAGAGATCCCCTCTGTTAGCAGCTCTGAGGACCCCCTTCCACATTCACGGATCACGCCAGCCCCAACAGCCACGGATTTTTCTAGGCTCAGACTTCCCTGGTCCTCCAGCTCCCACAAAACGTGCGTTCCTCTCTCCCGCTGGGACCAGAGACCTCACCTTATCCCAGGCGAAATCTGACCTTTCTGTGGTGGAGTGTAGAGCTCCTCTGAATCTGAGTGTTTGCGCCAACTGGGGACCGGTGTTCTGGGGCTCGCAGCTGTTCCATGGGTGCCGCAGTTGTGGATTCTCAGGCTTCCGATAAGCTCCACTTTCCCATTCAAGATGGCGCAGGCTCTGCTTCCAAACCCACAGCTCCGGGAGGGGACCCAGCCACAGTGGGGGCTGTCAGGTCAGGGGAACCCCATCAAGCAGTCCCCCACCTTCTTCTGGAGTTTAGCTGTCCCTTAACTTGCCAACAAACACTCTTCGTGAGACCCTTAGCTGTTCTTTCTTTCTGCTCCGGGACTAGGCTCGGAACACATCTGTCTATTCTGCCGCCATTTTTCCTCCTGAAATTGCTTTTTAAAAATCTTGCTTAATTTTCCTGTGGTGAGTTAGATTAGACTTTCCCCTTTTATGGGACTCCTCTTGTGCCTTCCCTCATATCTACCTAGCTTATATTTTATTCCAGTCATTCTTATGGCTAAATGCTTTACACAGGTGTAATGACAGAACATCACTTTACACTGCCAGTCTCTTGTTTTCTTTCTTAGTGTCAACAAAAATTCCCAGTCTGAGGTGTGGAAAGAGGAGAGACTATTCAGGTGAGGGGTTTGCAAATTTGGAAACACAGCCTCTGGCAGAAACCAAAAGTGTACTATGCTGATACAAAGGGTTGGCAGCCTTTTGTAGAGAATGTTCCCATCCAGGTTCCTGATTGGTCCACTTTTATGCAAATAAGGAATCCAAATTCATACAACTCTGGCCGAAATGCTCAGTGCTGATTAGTCAACATGCATTTTGATTGCTCATTATGAAGAAGTTTTGATTGATCAATATAAATACAAATGAGGATATATTTACATGATTTCAGTTGGATAGGACAGGTCTCAGTGAAAGACAAAACCAGGAATTCCCTTATAAGGGTTGGTTCAGGCTGCAGGAGTTTGAAAGCTCCACCTGTGGCTTTTCCCTGAAATGCAGAGTGCATGAGAGGCCTCTGTCAGGAATGACTGCTAGACTCTGGTTATGAATTTGTTCCCAGTTAACCATGAGGAGTCCTTGGTAGATGCATTTCTCCTCCAAGTTCACAGTGGGATGGAAGAGGTTCATATCCCATGGGGTAATATCAGATGAGTGGGGAGATAGAAATCAGTGATTACATGTTCCTCTCTTCTGTTCCTGAGATGGACAATTCTGAGGTGCATTCTTCATGGCTCCTCAGATTGTTCTGGAGTTGCCAAACCTCAGCTGCCCATTGGCTGTCACCTTTCTGGGTTTTACTCTTCCCAAACCTTATTTTTGTTCTTTGGGATTGCTTGTCAACATAATCTACTTACATGACACAGGAAGCAAATTTCTTTAAGGGGTTCTATCATTTTTTGTGTGGTTTGTTTTAATAGACACCAAACACATTCTCTGGGAAACCATCCTCGGTGGCGGGGTGGGGGGGGTGGGAATCTCTAATATACATCTACTAGTATGTCTGAAATTTTTCTTCTAAAATGACTGTTTACTGTTTTATCAGATATTAAATTGGAACCTGAGAAAATAAAATTTAAAAATGTTCTAGAGAAAAAGGCAGCCTTGCTTGGGTGGGATACTAAAATGTAGATTCCAAAACACCTGAGCACCAGATAAAGAGAAACTAGAGACAACTTCTATTCATGTCTTGTCCATTAATCTCTTGAGTTGTATACCCTAACTTCTCATTCCCACGTATGTCCTAACTAAATCCAGGGCATAGGAATTCTGTCCTTTGACCTTTCTACCATGAGCTTGTAGCAGGCTGAACAAAAGGTTAATTCATTGAAAGAACTGCCTATTAGGAAAAGAACTATATTTTTTATCAAAATGGCTTAATAATTCATTTGATGGAACAGGGGCTTCATAAAGGTCATAGATTTACAGTGAAGGACAGAACACACGTGACTAAAATCTAAGGACTAAGATGACTTGTATTTGGGGTCAGGGAGCAGAGGAGAAGGCAAAAAAAAAAAAAGAGGTTTGTCCAACAACAGGGCAAATTTAGCAAAGGATTTCTTCAGAGCAGGTATTTTTTTATGTTTTTTAAATGTTTTTATTAATATGTTAGAGAGAGAGGAAGGAAGAGGGATAGAGAGATAGAAACATCGATGAGAAACAACCCAGGCATGTGCCCTGACCAGGAATTGAACCAGCAACCTCTTCGTTCAGGCGATGATTCAACCGCAGAGCCACACCAGCTGAGCAGGAGCACTTGTGTTTTTTTTTGTTTTGTTTTGTTTTGTTTTTTAATTTCTTTATTGATTAAGGTATCACATATTTGTGCTCATCCCCCCATTCCCCTCCCGAACCCTTCCCCACGCATGCCCCCACACCCCTGTTGTCCATGACCACTGGTTAGGCTTATATGCATGCACACAAGTCCTTTGGTTGATCTCTGCCCCTTACCCCCACCCTCCCCTACCTTCCCTCTGAGGTTTGACAAACTGATTGATGCTTCCCTGTCTCCGGGTCTGTTTTTGTTCATCAGTTTATGTTGTTCATTATTTCCCCTAGATGAGTGAGATCATTTGATACTAGAAATACACTTATAAGAACCGAAAATGGGACAAGCAATAATGGTTATGCTGAGAGGCAAATGAATCAGTCTGTAGTGAGTTTCTTTCTGGGCCAACAGTTCTTTGGAGTCCCAATTTCAATGTCAAACAGTTCCTTATGTGTACATGTCAGCAATGATATTTCAGTTCTGGATGGTGGACAAATGGTGGTAACGCAGGTCCGACCCTCTCTGGTTTGGTCCTGGGCAACATGCCGCGACACACAGCTGCTGACTGCTAGTATGGCAAGGCGTCGTCAGCGTCTTCCATCTCTGGACTGTTTCTCTTCTGTCTTCATGGCTGGAGCAATTCCTCTCTGTTGCAGGAATCCACATGGTCTTGGAGTTGTTTTCTGAAAATATACAAACATATTCATTCTTGACCAAAAGTTAATAAAGGAATCTTTTCTATAAATTTGACTTGGGATCCTTTTTCATTTTTTTTCCCAAATGATTTTCCTTTTGGCTTCTTTTGACACCATGTGCGTTTTTCATGGGTGTCTTGCTGTTAGCATTACAAATGAAAGTTAATTTTCTAAAGTAAAAATTTTCTAGATGTAATTTACTTACAGGATATTTTTCCTTACATGATATTTTTCTACTGTCCCCCCTTTTTTGATTTAAATATTAGGAGGCTTTTGGACATTTTATAATATAGTCTTGATAGCTTTTAAATTTTAATTTTTTGCACTAAAATGTGACTGCTTTAGGTTCATTACATGTTATGCAATTTTACCATGAGATGAACTACCAATAAAAATTTTAGTTAACACTTTAGGAACAACTTTTTGTCCAGTACCATTAATTTTTTCTAGAATATTCGCTTATTTCACTTAGCCAATTTAAATTAGTCTGAGAACTTGACTACTATTTTATACTCAAATTTAATACTCTATCAGCAATCTTATTTTATCCTGTAAATATTAGTGGGAAGGATTATTTGCCTTCTTGAGTAGGCCCTGAGCATTCCTGGTGCTAGGCTGGATTTAGATATCAAAAACCCACTTCCCCACACCATGGGTACAAGACAACTCAAACAAGTCTTGTTGCAGTGAGAGGGCAGCTGCTGTCGGCCAAGTCTCTGTCTGTTACCTGGATCATGATTTGAGCTGGGCATGGGAAGCGAAGCAGCCATGGGAGCAGGAGACCTCCCTCAGAAGGGGTGAGGGTTCAGGACCCTGCAAAGTTGGGGGGGTGAGGGTCTGTGACCCACCTCTATTGACTCCCAAGTTCTCTCCTGATGGCCCCTCTGTGACTGTGCCTGTCTTAGGTTGTTCCTTCCCTGAGGAATCTTACCCTTCTCTGGCTAACCAGCCATCCTCCAGGGCCAAGCAGGGTGATGTGAGGTTCAGTTTTGTCTCCTTGGTGGCCTATGCCCCCGTGGCCTCCACACCCAGCACCTGCCTTGGGATCCCCTCGCCTGCTGGCAGGGCCCCCGGCACTGATCACATATCTTGGGGAACCCAGGTTTCTTCTCTGGGGAGGGCCCAGCTCACCCCTCTGGGCGAGAGACAGATCCATGGTACCAGCCACCACGAGGAGGTTTCAACCTCAGCATGAACAGAAAGCTCAGGCAACAGCTATGGGCAATTGGATTGTGAAAAGAGGGTCCCTCTTGGCCAAAGGGGCAAAAGGGGCCAATATAGAATGCTCAGGTGCCTTCCCAGGGGGCCCTCTATACAGTGAAAGGGATTAAATCCCTTCATGTCCTTTTTAAATTGCTGCCAGACATTCAAAGAATTAGTTTGTAAGTTTGTTTGGGATAATTGTATATTATGCTGTTGTAATTCTAAAATATCAAGAGATGTGTTACCATTGTCTCCAAGCACCAAAAAGATGATTTTTTATTGATTCCCAAGGGTGCGAGGTACTGTTATAGGTAATGGGGGTAATACAAATCTGGGAAAAATTATAATGAGATTGTAGAATAATATCATGTAATGATATTCTTTGCTCTAGGCCATGGCAATTCCATTTCAAACTGGTTGTCAATTTCTTTTTGTATAGACAAGGTCTTAGTTACATTTTCTGCACCTCTCCCAGGAGCAAGTAGTGATAGTCCCTTCCTTTGGTGTCCAAACAAGCCAGAAACCTCTCTTTAATTTTACACACAAAGGAGCCGTGGTTTGATTTTGTGTCATACAAAAGGGAAGCTGGGTGGCAACCCTTGTGTAATTATACTTCCTAGCCCCACCCATTGTCCTCCTGGATGACCAAGGTGTTTGGTATAATTGGTGACTACATTAGGCGGGGGAATAGCCCACGTAAGGGCTCTTACCCATGAAGGGTCAAGAACATAAGTCCAAAAAACTTCCCCATTTGCCCAGGTAATATTAATGTACAGCTGATGACTGCTAGCATGGCAAGAAAGACGTTCTCAGGCGTTCTTGGGGTTCTGGTTTACTCACAATTTCTTTTCTACTTTTCTTTATTATTATTTTTATTTTATTATTTTTATACATATGTGACCTTATTTCCCCATTACCCCCCACCCCCACTCATGCCGTACCCACCTGTTGTCTGTGTCCATTGATTAGCTCATAGGCATGCACACACGTCCCTTGGTTGATCTCTCCCCCTTACTCCCACCAACCCCCTCCTTCCCTGAGGTTTTAGGTTCTGATCAACATTTCTCAGTCTCTGGTTCTGTTCTTCTTCATCAGTTTATGCCATTCATTATATTCCACAAATAAGTGAGATCATGTGATATTTATCTTTCTCTGCCTGGCTTATTTCACTTAGAATAATGCTCTCCATCTCCATCCATGTTGTTGCAAATGGTAGGAACTCCTTTTTTACCACAGTGTAGTATTCCATTGTGTAGATGTACCACAGTTTTTTAATCCACTCATCTGCTGATGGGCATTTAGGCTGTTTCCAAATCTTAGCTATGGTGAATTGTGCTGCTATGAACATAGGGGTGTATATATCCTTTCTGATTCGTGTTTCTAGTTTCTTGGGATATATTCCTAGCAGTGGGATCACTGGGTCAAATGGGAGTTCCATTTTTAGTTTTTTGAGGAAACTCCATACTGTTCTCCACAGTGGCTGCACCAGTCTGCATTCCCACCAGCAGTGCAAAAGAGTTCTTTTTCTCCGCATCCTCACCAACACTTGCCGTTTGTTGATTTGTTGATGATAGCCATTCTGAAAGGTGTAAGATGGTACCTCATTGTTGTTTTGATTTGCATCTCTCTGATGATTAGTGACTTTGAGCAGGTTTTCATATGTCTCTTAGCCTTCCTTCTGTCGTCTTTCGAAAAGCGTCTATTTAGATCAGTTGCCCATTTTTTGATTGGGTTGTTTATCTTCTTTTTTGTTAAGTTGTATGAGTTCTCTGTAAATATTGGAGATTAAACCCTTATCATTGATATCATTGGCAAATATGTTCTCCCATGAAGTGTACTTTCTTGTTGTTTTATTGATGGTTTCCTTTGCTGTGCAAAAGCTTTTTATCTTGATGTAGTCCCATTTGTTTATTTTCTCTTTAGTTTCCATTACCCTAGGGGCAGTATCAGTGAAGAAGTTCCTTCGGGATATGTCAGATTTTTTTGTCTGTGGATTCCTCTAGTATTTTTATGGTTTCCTGTCTTATGTTTAAGTCCTTTATCCATTTTGAGTTTATTGTGTATGGTGAAAGTTGGTGATCTACTTTCATTTTTTTGCATGTATCTGTCCAATTTTCCCAACACCATTTGTTGAAGAGATTTTCTTGACTCCATTGTATGTTCATGCCTCCTTTATCAAATATTAACTGGGAATAGTAGTTTGGGTTGATTTCTGGGTTTTCTATTCTATTCCATTGATCTATATGTCTGTGCTTGTGCCAGTACCAGGCTGTTTTAAACCGTGGCTTTGTAATACAGCTTGATATCTGGTATTGAGTTCCCCCCTACTTTATTCTTCTTTCTCAGGATTGCTGCAGCTATTCGGGTCCC
This sequence comes from Plecotus auritus, assembly GCF_963455305.1. Classification (NCBI taxonomy): domain Eukaryota; kingdom Metazoa; phylum Chordata; class Mammalia; order Chiroptera; family Vespertilionidae; genus Plecotus; species Plecotus auritus. Next base: position 74,703,622 of record NC_137782.1, on the reverse strand, counting down.
TTTTTATTCCAGATGAATTTTTTGAGGGTTCATTCTAGGTCTGTGAAATGTGCCATTTGTATTTTAATGGGAAGTGAATTGAATTTATAGATTGCTTTGGGTAGTATGGACATTTTGATGATGTTGATTCTACCAATCCATGAACATTGTATGTTCTTCCATCTGTTTATGTCTTCCTCTATCTCTTTTTTCAGTGTTTTGTAGTTTTCCACATATAGTTCTTTTACCTCCTTAGTTAATTTTATTCCTAGGTATCTTAATTTTTTTGGAGTGGTGGTAAATGGGATTGGTTTTTTAGCCTCTCTTTCTGTAAATTCATTATTGGTGTATAGAAATGCCATAGATTTCGTGGCATTAATTTTGTATCCTGCTACATTGCTGAATTCATTTATTAAGTCTATTAGTTTTTTGATGGAGTTTTTTGGGTTTTTTATGTACAATATCATGTCATCTGCAAATAAGGACAGCTTTACTTCTTTTCCAATTCGGATGCCTTTTATTTCTTCTTCTTGTCTAATTGCAATGGCTAATACTTCCAGTACTATGTCAAACAGGAGTGGTGAGAGTGGGCATCCCCGTCTTGTTCCTGTTCTTAGGGGAAATAGTTTTAGTTTTTGCCCATTGAGTATGATGTTAGCTGTGGGTTTATCATTTATAGCTTTTATTACGTTGAGGTATGATCACTCTATTCCCACCTTGTTGAGAGTTTTTATCAAGAATGGGTGTTGAATTTTGTCAAATGCTTTTTCAGCATCAATTGATATGACTATGTGATTTTTATCTCTCAATTAGTTTATGTGATGTATCATGTTTATTGATTTGCAGATATTGTACCATCCTTGCATTCCTGGCATAAATCCTACTTGGTCATGGTGTATGATCTTTCTAATGTACTGCTGGATCCGATTTGCTAGAATTTTGTTGAGGATTTTGGCATCTATGTTTATGAGGGATATTGGCCTGAATTCTCTTTCATTGTGTTGTCTTTACCTGGATTTGGTATTAGGGTGATGCTGGCTTCATAGAAGGAGCTTAGAAGTGTTCCTTCCTCTTGAATTTTTTGAAATAGTCTGAGGATGATAGGTTGTAGTTCTTCCTTGAATGTTTGGTAAAACTCCCCTGTGAAGCCATCTGGCCCTGGGCTTTTGTTTGCTGGAAGCTTTTTGATGACTGCTTCAATTTCTTCCATAGTTATTGGCCTATTGAGATGTTTAGATTCTTCCTGATTGACTTTTGGAAGGTTATATTTTTCTAGGAATGTGTCCATTTCCTCCAGGTTGTCCAGTTTGTTGGAATAGAGTTGTTCATAGTATTTTTTAACAATCCTTTGTATTTTTGTGGGGTCTGTTGTTATTTCACCTCTTTCATTTCTGATTTTATTTATTTGGGTCCTCTCTCTTTGCTTCTTGGTGAGCCTGGCTAGAGGTTCATCAATCTTGTTTATCCTTTCAAAGAACCAGCTCTTGGTTTTGTTGATCTTTTGTATTGTTTTTTTGGTTTCAATGTCATTTATCTCCGTTCTGATCTTTATTATTTCCTTCCTTCTGCTTACACTGGGATTTTCTTGTTGCTCTCTTTCTAACTCTTTGTGTTGTAGGGTTAGGTAATTTATTTCCATTGTTTCTTGTTTTTTGCAGTAGGCTTGTAGAGCTATGAACTTCCCTCTCATGACTGCTTTCGCAGTGTCCCATAGATTTTGGATTGTTGTGTTTTCATTGTCATTTGTTGCCATGATGTTTTTTATTTCTTCCTTGATCTCTCTGGTAATCCAGTCACTGTTTAATAGCATGCTGTTTAGTCTCCATATGTTTGATTTTTTTGGATTGTTTTTATTGTAGTTGATTTCCAGTTTTATGCCACTGTGTTCTGAGAAGTTGCTTGATATGACTTCTATCTTCTTGAATTTGAAGAGACTTTGCCTATGGCCCAACATATGGTCTATCTTTGAAAATGACCCATGTGCACTTGAGAAGAATTATATTTTGTGGCTTTGGGGTGAAATGTTCTGAAGATGTCAATTAATTCCATCTGGTCTAGTGAGTCATTTAGGATTGATATTTCTTTGCTGATTTTTTGTTTAGAGGATTTGTCCAATGGTGATAGTGGGATATTAAAGTCTCCTACTATGATTGTATTGCTGTCAATTTCTCCTTTGATATCCTCCAGTAGTTTTTTTATGTATTTGGGTGCTCCTGTATTGGGTGCATATATGTTTCCCAGAGTTATTTCTTCTTGTTGGATTTCTCCCTTTGGTATTATGAAGTGGCCTTCCTTATCTCTTGTTATGTCCTTCACTTTGAGATCTAATTTGTCAGATATAAGTATTGCTACCCCAGCTTTTTTTTTTTTCATTTCCATTTGCCTGAAAAACCTTTTTCCATCCCTTCACCCTCAGTCTGTGTGAGTCTTTCTTTCTGAGATGGGTTTTTTATAGACAGCAGATATATGGGTCGTGTTATCTAATCCAATCCGTTACCCTATGTCTTTTGATTGGGGCATTTATTCCGTTTACATTTAAAGTTATTATTGATAGGTACTTCTTTGTCACCATTTTTATTCTTTACCCCTGTGTTCCTTCTTTGCTTCCTATTTCCTTTTCTTACAGCAGACCCTTTAGCATTTCTTGCATCGCTGGTTTGGTGTAATAAATTCCCTTAGTCCTTTTTTGTCTATGAAGCTCCTGATTTCACCTTTAGTTTTGATTGATAGCCTTGCTGGGTATAGTATTCTTGGATTCAGACCCTTCCTTTGCATGACTTTTTATATTTCATTCCATTCCCTTCTGGCCTGATGAGTTTCTGTTGAGAAATCAGTTGCTAGTCTGATGGGGGTTCCTTTGTATGTAACTTTCTGTCTCTCTCTTGCTGCTTTTAAGATTCTTACTTTGTCGTTAGTGTTTGCCAATTTTTTTTTTAATATATTTTATTGATTTTTTACAGAGAGGAAAGGAGAAGGATAGAGAATTAGAAACATCGATGAGAGAGAAACATCGATCAGCTGCCTCCTGCACACCTCCTACTGGGGATGTGCCCGCAACCAAGTTACATGCCCTTGACCGGAATCGAACCCGGGACCTTTCAGTCCACAGGCCGACGCTCTATCCACTGAGCCAAACCGGTTTTGGCTTGCCAATTTAATTATAATTTGCCTTGGCATCGGTCTTTTGGGGTTCATTTTGCTTGGGACTCTGTGAGCTTTTTGAACTTGTGTGGGTTTTTTCTTCCCTATATCAGGGAAATTTTCTGTCATTATTTCTTCAAACAGGTTTTCTATTCCTTGCTCAGCTTCCTCTCCTTCTGGAACCCCTATTATGCGGATGTTGTTTTGTTTCGTGTTGTCCCAAAGTTCCCTTAGGCTCTCCTCCTGCTTTTTAATTTTTTTTTCTAGAAGCTGTTCTACTTGGGTATTTTTTCCCATCTTGTCTTCTAGCTCACTGATGTGGTCCTCTGCTTCCTCTAATCTACACTTGATGCTTTCTATTGAGTTCTTTACAGCAGCGATGTCATTTTTCATTTCATCTTGGTTCTTCTTCATTTCCTCTTGGTTCTTACTCATATTGTCAAATTTGTCTTCCATTCTTTTCAGCCACCTTATGACCATTTCTCTGAATTCTTTCTCTGGCAGGTTGCTTGCCTCCATTTCGTTTACTTCCTTTTCTGTTGATCCCTGCTTTTCTTTCATATGCAGGCTGTTTCTTTGTCTCCCCATGGTCTCTGCTTCTCCGGGTGTCTGATTATGTAGTTCTCTCTCTCCTGCGTTGATTTAAAGGCACAGAATACAACACAACCAAGTACTGCACACAAGGCACTGAACAGAAATGTATTCACAATATTAATAACCCCAAATAAAGGTGACCACCAGAGAAAGGGAAATTAGGGGATAGGAGAGAAAGAAGAAGAGAGGGGAAAAAAGAAAAAAAGAAAGGAGTGCCAAAATGAAATTGGGAAAAGGAAAAAAAAAGTAAGAGAGAAAAGAAAGAGAATAAGAAGAAAATGGGAACAAACTGTATATATGGGGAGAAACTCCAATAGAACAGCCACTAATCCCAGCAAATGCCAGCAACAAGTACCTGGAGATGAATACAAACTACAAACAACAATTAATACCTAGCGAGGTGAGGACAAACAGATGCAACAAGCAAAGCAAACAAGAAAACAAAACAAAAAAGAATAAGCAGAAAAATCTCAGAAGCATAAATAAAAGGTATAATCAACATTCGAGCAAACAGCAACAAAAGAATAGGGAGAAAAACAATTTTTGGATAGTAAAGACAGAGACGAGAGAGGTGTGTATGAACTCAGAGCAGGGGATTGAAAATTAGATATATAAGTAGGGTGAAATTTTAACAGGGGGTAAAAAGAAAGAATAGGGAAAATGTAAGGCAGGAGAAGGGTAAGAGAAATAGGACAATGAAAGGGGAAAATTAGGAAGAGAGTGATGGCATAAAGATAGAGTTGAGATAGAGTAGAATGATGCTAAAGGAAAGATGACAATAGAATGTAGAACACTAATCTCAAAGTCAAATAAAGAGAAAATAAAATGACACGTTTTTTTAAAAAAGTTAAAATAGTAGTAGTAATAATACTGATTGGAAATAAAAATGTAATAATTAAAAAGGTAAAATCAAGTGAGGGAAAAATTAGTTTCTTAAGTAAAAGATGAAAAAGAAAAAAAATAATAAAAAATAAAAAAAATAAAAATAAAATGTGCAGTAGTGAAGGTCATTCACTTCCTCTATTGTTCTGTTTGGCACACCTGTTTCCCAGTCAGGACAGTATTGCAGTTTCCTGCGTTCCACTGCTCCTCAGTGTTTTAAGCTAGTCCTGATTTTTAAGCAGGTGGTGTGTCTTACTTTCTTGTATTTCTTAATTTGTGATTACACAAGAGTCAACTTGTGATTCAACCCCTGGGTGGAAGTGTTTCTGGGTTGACTTCCGGGTCTTTGGGTCCTTTCTAGCCTCTGCTTTAGATCCTGCTTTCCCTGTGGCACTCACTACCGGTTTGTGGGAGTGGGCTGCCACAGAGCTGGTTCTCTGATGGTCACTCCCCGCTCTGATCCCCAGGTTCCAGAAACACAACTTTCCCCTGAAGTCTCCTAGGGTGTCCCCAACTGGGTGATCCTATGTATTGGGCTCAGTAATCAGAAACAAGGATTGAAAGAGGAGAAAGCGCAAGTGTGTGAACTACGGGTTTTCTCATAAGCCTGTGCACACTCCCAGAGTTTTTAGGCTGTCCTTTTTCATGAGATCAAAATGGGTTGTTTTTTAGAGATCCCCTCTGTTAGCAGCTCTGAGGACCCCCTTCCACATTCACAGATCACGCCAGCCCCAACAACCATGGATTTTTCTAGGCTCAGACTTCCCCCGGTCCTCCAGCTCCCGCAGTGTGTGCGTTTCTCTGTCCCGCCGGGACCATTGACCTCACCTTATCCCAGGCGAAATCTGACCTTTCCGTGGGGGAGTGTAGAGCTCCTCTGAATCAGCTTGTTTGCACTAATTGGGGACTGGTGCTCTGGGGTTCGCAGCTGTTCGGTGGGTGCCGCAGTTGTGGATTCTCAGACTTCCGATAAGCTCCACTTTCCTCTTCAAGATGGTGCTGTCTCCGCGTCCCAGCCAGTGGCTCCGGGAGGGAACCCAGCAGCAGTGGGGGCTGCCCGGTCAGGGGAACCCCATCCAGCATTCCCCCACCTTCTCCTGGAGTATAGTTGTCCCTTAACTCTCCAACAGACACTCCTCGTGCAACCCTCAGTTGTTCTTTCTATCTGCTCCGGGACAAGGCTCGGGACACATCTTTCTATTCTGCTGCCATTTTGGTTCCCATAGAGCAGGTATCTTTAACATTTAAATTAATGGTTTTTGTTTCTTGAATTCTCTCCTTAAACTTCTGTGTGGCTGTAAAATTGTGCAAGCCCTGGTTCTGGTGGCTCACAATGGGGTCATGTCAAGATGACTCAAGACCAAGGTAGAAGCAGGAGTTCAGAGTGAGAATATATGTCTCCCCTCTTCCTGGGAGCAATTACAATGGGGCATCTTCTAAGCAAGGAGTGGAAGTTGGATCCACTCTTATTTGTATCTAAAAAGTGGATGCCTCAAGCTGACAGTGGAAGTCTCACACAACTTTAGTGATCTCAGCACTCAGCCTGGTGCTGGAAATGCAGCAGGTGATTGCTGTTACTTAATATCACATATAATAATTGACATCATGATATTTATTCATTGAACAAATATTTATACAGAACATACTATGTGTCACACCCCTGTTCTAGATACTAAGTACATAGCTGTGAGCAAAGCAAATAAAAATCGTCACCCTCATAGGGCTTACAACTTAGTGGAGGAGACAGAAACAAGATAAATAAATGAAATTTATAGTATAAGAAGAAAAAATAAAGCTGGGAAAGGGCATAAAAAGGCAACATGTTATTGTTAAAACAGATATGTATTTCCCAGGAGCAGACTAAAATATTTTACCTTATCCTTTTAATACCAAAAAGATTGGTTATGTTGGGCTAAAAGGAGCAAGTGGTTAGTATATGAACTCCTCTTATTTTTGTCCTTTGCCTGACAGTCTTAGATATAGAGGATTTTTTTTATTTTTGAGAGAACATGGAAGAAAAGTGAGATGTTTTTTAGGGTGGGTGTTTTCTCAGGAGTTTGGCCTGGGGGGATTTCTTACAGCTCCAAAATGAAAAGTCTTCCCTCTACTTCCAAAAAAAAAAAAAAAAAAAAGAGAGACGTATGGGGAATGAAGGTTCAAGAGATGCTAGAGGTATCATTAGGACTTGCAGGTCATGAGAGGCCATAAGAAAATAGAAAATCTTAGGATTCCTAGGCAGGCCCTTACATGTGTTCATTGCAAAATCTAATTGCAGCAGAAAGGAAAGATAATTTAAACACTTCCCAAACCCAGAACGCTTTAGGAGGAAATAATTGATACATTGACCCTTTCAAGAAAAAGGACAAGGCAGAGTCTGGACTGAATTTTAACCATGTACATACCATACCCATTAATGGAAGGCATTCCTGCTGACATTAACAAAAGGGCATGTAGGCAAACCTTGCACCATCATTTCATTGGGAGAACTCCAGCCTCATTGACTTTCTGTACTCCAACTTGAAAGGCCCTACTAGGGGCTAAGGGACTAGATGTAGTGATGTATCCATGGTTTTCTCACTTCCAGTTGAGAAAACACCTGGAACACTGGTCTGTTTTTCTATTATATGGAACACAAAGTAAGGCTGTTCCTGATCCACAAGATATAATGAAGCATTTTTTTGCTTGAACTCAATGACTTGGCCTGCTATTGGATGATTATCAGTAATGCCTAAGAAACTCTGGGCTTATACTGCTTTTAGCAACCTCCACATTGCCTCCTTATGGTTGCCTGCTTTTCCAACACACCAAACACAAAATCCACCCCAGATTACTGCAATATAGTATGGAAAGTTCAATTAGAAACTTACTTTCAGAACTAGCCTCATTGGAGAGGATGGGTTTCTTAAAAAAAAAAAAAAAAAAAAAAAAAAAAAGGCAAGAACTTCCTCCCCTCTCCCAGGATGCTCTGAAATAAATATGAACTCATACCCTCAACCCAAAGATAAGCAGAAAAAATAAATTTTTAATAGCATTTTGTTCATTCTGGAGGTGAAGTTGCAGCACTCCCATCTTTACTTTTCATTTTGAAGTACCATTGAGAAATCTTGCTGATGGGGGATATTTGAATTCCCTTTGTATCTTAGTAATTGTAAGATTTTTACTTAATCAGGAAGCATTGGGTGATTTTAGTTCTTTCTAATACTCTGAACATCAAGATCAAATGGGAAGGGAACCTGAGAGAGAAGTATGGTTAAGGGATTATTTAGTCTATATGGAGCCTATTATTGAAGATTGAACTGATATTGACAGGAAGATGATGCCACCTCATCCCCATGTCTCAAATGATAGCTCTTCAAGTCCTACAGGTCTAGGGGTACAATGTTTCCAAGGGAGAAGCAAAGAGAACCTCAAAGCTGGTACTAATTATTTAACATTTTGCCACATGTGAAGTTGTGAAAAGAGTCCTTGAGATATTGATCAAGACTTGCCTTCTAGGGAGATCAAGGCAGGAATCTTCTTTATGATTTGATTGATATGGTTTAAGATTCTGCTTCTGGTATAGCCTGCCATACTACTATTAAAGACTCACCTGGCTTAAAAGCTGTCTCTTCTTAAATGAAGGTCTGGGTGGAGCTAATTAATCTTGTAAGCCACTTTCAATACTTTCCTGTAATGACTCAGGTTTTTGTTCTTCTGACCTAATCCTCGCTGAACTCCAGCTCTTTATAGACCCTGAAATTTTGATCAGAAGTAGGGTGGAGGCCAAAGCTAGAAGGAAAGTGTGTAGAAGCCAAAGGCAAATATCAGTCACCTCATGTTCTGCTCCCAGCCTGCCCCATTTCCCATACAACTTCTCAGGGTCTCCTAAAAGGAGACCTGAATTACATTAGGAAACTATACTCGCTCCAAATAATCTTGGCCCTGGGATGCTGATGCAAATGTGTGTATCCTTTAAAGGGTGTCATAGGGAAAACTTAACAAGCTTCATAGCATGTGTTTTCTTTAGACAGTAGAGCATGGGCTTCTCTTTTGTTCTCTTATGCCCATTTCAATCTAACTTTTACACAAAGACACACCAGCAGTCATGTGTTAGGGGCCTCCTTGGCCAAGATATGTCCTCTGTCCAAATGCTCCCAAGTGGCTGGCTGCCCACACACATGTCAAGTGGTGTAAAGGGAATTAACAGATGGCAATATGAAAACATGACTCTCTAATCCCAGTGTTAAAGTAGTATAAATCCACCTAAGAGGATGGCAGAGCTTCCTCTGAATGGTCCTGCAGGATAAAGCTCCAAGACTAACAGCATCAGAGCATACAGGCTATCAAGCTGCAGGACTAGGTACCCAGATTCTCTGCTACAAAGTGGACTGATGGAAGCAGTGAGTCTGGGCAAAATATAAAGAAGAAGTCTTGCTTCTTCACCTGCTTTCGCATGGAGCCAAAGAGAAAGAATCTAGAGGAATTTTCTTTCTCAGAAATGAAGAGAAAGTAGAATCATGCTGAATGACCCGGGTACCTAGAGAAGATATAAGTGCTGGCTACAACAAAGAATTTATGAAGTGTTTTTCCCCTTTTTATCCCAACTGGCAGTCTTCCCTTTAGATTATCAATTGAAACAGAATGGAACTTATTGTCTGGGCACTGAAAGTAAGAACACAAATGAATTCCTAAAGATTAATATTTGGCTTAATGAATTCTACTCTTTCCCTCCCCTCTTATACCCTCCCTTCAACTCCTCTCTCCTGCTTTGTACTCCCTTTTTCACTCCCCCTACTTCCTTTTTTTTTCTTTTCTCTCTGTTTTTGGTTAGAAAAAATATCCAAGAGAAGCAGACCATTTTTCAAAATGCCAATGTGATTCAAGGATGGTGGACATTACTCTTCTCCCAAAATCCCCTTTAGGAATCTACATTCTCAGGTCTTCCAGGGATGTGTTCCCATCAGTAACACCCTTTTGTACATGGAAGAGCCCTTGGACTAAATTAAGATTAAATAAAGATTGCACTGAAAACTTGCACATGGAATGCAGAATGTGTTTCCTGTTAAGGCATTTTGAAGCGAGCAGAGGAAGAAAGCCTATTGTTTTTGTTCGTCAGAGCTGTCACCAAATGTTGAGGCCTCAACAATGGCAACCTAATTCAGTTCAAGGAGAACAGACCTATTAAAAATAGCTTCTTCATTTTCTTGACCCAAAAAGCTGATCAAAAACATAAGCAAGAATGTCAGAATTAGCTTGGAAAAATATTTGGAAAGTGTGTTCTGAAATAATTAGAATAAAAGGTCCTTGTGGTTTACCCCCAGGATCAAGACTAAGAGCAAAGTAAGGCAACATTAATATACAACCTGGTTAAAAGCAGAAGATGACTAGGGTGATATGATGCTATTTAATCAGTGTGCAAACCCTCCTGAGTATACAGAGCTACCAAGATGCTGCCCTTATGATTTGTGTTTTCCTTAGCATAGATTAAGGAAAACACAGGGGAAATTCTGTGCAACAAGGAAGCATCCAAACTCATCTTAATACATTTTTGTTGAATCTCTTTAGGTTACATGAACTGTTTTCGATGCCTACTATAAGTAAATTGGGGAAGAGATATTCTCATCTTCCTTTATCCCTGTACTCTTTCTTTCATTCTTCCTTCATCATCCTCCTCCTGTTCTAACTTCTCCTTTCTTTTTCACTCTTCTTTTTTTTCTTGCTGTTTTCTCTGTATTTCTATAATTAAAATTGTGTCATCTCTAAAACAGGTGCTTTTAATGGGGATCTGCCACCTTAGGTTGAAAGACCCTCTAGTTTCTGATCTTATTACAAATGAATGACTGTCTTTTTTTCCTGACTACTAAAAGCAACTCTTGTTTTAGAAATCCCTCAAGCAACTCAGTTTTTCAGTTTTCCATAAAATGACCAGCTTCTATAAAGGTAACCAATAGGCAGGCAATGTTTTGTCTGATTGTCAAGAGGACAGTGAAAATCCAAAAGAGAAAAATTTAATTAGAAGTTATTTGGTTCACAAAAAGAGAGGGAGGAATATTCTCCCTTCCAGAGACCTGAGGACCCATGGAGGTGGCCACCTCTTACCAAGAAAGCAACCTGTCTCTATGACAGGTAAGAGCATAGGTCATTCTGATAAATTTCATCTTTTGGGGCCCTGGTGAAGTGAAGAGGGGATAGGGATGCCAAAGAAACCTACAAAGAAGTTGCCATCAGCTAACAGATGCCAGCTCACAACCATCACAGGGCACTGTGATATTGACTGTATCCAACTGCAGTCTTCAATTGCAGCATCCTCTGAAGAATGGGGCTTCAGTGTGCAAACAGGCTGATCTTGTATCAGTTGGAAGAAGGCGGGATCACAATTCTTGGAGCTGAAGGTGAAGTCCCAGCCAGGAAGAGATCTGCACTTCCAGGAATAAGACTATAATGCTTATGTCTCTATTCATGAGGCCAGTTTAGAGATTAAGGTCATGCATGCGCCAAATGACGAGGCTTAAGGAGACCCAAGGAGCAGGAATGCTGAGCCCACACCACAGACACATGAAGGGACATTTGTACTCTAGGCCAAAGAATTGTTCCAGGGTTCACAATAAATTATATGAACACTTTACTGGAAAACTGAATCTAAAAGCAATTCACATGAATAAGGGACCAGTGAAATGGTTATCTTTTCCAAGTTTTATTACAGACTGTTGCAAACCTTGTAATGTTTCCTAAGGGAACAAGCCTTTAGAAGGTCATGTAACAGATTTATTAAGCAAAGGAGGGGAAGAAAGGAGCAGAATTTTGTACTGTTACAATGCCAACTCTTCAAACTCAAAGATTTTTAATATTTCACAAATCCTTACAGCCACCATTAGGTTTTTACACAATACTTCAAAGAAAAGACTTTTTTGGGGGTTAATTTTTTAGGTTAGGGAGTTCTCTTCTTAGCTATTGGGTGCATGCAAGGTCCTGGTCCTAGTCCCAGATATCAACACACTGTATTCAACTGGACTTGAATAGAAAGTGAATTCTCCATGCCTGGAAATCAATTTGATTCAATTCCTAAACTCAATTTGGTTCAATTCCTAAACTCCAAGACTGGAAATCATTGGAAGAAACCTCTAGGTGGCATGCTTTAAGGTCAGTCCTTGAAGGCTTTAGAAGGGAAGCAGAGCACAGTGTTTTGAAAGGTTCCCAGATTAAATGCAGCTATTTTGATTACTGGATCCAAAGGTGTGGCCAGCCCTGAATCGACAAGTTTTTGAGACTATGTGTTTGCTCCAGATGAAACTATTCCAAGTGGAGCAAATCTAGCATTTTGAGGCTGTGTTTACACAAAGAAAGATAAAGAGGAAAAATGTAGTCAGGCAAGCTATTGGCATCTTTCAGATAAAAATTCTCTCCTCCCAAACACAAACGATTAGATTGGGAAAGGTAGTCAAACTGGTTGTATGGGTGTAAATGAGGGTTAAGAGAAAACACATTTTCTCCCATATATCTAAAAGGATGAGGTTTTGGAGCACAGAAACAATGCCTTTTCCTACTTGACCTTAAGAGGTAAATAATAACAAATATTTCTCCTCTCTTTTCTCCTCTCTCTGTATTTGCATCTCTATCACTCAGAAACCATACACATATTTGCCCTTGCTTGTTTAAATATAACCATGTTCCAAGATGGCCCTTCAGAAGAGTTAAAATTGCCTGCAAAAACATAAAAAAGTGAATCAGAAATCCTGGTGAAGGAAAATGCAAGGTTTCTGTCTCTCCATTTGCTTTTGTTCTGGACATTTTACATAAATGGAATCATACCATATATAGTCTTTTATATCTAGCTTCTTTCTCTTAGAATATGTCTTTGGGGCTTATCTATGCTGTAACATGTATCAGAACTTTGTTCCTTTTTACTGTTGAATAGTATTTTATTTTATGAATATAGTACATATCCATCCATTAATAGATACTTGTTTGGATTTTTTCCAGGTTGGGTGTATTAAGAAGTGTTTCGTATATTGTGCACATTATCTGTTATTTCTTTGCCCATCATGCTTTATGTTCAACTGTTCTTGATTCTTATCTTTCTTTATATTCACTTTTAATATTTAAAAAAGATGAAAATATTTTTCTCATTGTATCCCTCAGTGCACCTACATATACTTTCAAGAATCATTTTGAGAATACTCTACCATTTTCACTTTTCCCAAGAATCATTTTATCTTCTACTTGTTCACTGTTAACTATTTTGCATTAGTTTTGTCATTTACTTTGAAATTTTATCTTGTAGATTTATCTTATAGGTCAAGTGTTGTTTTTTTTTGTTTGTTTGTTTTGTTTTTGTGTCTCCCCTCCCCCCCTTATCTTTCTCTGGCTCATTTCTCCCTGGGGGCTGTGCAATTGCCTCCACCTGGGTTCCCACAGATTCTCAGTCCGGAAGTAGGACTTATATTGGGTCTCAGAGCTCATGGTCCATGGTGATGAGCAAGGTAATGATTCAATCATTGAGCCAGCCTTAAGTCTCCCCAGATTCTATCCATGGCTGCTTCATGTCACCCCTTCAACCAGTCAACTTTACAGACATCATTTTAGGCAGGGACTTTAGCTTTCTTCTACCTCCCATCCTGAGCAGGGTACCACCCAGGCCCCTCCAGTTGCACAAACTCCGGTTAGTGAGCCCAATTTTGGTACTCTGCCACTTTTGGAGTGCTTTAGGTCCCACTTGACCCATAAACTTCAACTCTTCAAAGCCTCCAGATGCTTCTGGTACTGCAGTCTGGCAGTATATGGCCTCTGCTTTATTTAGCAATGTGGACTTAGTTTTACTTTGATTCAAAGAGATTTTTACTTATTTAGAACATGGATATTTTTAAGAAAAACATAAAGAGTAATATAGTCACAGAAAACCATACATACCGTAACTGAATAGCTATATGAATTTTCATAAACTGAGCATACTTTCTTTAAAATCAGAGTGTTAAAAACACCCAGAACCTCCCTTCATGTCCTCTTCCAGTCATTCACCACCAAAGGTAACCATTATCTTCATTTCTACATGCATGGATATGGTTTGGTTCCCATTATAGGGCCATTATTAATAGTGCTACCATACATAGTTTATTACATGTTATTGGAAAACAAATGTGCTCATTTCTTTTTTCTTTTTAATATATTTTTATTGATTTCAGAAAGGAAGAGAGAGGGAGACAGATAGAATAATCAATGATGAGAGAGAATCATTGATCGGGCTGCCTCCTGCATGTCCCCCACTAGGGACTGAGCCTGCAATCTGGGCATGTGCCCTGACTGAGAATAAAACCCTGACCTCCTGGTTCATAGGTCAACACTCATCTACTGAACCATACCAGCTGGACTATTTTGATTTTTTTTTTTTAATTTCTCATTGCTTTTTATAAAGGGAAAGAGAAGTGGGAGCTCTCAACACAGTATCCCAGCTCTATCTAGACCTAGTCAGACTGACATATTTTCCAAGGAGGCCTAACCACCAATACAGGCCCCTCCTCTAGTTCAGTTGCCTTTCTCTGACTCCACAGGAAGTTTCCTTCCAACAAGAGCAGTCTGCCAGTGGTTTATGTTTTCCAAGACAACTGGGTGGAAACAAAGGCTTTTTCCACCCCTTTAACCTCTGATACCTCCTTTCCAAATTTTAATTTTGACATTCCCTCAAATTGGTTATTCTATTCTACTCTCAGGAAGGTGAAAATAATAGAAAAGGCAGAAGAAACTCCCCTATTCACAGAAGGCTGCATCAGCTGATTTAAAGCTTTCATTGCACGTTCTGTCTTCCCCATTCAATTGTAGGACTTAGGAGAGAAGGAACTATGTCTTATTCTTAGCTTTTGAGGGAGAGTGATAGTGTTTTGAGGCATGTATTTTTAAAAAATTATTAGTTAATCTTAAAAAACACCCCTTGGGGCTGTTGTAAGTGGCTAACTAATTATTTAAGTCTTCCTATGATATTTTTAATTTGTAAAATGCTAATGTTCACAAGGTGGTAACACACCAAGTGCCATCATTCATTTATACCTTAGTGAGAACCAGCTTGACTCATTTTTATGAGAGCACTATGGTAGTTTTTTAAGGAAACATTCTCTATTTCTTCACCTTATAGCTCCTCATATTAAGAAGTGGATTCTATTTGTCACCCTTTTGAATCTAGAGTGTCCTAGTTCCATGCTTTGGCCTCAAGAATCCTTGTTGCTGTCTTGGGATTCTGCCACTACCAAGTTAACAAGCTCAGGCTAGCTGGAGAATAAGAGACCCCAAGGACGAAAGACAGAGTGTGCCAGCCAACAGCTGACTGACCCAAGCATAGGGAAAATCAGTCAGAGCTGTTCCCAACCTGCAACTGATCACAGATAGGTAAGTCAGCTCAGCCAAGACCAGAAGATGTGCTCAGATGAACTCTAGACTCCTGAACAACATTACATGTTTATTGTTTTAAGCCGTTGGCATTAGAGTGTTCTGTTATATGGCAATAGGTAACTGATACAGACAGATAAAGCACAGGCCAACTAAAGGGAGAACATGCACCAATGGGAAAAGTATTCATCACAAGCTTCCCTCATGTCACTCTTTCTTTTTCCCTTGGCTGGCTTTTATTTTCTTCTATAAGCTGGATGATTTTACGCCTTCAAAGGGAAATTCTACTTATACGAATACTCCAAAGCTAGAAAAATAGCAAACATAGTGTTTTCTGTGACCCAATTTTAACCCAGATTTACATTTGAATCCAAAATTTGGCCATTATTATTTTGGGGGGGAAGTCTTGTATGCTCTGTAAACCTTGTTTTCTTCTGAGGAAAATGGAGACAATAACAATATTAATCTTACAGGGTCATTGCAAGAATGATAGAAGAGTAGCCAAGAGCCTAACCTTATGGATTTCAGTTCTGGTCCCATAATAGATCAGTCCTGTTATCTTGGCCAAGTATTTCAGGCTTTTCAGAATCAAATTTTCTCAGCTATAAATTGGTCATAATAAGAATTTCTGTCTCCGCATTGATTTGAGATTAAATAAGAGAAGGCATATACAGTATAAACCAATGTCCCAGCTGATAAATAGTACCCATCATTTTATTGCCCATACTAGTATGTTTCTTTATTCAAGTCCTGGACTATGTAAATGCTCTTGACCTCTGTCTACCCCATCCCAAAACACACCTCTAATTACACTGTCCCTCACTGTTACTTGCTTAGATTTATTCAACATATGAGGCATAAAACTAGTTTTGTCTGCACAAAACATTTATGGTAAATTGCCTTTCACTTTTGTCTTCCTTGTTTCTTGTTCAAGTTAGAATGTATGTGAGGGGGAGGCACAATACATGTGAACTATTTTCTACATACCTTTCCAAAAGACAAAAATTATTTCTAAATTTATTTATTTGTAAGACAAAACCCTTTAACAGAATGATAGGTCTTTTTTTTTAAATGTAATATGTTTTTATTGATTTCAGAGAGGAAGGGAGAGGGAGAGATAGAAACATCAATGATAAGAGAGAATCATGGACCAGCTGCCTCCTGCACACCCCACACTGGGAATTAAGCCTACAACCCCGGGCATGTGCCCTGACTGGGAATGGTACCACAACCTCCTGGTTCATAGGTCGATGCTCAACCACTGAGCCACTGTGGCCAGGCAGAATGATAGGTCTTAATTAAGCTATATCCTCACTTGCTAGAAAATGATTAGCACAAAACAGCAACCAGCGACAGAAATGGCATTTTAAAGGGCTAGAGCAGGAGAAGAGTAGCCAAATAGAGCTAAACACATTTGGGCTCAATTTTTTAGCTTTTATCAAAGATGCAGCAAACATACAAATTTTGACTTCGATCCTAGACATAAGGAATGATCATATCACATTTTATTCTAATAGAGCCTTTTTAAAACATTGGAAGCAGTTATTAGAAGAAAACCTACCAATAGGCTATAACATGTATACATACATAGATCATGAGTGTTACTTAGTTTTACTTACCTTTCAGAGCCCTCACCACATTCGATGTGGTAGAAAATGTAATTTCCTATTTTATATAAGAGGAAACTGAGGCCCAGGGCTATGATATAACTTGCCCAAGATTCCAGTTTGTGGTAGATTAAAGATTCAAATGGGAGTGATCTAATTCCAATGCTCATGCTCTTGAGGTTATGCAGCATTGTTGCTTGACATATCTGTATTGATAGCACCATATGTATATTTACATATTACTATTTATCCCCATACTTGATTCAGATAGGGAAAAATAAGGTCATAAAAATTAAAACTGTGGCTAATATGTAGGAGGCATAGATAACAGAAAAGATACTTTAAATATATTTGCACATTTAGTTATTGAAACATCCTTAAGAAGTGGATTATAACTTCATTTTACAGTTGGGAGAATCCAAGACTTAAAGAATTGAGTATTAGCCCAAGGTCTCATAGCAAATGACTGGCAGCATTGAAATTTGGACTACTATGACTCTAAAATGCACACTTTTTGTACTAATTTGCCTTTTCCATTAATGCATTTTGTCCAGCATTTTAAGGATTTATGTTGCACCTAAATTCCCTTGCTTCATACTGGAGGGTCTACTCTGACTTTGCCTTTTCTTACAAGATATTTTTGGCTTGGTTTTCCCGTTCTTCTGTAAATCCTTTCTAAGCACTTTTTTTCTTTCTGAATTCTAATTTGATTGGTTGGGTTTTCTCTCCTCTGGCTAGAGGGTAAGTCAGTAGTTTAAAAAGAAGTTTTAAGTGCACGCTTTTGCTTTTTCAAGTTTCTGAATGCTTCCAAAAATTCACTGAGCTTCTGAAGCCCAGAGGGGCAGCAGCTATAAATATTTAAAATGGGAGTATATTGTTTTAGTTAAAATTTATGGAGTGATTCACGACTCAAATTTTCATAAATCTACATCATAAGGTCTGGATGGGAAATCTGCCTTAAAATTATCATGGGGCTCTCTGAAAGACGAGCTATTTAGAAATGCTGTATGACTTGTGAGCAGTCTATGACTTCAAGATCGAGCAGATCCAGGAACTGAACAGTCCCTTCCCTGTGTCATTATCTTCTGATCTCCCCTTGAGCAGCTCTGATGGGGCTTCCTGTGGCTCCTCCTCCACCCTGTAATGTACTGAGGCTGGCATGGCAAAGAGCTTAAGGTGCCTGAGCAAAAATTTTCTTCCAGTTTTAGAAAAGTCTCGCTTACTTTTCACAGAACCCTCAGGAAATCCAGGAGAGAATTAAGATGCTGAATGTTCCCTTTTGTTTGTGAATTTGAGTGCCATCTCCTAGCAATGTTATCACTGAATTGATTCATTGATTTTCATGATCAACTTGGAGGTTTGGTGAAAATATCACTGACAGTTTCTAGGAGTAAATAAATCTAACTAATCCAATTAATCCAACTGTATCTGTGACAGAACAACCATTAATTAGGTGAAACCTTCCCCAGGGCAGAGCCGGTATGTTGTGGGCACTGTGGCTAACGTGGTGCCTGGAGCATAGCAGGGACCAAATGACCATTTGAAAAAAAAAATGAACTGAGTGCCCCTGAAAAGTTCTCCACATCCAGGAAAATAAATCTACGCTTTCAGTTTTTCCAGAGGCTCCCTCTGTGAGCTAGAATCTTCCCTCCAGGCAGTGCTTCTCAATCTTGGTAGATTTTGTCTTTCAGGGGACGATCGGTAATGTCTGGAGACATTTTTGTTTGTTGCAGTTGGAGGATGGATGCTACTGGTACCTAAGGGGTAGAACTAGGGATGTTGCTAAGCATCTTACAGTGCACAGGACAGTCCCCCACAACAAGGAATTATACAGCCCCACATGTTGAGAAACGGTGCTGTTGTTTGCCTTCAACTCCAGCTAGACTTAAAATCCTAGCATCTAAAATTTTAGGGATGAGAGTATATAGCAATGATTCTTTCCTGTGTTCTGAAATATTACCATTTCAAGAGTTCCAGGGAAAGCAGGCATAACTTGGCGTATCTAGGGGAAATGTGAACTTTAAGGCCATTTGCTGAACACAGTAGAAAGAACCCCAAACTTATCTTTCTGTCTCATTCTTTTGGCAATTTGCCTCTTAAGACTTCCTCCTCACTCTAAACTACAGCCCCTACATGCATTCTCTGAATGCACCCCATAGCTTGTAAAAGCTGAAAGCTACTGGGGACTCTCTAGGTGAGATGAAAATCACATCCCAAGTATAAGTGAGATGATTTTGTAAATCACTTAGGGAAGTGTTCAATTAGTCTCTATACCCTTAAAACATATTATGCTTTTCCCCTTCATTCTTTTTTTAAAAAATATGTTTTTATTGATTTTTGAGAGAGAGAGAGAGGAAGGGAGAGGGAGAGAAGATAGAAACATCAATGATGAGAGAGAATCATTGATCAGCTGCCTCTTGCATGCCCCCTACTGGAGGTCAGTCTACCACCTGAGCATATGCCCTGACTGGGAATCAAACCAGCAACCTCTTGGTGCATAGGACGGTCAATCCACTGATCCATGTAGGTTGGGTGTCCCCTTCATTCTTAATAGAAAAATAAAAGATCTGCCTCCTCAGATCACCATTTCCTGTTTAAGGTGGGGCTGAGTAGTTATATTGTAAATTTTTAAAAATATATGTATGCCTTGGCTGCGTGGCTTAGGAGCATTATCCCATACAGCAGAAAGTTGTGGGTTTGATTCCTGACCAAGGCCCATACCTAGGTTGCGGGTATGATCCCTGGTCAGGACGTGTATGTGAGGCAACTGATTGATGTTTCTTTCTTGCATCATGTTTCTCTCTCTCTCCCTTCCTCCTTCTCTAAAAATTAATAAAAACATATCCTCAAGTGAGGATACACACACACACACACACACACACACATATATATGTGTGTGTGTGTGTGTGTGTGTGTGTGTGTGTGTATATATATATATATATATATATATATATATATATATAATCTCCTGATAAAGTCTAGAAGGAATTATAATATGCTCTTACTTGTCAGTCAATTATCAAATGGAGTAATTGGACTGTCTTTAAGCTACTAGTCAAACAGCACAATTAAACTCATATCATGGGCAAAATTTTGGCATGGAATTTGGGATTCTTGGATTCCCCTCTGGCTTTTACATTGACATTGGCTGTGGGAACATTTCATAATCTCTATGGGTTCCAGTTTCTTTGACTACAAAACAAGGATGTTGAACTACAGGACTCAAATCTCTTTGATTCTGATTTTCTCAATGGAATAATTTCCATCTGATACTATGACTAACAGAGGGAAAAAGAAATGAGTTATGTTGGTATGCTGATACCTTTCAAAGGATTACTGTGAATACTCATTTAAGAAGATAATCTTCTGGAAATGTGAGAGATTAGGAAGTTATGTGGACACATGCCACGGATTAAAAAATGTGGTCTTGGGCCTAGTGTTACTATTCTTAAAGTTTGTAGAGTGCTATGAAAAGTTCCCAGGATTTAGAGACATCATTACAATGGAAAATATTATAATTGCTATAATCAAAGTTGAATGTAAGGAATATAGAACCTGATTAAAAAAATATATTTTCCAAGGGGTACTGCCAAATTCTTGTGACCTTTTCTCTCACAAGTTAAAGTTTTCTACTTTTTAGGAATGTTCTTAAGAATATTTAAGGATATGTATAAGCAGCATGTACTGCCACAACCTGTGCAGCGGGTTCAGGATGACTTGCAGGAGGGCCAACAACACAATGAATACACTATACATTGGGGGGCCAAGTGGAAACCTCTTTCATGAAGAGGTTCATGGAGTCCAGAGTCCAGGTCCTGCCTGCTTTTAATCACTTTGAATACACATTTGTTCTTTAGCAATGCATACAGGCAGATCAAAGGTAATGTTTGGTATACAATGTAAATATTATCAGGTCGAGAAATTGACTTGAGCCATTGCAATCACAGCAGGAGCAATCTTGTGCTGGCAACAGCCCTGCTGACCTCCCAAGGTTTATGGCCTTCCAGGTTCCTTGTTGCATCTTCATGCCAATACTGTTATGCTTTGGTCTCCGGCAATGTACTTATTCAATCAGGTACACCAACTGGATTTTTGTGGTTGTTAAGAAACAGAAATTAACCCTGTGATTAGGCTCCAAGATGACCCCCAAGTAATCTTCGTCTCCTGAGACTCACAGCCTTGTATATATCCTTGCCACACTGAATCAAGGCTGACAGTGTGACCAATGGGATATGACATAAATAAGAATATGTAAGAAAGAATTTCCACTTCCTCATTGGTCTCTTGGATACTTTATCTAGGAGAAGCCTGCTATCATGCCATGAGGACACTCAAGAAAGCCTACAAGAAGCAGAGCTGATACCTCCTGCCAGCAGCAGCACCAACTCGTCAACCATTTGAGTGAGCCTCTGTTCTGGAAGTGGACTCCTCCTTTCTGGTCAGACTCTCAGATGATTGCAGGTTTGGTTGACATCTGACTGCAGCCTCATGAGATAGACCCTGAGCCAAAATCACCCAGCTAAGCCACTCCTGAATCCCTTACCCATAGAAACTGTGTGAGATAATGACATATTTACTGTTGTTTTAAGCCACTAAATTTTAGGATGCTTTGTTTTGCAGCAATAAGTAACAAATATATAGCAGTAACATAAAGATGTAAATAAAAAGTAATCTATTGAAAGGAAATTTAGAAGTTCAGAAAATTAAAGGAAACACCGGAAATGACTGAGAGATTTATGGGAACTCTGGGATCTAGGAAGCAGAAAATAATGATTTCAGAGTTCAGCTATCAAAATTAATTGGTAATGACCATTATTATTTCTTCTTACATTCTGTACTCTATTAGAAATTCCAGGTACAAAGGTTCTGGTCAACTTAGATGTGTTTTTGTTCAACTCTTGACCAAGAATGAATGGAGTACCATGCTTGGCATTCACACTAAGAAAGCATACAATGAGAGATCTGTAGTTCTTCAAAAGAAAAATTAAGATATTATTACAAATAAAGGAGTTATGGATGCTGATTAGGCAAAGGAAGAGAGATGTAAACCACCAATAGCCTGATAGTTCTGGAAATTGCCAAGTAGCTTGGTAAAATCAGAGTTTAACCAACTCTGTGTAGAACAGTCATAGTTTTGCATAAATTTTTTCAAATACTATGTGTCCTCAAAAGTGTGATGCCAGCAAAAGTGATAAGGAAAAAAAAATAGCAATAAGTAAAAATTTACTGTTTAGTTTAATTTTGGAGATATTAAAGATAGTCTTAATCTTCAGTGATTTTCACCATTGCCTTCTATATTAATTAGAATATACTTTAATGAGTAACCTAAAACATGATAGATTCTTCTTTCTGGCTGAAACAGGAGTTCTAGAAGACTGGATAGGGTACCAGGTAGCTCATATCCTTGTGGCAATTCAAGGGCCTATGCTAATAGAGGCTCTGCCATCTTCAACACATAGCTTTCAAGATTTTCCTGTGAAATATTTCATTTTAGCCCATTAGAAGGGGAAAAGATCATGGAGAAGCACACACATATTTTTTTTTATGATTGTATTCTTTAACAGTGTCCTTAATTTCTGCTAACATTTTATTGGCTAGAACACAGTCACATGTCTTCACCTAAACTGAAAGGGGTCATTGGGAAATGTAGTCCCTGACTAGGCAGCCATTTTAGTGCACAACTTTATATTAAGGAAAGAATAGCATGTTTTTATGCTTGTTTGTTTTTTGTCTTTGTGTGTGATCTCCTATCTCCTAGCCATTTCTGCTACATATAAATCCCTTGCCACTTCTTGTTTATCAGCCCAGTGTGTATTATACTACTAGTTTCCTTGAAGAATAATCAAAATGCTTGTTCAACACAATGTACATACAAATGAAATCCAAGGATCACCTTACTCTATAATAAATAAAAGCATAATATGCAAATAGACCAAACAACTGAACAGCTGAACCACCATCTGGATGACCACTGCGGAACTGGGGAACCAGGGGTGTGTGGTGGCAGACAAGGGCAGCGCCAGGCCAAGGTGGCTGTAGGCGGGGGGTGGGGCCTCGGGGGCTTTGAGGCAGTCAGGGTTGTGAGGGCCCCAGATCTGGGGCTGCAAAGACATACTCTTGCATGAATTTTGTGCACCAGGCCTCTAGTATATTAATAAATTAATAGTTTCAGGACATGCCTTTGGAAATGCTGCTTAGGGCTTATAGTGCTTCTGATTCCTTCATCATTTTAAGACTCTTAGAATGTTAGAATGATTTTTTAGCCCTGTACAATAAAGCATGTGAGATGGGAGCTTGTCTTCATGGCTTCTGTATTGGAAAAAGTCGCATCTGGTTGCCACAGCACTTCCTCCAGCTGATGACAGATTCACTTCCTTCAGGCAGGCATGAGGCCTCTGAACCTAAGGTTATTTCAGTTCTTGGAATCTGTGAAGGCATCTTGGCTCAAGATACAGAATTGGACAAAGATATGGAGAGAGAAAGAGAGATAGAAAGAGAGAGAGAGAGAGAGAGAGAGAGAGAGAGAGAGAGAGAGAGAGAGAAAGAGAGAGAGAGAGAGAGTCTATTTAAGGCCAATTATTGCACACACTGAAATGTAGAATGCATCCTAGGCAAACACATGAGTTTGGGGGCAGGGAATAGCAAGTTCTTTAAAAGTCACAGGTCTATTCAAATAGAGTGATGGGAGAAAGTCCACTACATAAAAGTTGAACTCCTGGGCTGACAAATGTGTAGCATGTGTGTATGTGGTAATAGTGGGAAGAGTGGCTGAGACATTTCAGGACCAGCCACATTGACTGCTGTTTCTCTATGCCTGCTCCATTATTTACCCCATGAGAACATACCATCGAGCAAAAAATTTTAAGTCACCAAAATTAGTATTGTAGGGAAAAGTTAGTAGGGCCTGCCTTAAGAACAAACTACCTATGGCTATGTTGCATTTTGTGACTCTATGTCCTGAGAAGCTTTTCAGAGACTTATTAAATGAATATAACGATTGTGACAAGTAATTCATCTAATCAAATTTAGAAGACAATGATTAAAAGGCAATTATATTTCTGAGAAGCTCTTGGTCCCTGAAATGCAAATGATTTGTTTTCCCATATTAAACTCCTGAATCAAAATTTCCCTGTGGTTGTCATAGTTAGGTTGTGAATGTCAAAATAGCATTTAAAAATAACACATACAGAATAGTCAGAGACTCTGATTTCCCCACTGAATCTGCTCTATTCTCCTGTATTTCTCCTATCAGTTATAAATCGTGATCTACACAGTGTGTCAGACCATAAACTCAGAGATATTTTGCTTCTCCATCTATACCAACATACATACATCCTGTTTATTTCTTGTTTTATATTTGATCTCCCTACTTCCACTATTATTTCTGGACAATCTATTTTCTGGTAGCCAATAGAGTGATTGTTAAATATGCAAACCAGATCATGTCACTTCCCTGCATGAAATCTGCCAATGTTATACATTGACATTAGAATAAAATAAAAATGTCTTACTATAACTTAGAAGACATTAAGTAATGTGGTGTCTGTCTCTTTGATCTCAAAGGATACTTCTCTCCCCATTGTTTGCTGTGTTCATTATGCATTGACTACTTAATTCTTCAAAATCTTCAACTGTGTTCCTGACTCAGAGTCTCTGTGCTTGCTTTTATGCTGCCTGGGACACCCTTTGCCCAGATCTTACTCTGATTCCTTTGATTCTTTCAGGTCTAGGCTTCTTTCAAAAGGCCTTCTCTGACCACCCCATACTTTGTCCCAGTAACTCTGTATTGCACCAACCCATTCTCATTGCTTTATTACACTTAGCACTATCTGAAACTATTGCTTTTCATTGTAATTACTTTTAGTTCATCTACCTGCCGGGGTTCTTTTCCCAGCCTTACAAAGGGTTCTCAGCAATCTGGAGAAAGGCTATGCATAGATGATTAAGAAGGAGTCCAAGGACGAAAGATAATTTTGAAAGGCATTGGGGGTCAGAGGATCTCCAGCTAAAGGAACTGAAGACTCCCCTACTTGACTCAGGACCCTGCTTTTATTTAACACAATTTGTCCTAAGGCAAGGTGGAGATATACACTTCAAAGGGTAAGGTTTCAAAGGGTGCAGAAGCATTGTCAGTTTGGGGAATAGCCTACAGCTGTTCAGGTGTTTGGCCAACAGGAGGCAATAAAATGCCCTGAGCTGTCTGGCAGTTAACAATCCTATTCAGGTTTGGGGGAGATGCCTTTTAGCCATTTCCAACAGGTAAACTACATATGTGTTTCACCCTTGTTGAGCTGCCCAAGCTTCACCAACCTTTTGATGAAACTCTTGTAATTATTACATGCTGGAATTGGTTCCCGGCATCTACCCCTTTTAAATCAAAGATTCATAAGAATAAAGACACTTATTTAGATTAATCTCAGCTATACAGTATGTCCCGAACACCTAAGAGAGAGATTGCCATGTAGTAGTAGTTGCTTACCTTGGAAACTGCTTCCCTAGTTCTGCCTACAATGTAGAGCTCAGTTTGCAGCCTAGAAATTCCCTAAGGTGTGGAAATCAGATTAGGGAGAAATCATCAAAAAGACCTCACCAGAGGAAGGACATATTCCTAAATGGCCTTTATGCGGGCTTACGAGCCCTTGGTTATATGGCCCCCAATCCTAAAAGCAGTCTCCTTTTCATCTCTTCACTACTCTGCCCCAAGAGGAAGTGACAGTATCCCCCAATCAAGCTGGGAGTAATTGGATCCACTTATTCTCTTTCATTACTTCTATATCTACAATACATAAACATTTAAGGGAGGTGATGATAAATGGTTTACTTTTATTGTAGTGATACTGTTGTACTGCACTATTGTAGTCAAAGGAGCTAATGAAGAAATGCTTTGTAAAGTGATATGCCTCAAATCTCTTGACAACAGTTCTGTCACACGTTGGGGCAGCAATGTATACTTAAAAATAAATAGTAACACCTCTCTCTGTCTGACTTGTTCCGCTTAATATAATACCCTCTAGATTCATCCATGCTGTTGCAAATGGTATGATTTCATTCTTTTTTATGACCAAGTAATATTCTATTATATATATGTACAACTTTTTAATCCACCTGTCTATTGATGGGCACTCTGATTGCTTTCATATCTTGGATATTGTAAATAATACTTCAGTGAACACAGAGGAACATATGTTATAGGAAGCAAAATCAACAAACAAACAAAATAGAGATAGACTCATAGATGCAAAGAATAGACTGGAGGTTGCCAGAAGGAGGTGGGGTTGTCGGGCTGGGTGAAAAAGATAAAGGGATTAAGAACTACAAATGGGTAGTCACAAAACTGTCAGAGGGATGTAAGTACAGCATAGGGAACATAGTTAATAATATTGTAATAACAGTGTACGGTTCCAGGTGGGTACTTGAACTATCAGGGGACCACTTTGTAAAGTATATGATTGTCTAACCATTATATTGTATACCAAAATAATGTTAATGTAAGCTATAATTAAAAAATAAAATTTAAACAAATATAAATGGGGAGATACATCCCCGATTCCAACATGAATGTTTTAATGGAGACTGATATAACCTATTCAGATAAGGTATTTTTAACATGTCAAAAACCTGAGCATGATATTTCAAGCAGTATCACATTCATGCTATTTCAATCATTTATTCTTACCAGTATCTGTGGTTGGCTGGGGGCCAGTGGACCTAGGATGGGTTCAGTTGGCAGTTTTGCTTTGAGCTAAAGGTCTGGCATAACTTATCTTCTTTGTCAGGGCTGGGCTCTGGCCTGCTCTGTGTGTATTCCCCCGGAGTCCAGAGCTGAGTGACAGCATTGCCTGGGGGAAGTTTGTCAAGGTGCTGACAGAAGTGCTAGAAATCAAGCAGAGTCCCTTAGGACCTAGACTCAGAATTGTGACCCTGTTATTTCTAACCACAGTCCATTGGTTAACAAAGTCACATGGCCAACCTGCCCCAAATCAATAGTGGAGAAATATACACTCCATCATTTATGAGGTTGCATAAAACATGTGGGTATAGGGAGGGATGAAGAATTAGAGGGAAAAATTCAATATAACTTAGTGTATAAATAAGCCCATAAAAAGTCTTACTTAGTAGTGGTATATATTTACATATATGTGTAAATACATACTTCCCAAAAGATACATATCAACATTTAAGACCATCTAGACAAGATAACCTGATCTCCTTCAGAATTGAGTTTCAAGGGTGAGCCACACTGTAAAACTAAATTATGATGGATTTCAGGTAACTATTTCTAACTGTGGGTGCCAGTGGTAAGACCTCTTTTTGAAGAGTTGGCACATGCCTTGTTCTTCTGCATAACGATTTTTCTAATATCTAGTTATTCAGTATTAAACAATTTTGTATTTCATTTAGGAGATAGGTCTTCAGAACACTGAATATTCTTTTACAAAATGTATTTCCATTCCTTTATTCCTGCCATTCAAAAGGAGGCCTCACATATATGGTGAGGCTCTGTATGAGTTGGCAGATAACAGTCTTTGGAAACATTTGGCAGGGGCGCGATGGTTTCATTTTAGTGGACTTTCCCTGGTATGGGTTACTAGGTTGGGGTCTGGAGCTCTTGCTACCATTCTAGAAGAATTGTGGCTTGTTCTCCTCCCTCTGAAAAACTGGACTGTTATTTCTGCTCACTATCAGGGTCTGTGGATGAGCCACATGTTCCAAAAATCTCAGAGGAACCATCCCATGGATGATGGTGACAGAAGAGACTTGACAGCCCTCACATCTGCATTTTCGCTCACTTCATGTCTCATTTCACGCTGTGCACTCACCTGTGGAGTCAGTCATTTATGCTCAACAGTGAGTCATTTTTTTACTGTATATTAACTTTCAAGGTTCCTTAAGAAATTATGAAATGTAAAACTTTACCTGCAGCAGTTAGAAGTAACTGAACAACATGTAAACAAAGAAACATGGGTGGATTTTAAATATGTAATAGGGATAGGCAGTGCAGATGACATATATGATATATATGAATGCATTTATAAATGTAATATAAAATATATAATTATATTACATTTAAATATATATTTTATAAAATATAAGTAAAATGCAATATGTAAAATATATTTTTATAAGAACACATACAAACAAAAAGCTACTAATTTAACACAGTCATGTTGCCTATGGGGATGAATGGAATGAAGATGGAAAATGGAGATAAAATGAGAAATACTAGTAATTAATTAAGGAGGTGGGACAATGATAATAATGTGCTTGGAAATGAAAAGTGTGATTAACTCCATCCTTTGCAGCTGAGTTCAAAAGCAAAAAAGAAGAAAGGAAGGAAGGAAGATAGGCAGAAAGGGCAGAGGAAGTTATGCATACCTGTTGCAGCATTTTTAGGTGGTAGCCTAGCAGGAGGGAAAGTACTGTTTTGGGGTTGCCTGGTCGATGGGTCCAAAGGACCCAAATAATGCCAGCACATAGTAAGCACTCAATGAATACTTGTTGAATTGAACTGCATTGAACAAAATTGCTTGAGAAGGCTGGTTTCCCTGAATCCTGAATACACAACTTCTAGGTTGACCTCATTTTTTCTGTGAAGAATGGTCAGGAAATGTTAGAAAGGACCATGAAGTCTTTTGGTTTAACGGCATCCAGTAGAAGACATGTGCTGTTTTTGTTTGGGGATAACCCATTCCTCTTGATTTCTGGTGATGGCTCTCAGATTTACTTGGGGTGGGGGGTACCTTACCCAACTCTTGTTCTATACTAGAGGCCCGGTGCATGAAATTCGTGTACTTGGGGGTGGGGGGTCCCTCAGCCAAGCCTGCACCCTCTCACAGTCCAGAAGTCCTCAGGGGATGTCCGACTGCTAGCTTAGTCAGACATCCTTAGTGCTGCCAAGGAGGCAGGAGAGGCTCCCACCACAGCTGCTGTGCTCACCAGCCGTGAGTCCAGCTTCTGGCTGAGTGGCACTCTCACTGTGGGAGTGCACTGACCACCAGGGAGCATCTCCTGCGTTGAGCATCTGCCCCCTCGTGGTCAGTGCGCATCATAGCGACCAGTCGTTCCTCTGTTCTGTTGATTTGCATGTTAGCCTTTTATCATATAGGACAATTTGGATGATGTTGAATTTTCCTTACTCAGTCATCTCTGGGGATGAATACATGACCCACCATAGAAGTGGGCATTTTTTGTTTAGAGATGGATGTACGACCCAGTTTTGGACAATGTGGACTCAATTCAAGAACTCTTTTGGGGAAAATATTTGAGGAAAAAAAATGGGTTCTTATGGAGATTTCTATAGTACATATAAGGTTTGGGAGCCCAGGGCCACCGTACATGAAAAAAAGTTTGAAAATTAGCCACCACAGAGAAAAACAGAGATTTAGAGATAAAGAGAGAGGGAGGATAAAGGGAAAGAGAGGTGTCTATCTATCTATCTATCTATCTATCTATCTATCTATCTATCTTTCTATCTACCTATCTATGTGTCTTGGATTATTTTTGCCTAAACAGGTTTTGAGTTGGACTTTTTTTTAAACCACTTAATCTTAGGACTGGTAATTCACACATCACAGAGTGATTACACTCCCTTGGAGAGTTCATCCTTCAGTTGAGCTTCACGGAACCCTCCACATTTCCAGGCCACCTCACCAATCTCTGTACAGCTCAGACTATGGGGAAATTTTATTCAACATCTGTCTTCCTCAAATTGTCTGGTGTTAGTGGCCATTTTATACTTTATGGGTGCATAGACCAATTAATGCTTCTTTCAGCTATCATATACCCCCTACCCCATTCCCAAATTAAATCTCCAGCATCCAAACTAAATGCCTTCAAGAAGTTTTCTCATGCAGTAAATCAGTCTTACATTCCCTGCCTTAGTTATACTACCCGCATCAATAATTATTGCTGCATAACAAAACACCCCAAAACTTAGTGTCTTACAATTCAATACACATATATTGTTGTTTACAGGATGGTTGATCAGCTAGCTGGTATTTCTGCCTTGACTGTAATTGCTTATGCATTCTTGATCAGCTATAGATTGAGCAGGCAGTTTTGCTGATCTCGAATGAACTATCCTATATAATAAAAGCCTAATATACTAAGTGTCTGACTGTCCGTTCGACCGTTCAACTGGTTGCTATGACGTGCACTAACCACCAGGGGGTAGATACTTCAACCGGTAGGTTAGCTTGCTGCTGGGGTCCAGCCAATCGGGACTGGGCGAGACAGGCTGGACATGCCCTGGAGCCCTCCTACAATCCCTCCCAGGCCTTGATCATGCACCGGTGGTGTCCCTCAGCCTGGTTTGCACTCTCTTGCAACCTGGGACCCCTCAGGGGATGTTGAAGAGCCAGTTTTGGCCTGATCCCCACAGGCCAGGCTAAGGGACCCCACTGGTGCACAAATCCATGCACCAGGCCTCTAGTCTAATATATTTAGGGGTTAGTTGTCTATAGGCTGGTCTATGTTGGTCTTGGTGCTCTTCCACATGGTCTCTCACTTGCCAGAAGGCTACCCCACCTTGCTCAGGAGGTGGAGGGAGTTTTCTGAAAGAGCAAAATATGTGTGACCTGGGGAGGCCTGAGCTAAAAGGCCAATTAATTTGCCACTTTCTATGGGTCAGAGCAAGTCACAAAGCAAGCCCAGATTCCAGAGGTGGGGAAATAGACTGCACCTGTTATTGAAGTTGTTTCAATGTCACATTGCAAAGGACATTGATTCAACATGGGTGGAGCATTGTGGCCAATTTTACAGGCAGTGTAGCAGAGACTAAAACAACAAACAAACATATCCCTTAGGAATTTCATTTCACTGAAGGACATTCTGTTTGGGTTTAATCCAAAGGTTTTAATTAGGATCAAGAATAAATTAAAGACACTTGGCAAATCATAACTTATATCCTATCTCTTTCCTCAGTAACTAAAAAGAAAGGTAGAAAACAGAAATAGCTAATGTCTATTTCAAATTCACACTTGACTTAAACATGTTGTGTTGAATCAGGGTTGGGTTCAGGAAGTAGAATGATTTTTTCTCCTGTTAAGATCTGTTGGATAAATGCTGTCTGTTTACTTCCCAACAAGAGAAAATTATCAAAACTAAACCTTTTGAGACAGCAAATTATCAAAACCAAACCTTTGGAGACAGCAGATTAGTAAAAAGTTAGCAAATTAGTAAGTATTGAAGACTTGCTCCAGTGTGCAAAACCTGCCTTCACTGGCATAAGGTTAAGTCTGCATTGGATGATGATTTAATACTTAACAGATTACCTCAACTACAGTCAGTTCTATTATCAGAAAGTGTTGGCTCTTCTATTAAACATTCATTCATTCATCCATCCATTGAATAAACATTTACAAAGTACATCTTATATAGAATAATATCAATAAGCCACATGATACAATAAATATCAATAGAAGACGGGGTGGGCTTTAGCTTTTATTATTTCCTCAAATAAATAATAAGATGTTAATGTGACTTTTGAGTTGGGAAGAACCTGCTTGGTCTTTGATGGCTGAATATAAATGGCATGGCAGGGACTCACCTAATATTTCCGGGGGATATGGGTTTGGGATGACTTTTAGTATTGCCTGGTATAGTGTTATTTGGGCTGGAGAATGGAGCTTGCCTTTAATCCTGTAGTCACCTAGCATTTGACTCTAAAACACCTTTAACTTGTAAAATGATATTCCAGAGCTTAGTGGGAAGGTTCAAAAAAATCTCTTCATCAATCTCGGAAATAAGCCAAGTGGGAGATGTATCTGCAGCAAACTGTTGAAATCAGTTTTTGAGGAGTCTGTCACAGTAAGTGCACAGAGCTAGGCACTCCATAAATTGAGGACTTTTCTAATGGGGATTTTGGCTACTAGGTGTACCGGTTAATAATGAGGATTTTGTAATCAAAGAAAACACGGTAATTTCAAGAGAAACATCAAAAGTGCTTTATTCAAAGTAATGTCCATCACTAGCTACACATTTCCCCCATCTTTCAGGTAATTTGTGGATACTGTCCCAATAGAACTTGTCTTGTTTTGAGGCAAACCATTCAGAGACCCAATTTTCCACTTCTTCGTATGTTTTGAAGTGTTGCTCAGAAAGTGTGAGTGCCATCCATTGGAACAAAAGATAATATGAAGGAGCAAGGTCTGGTGAATATGGCGGGTGGGTTAATACTTCCCAGGCAAGATCTTTTCATATGTTTTTAACTGGTTTTGAAGTGTGTGATGGTGTGTCATCATGAAGCAAAATTACTATGCCGTGTCTTCTGGCACATTCTGGTCATTTCACAATCAAAGTGTGGTTCAAGTTGATTATTTGTTGTTGGTAGCGAAAAGTATTAACAGTTTCACCTGGTTTTAGAAGCTCACAATACACTACACCCTCCTGATCCTACCAAACGCAGAGCATTGTCTTTCTGAAGCAATTTGGCCTTGCAGTCGATGTTGACGGTTGACCTGGATCAAGCCATGATTTTGTGCATTTGGGATTCTCAAAATAAATCCACTTTTCATCACCAGTCACAATTTGATGCAAAAAAGACTTTACTTTCTTTTGTGCAATTGAAGCAAAATTTTGCTGATGACTTTTCAGTTTTCCATTTGTCTTTCATTCAGTTGATGTGGCACCCATTTTCCTTCTTTTAAAATCTTTCCCATTGCTTGTAAACGTTTGGAAATTGCTGAGCAATGTTTAATCTTTCTGCAAGTTGTTTTTGAGTTTGACAAGCATCTTCATCCAATAATGCTTGTAATTGTTGGTCTTCAAACTTTTAAGGTTGACCTGGACATTCTTTGTCCTTCACATAGAAATCATCACTTTTAAAGCATTTAAACCAGCATTCACAAGTATCTTGAGATGGGGTATGTTCACCATAAGCTTCCCAAAATATACGATAACTTTCAGCAGCACTTTTCTTCAAAATAATTAATTAAAACTTCCTGCAAATACTCTTTTTTTTGCATGAAATTAGACATTTTTAAGCATAAAAATACATATGATGTTAACACCTTCAGAAAATTTGACATATGAAGTTTTGAAGCTTGCTGACAATACAACAAAATAGCATACATATCAAATCACATATATATCAACATATGTGTAACTCCATCTATTGAAAAATATCCACATTATTAACTGGTACACCTAGGTGTACCAGTTAATAATGTGGATTTTATTTTTTTCAATAAAGAGCATTTGCGGGAAGTTTTAATTCATTACTTTATTTTGAAGAAGAGTGCTGCTGAATACTTCAAGAAGCTTATGATGAACATGCTCCTTCTCAAGATACTTGTGAATGCTGGTTTAAATGCTTTAAAAGTGATGATTTCTATGTGAAGGACAAAGAATGTCCAGGTCAACCGAAAAAGTTTGAAGACCAACAATTACAAGCATTATTGGATGAAGATGCTTGTCAAACCCAAAAACAACTTGCAGAAAGATTAAACATTGCTCAGCAATTTCCAAACATTTATAAGCAATGGGAAAGATTTTAAAGGAAGAAAAATGGGTGCCACATCAACTGAATGAAAGACAAATGGAAAACTGAAAAGTCATCAGCAAAATTTTGCTTCAATTGCACAAAAGAAAGTAAAGTCTTTTTTGCATCAAATTGTGACTGGTGATGAAAAGTGGATTTATTTTGAGAATCCCAAATGCACAAAATCATGGCTTGATCCAGGTCAACCGTCAACATCGACTGCAAGGCCAAATTGCTTCAGAAAGACAATGCTCTGCGTTTGGTAGGATCAGGAGGGTGTAGTGTATTGTGAGCTTCTAAAACCAGGTGAAACTGTTAATACTGATCGCTACCAACAACAAATAATCAACTTGAACCACACTTTGATTGTGAAATGACCAGAATGTGCCAGAAGACACGGCATAGTAATTTTGCTTCATGATGACACACCATCACACACTTCAAAACCAGTTAAAAACATATGAAGAGATCTTGCCTGGGAAGTATTAACCCACCCGCCATATTCACCAGACCTTGCTCCTTCATATTATCTTTTGTTCCAATGGATGGCACTCACACTTTCTGAGCAACACTTCAAAACATACGAAGAAGTGGAAAATTGGGTCTCTGAATGGTTTGCCTCAAAACAAGACAAGTTCTATTGGGACAGTATCCACAAATTACCTGAAAGATGGGGGAAATGTGTAGCTAGTGATGGACATTACTTTGAATAAAGCACTTTTGATGTTTCTCTTGAAATTACCGTGTTTTCTTTGATTACAAAATCCTCATTATTAACCAGTATACCTAGTGTGGTTTTCCCCTTACATCATAAGTTTTGAATAATTATGCTTAGTTTAGAAATCCAGGAAGATGGGACCTGCTACATTAGGGAATATGTCTAATCATTCACTGTAACCCTAGATAATTCTGTTAACTGCTTTGGACTTATTTGTCAATAAGTTAAATGAGAATACTGAATAAACTAATCATGAATATGCCTCTTAGATTTACAAAACTATATATTTATGCTGTTTATGTGAACCCCAGAACCACTCTGCTATTCTAGCAGAGTGGGCATCAGTGGCTTCTTTTTAGACATGAGAATGCCGAGGTCATAGCCAAGGTGAGATTTATGACTGGAATCTTATAGAGAACTGTTAAAAAGTCTTCCACAGATTGCATCCCACTCTTCCGCAGATTTCAACAGCATGTTGCTGTATAGAGCTAATGGCTCCCAAAAAGGCTTTGATCATAGCAAGATATTTAGTCAAGTTGCTACCAGCTCAGGGGAATCAGTTCCCTTCTGATGGGCTTTCCAGATGCATGGGCTCTTTCAAGTGTGTGTAAGTGAACTAAAGAAAGCTGTTTGGCCTGGTCATTAATACAGTTACCATTACAGAGAGAGGAAAGCATACAAAAACCACAGTCTATAAGACTTTGACCTCCGTAGGTCCTGGCTTCCTTATCTGTAAAATGAGAGGGTCAGACTAGATGACGCTCAAGGTCCCTTCCTGTTCCGAAGTTCTGTGATCTTTTTTTTTTTTTTTCTAATAAGATCAAAATTTAAGTCATAAATAACAGTAAATGTATTGTATTTTCTTTCCTTTATTACCCAAATTCAAGTCAAATATTGATAAGGATAAAGAGAGTCATTGCTTACTAGTTCATTTTTCTTCTTTGTTCTAATCTTTTAATTAAATATCTATCTATTAAGTGTCTATTCTGTGGGAGCCATTAAGACCATATATAACTTTCTCTAAGTTCTTCAATATGAAATGTGGTCAATCCAGGACCAGTAAACCATATCATTTAGGCTTCTTCTAAGGTTTACTAGAGCTAGATTTGGGGGTTCTAGGAATGAAATAAGCCCAACAAAGTCATCTCTGGAAAGGTCCCCTCAATAGAAAGGATGGTTATATTCCTTTGAACCGTGTGGTAAATGTTCTTGGTCCACCATAAAATCCTCTT
Organism: Plecotus auritus; assembly: GCF_963455305.1. Lineage (NCBI taxonomy): Eukaryota > Metazoa > Chordata > Mammalia > Chiroptera > Vespertilionidae > Plecotus > Plecotus auritus. The sequence continues at coordinate 74,668,636 of NC_137782.1, read as the reverse complement.
TACCAAACAAGTGCACCTATCTTCCAGCTGCTGTGAGTGTTGACTGCTAGGTGAACACTTTCCTGAAGGTGTGCTCTTGACTAAAAGTGCCAACTTTAACAGAAGTTTATTTCTTCATACTGAGGCATCCTGCAGTTAATATGTAATCAATGGGGATAAACAAAGAGCAGCTTCTTGTCTCCGGGTGAGACGAACTCTGGTACATTCCATGCTCCAGGGATCCCCATGGGATCAGATGGAGGCTAGAGACCAAGACCACATCCTAGTTCCTTCTTCCTCCCCCTCTGCTACTCTCATTCCGTTTCTCCCCAGAAAACTCTCTCAATGAATCATATACACTCAAATTCCCATCTTAAACTCTGCTTCCAGGGAACTTTACCTCAGACCCCAGAGCCACATAGCTCTTCCCTATGATTTAGACATTGCTTCCTGAGACTATTTCCAGGTTTTAACAAGTCTTCATAACTATTCAATTTTCTATACATTCAGGAGGCTTCATGGAGTATAGGGAGGCAGCCACCTACTGACTCAAGAACACTAGGGTACCTTGGGAAGTGTTCTAGACCTACACAGAAATTCACCTCAGGATACAGTCTGAGGAAATAGGACTTTGATGCTAATGGAAACTCTCAAGACCTTGGAGTTCCAGAGCTCTTCCTTAAGGCCAGAAGACTCTGGCCTGGCCCTTCACTCTGGTCCCCCATTAAACAAAATCATGACTAGAGATGACATCCAGAGGGTAGGAGTATCTGATGGTAGAGTGAGGGGCCACAAAGCCAGGATATCTAGATGGGGAATGTACTGGTGGCTGAAATCAAGTCTGAGTCCTTCATCTTCTTTCCCCCAAAACAGTATCTCTGGCAGTAGGGGCTGTGGCAGGATGGAAAGCAGAAAGAGCTTTTGACAGAGACAGGGTTTTGTATCCAAAAGCCAAAGCATTAGAGAGAAGAGATGATTCCTGAGAATAGAGCAGAAGCAAATGCTGAAAGAGGTTTGGAAGAAAGGGACAAAGACAAAGATGTTGTCCTGTGGGAGATGTAATAGGCAGTTGTTGTAAGGTGGTAGCAAAGCTGGAAAGAGGGAAACAAAAGTGGAGACTAGATTTGGGGGCTGCAAAAGCTTAGATGGTGACCCCTGAGAGACATTCTGTTTGGGCTGATGAATGAAGACCAGCTGACATTCTCTTTCTTGTAGTGCCTGAGGACGCCTTAAAGCAAGGACTGTGGAGCTGACAGCCTGGGTTCATTTATTAGCATGAAGACTTATTATCTAGGTGACCTTAGGGAGGTCAGTTTTGACACCTGTCCACCTGTCTCCTCAAGTACAGAATGGAGATAATGGTTCCCACCTTCTAGGGTGCTCAGGGTCAATTGCTTTGTCTACACAAAGTGTATAGAAAGTGTATGTGAATTAAAGGGGTTTGCATTGTTTAAGATCTCAGAATTCTGGTACTGCCCTGGGCAGGGCAGTTTTTTCACAGCACAGAAAAGGAAGGTTTTGGAGACAGAATTTAATTAATTAATTAATGTATTTATTTATTTGCTTATTTGGAGACAGATTTTAAACAGAGTAAAACAAACTTTATTAGTGAGTCAATTCGTACCTACCACAGCAATTTTCTACCAAAGGTACATTCATATAAACTGTCTCTGGTTTCAGTATAAATTCATGTCGTTTTTATTCCCTAACTTACTATCTTTTAACTTACTATCTTTTATACATTGTCTTTGAGCCTGGAAAATGGTTGGAAAGAAGGAGAACGGAGAGCAAGTGCTTCAGCTTCTCAATAAAAACTCTTGTGTTAATTTATTCTAAAATAATGCTGTTTGCGGTTCAGCAAGGAAGCTGTTTACTACAAGGAAGTGACAAAGGCAACAGTGGGAAGCAGGAAAGTTAAAGAGGAAGTGGTTTATGAGCCCCAAGAAAACATACGGATGGAAGTTGATGAAAAGTGATAGGAGAGAAGGATGCCCCGTGTAATTCTTTTTCCAAAAGTTAAAGCCTATCATTTGGCCAGTACTTACTTATCTCTGCTCTTACACATTTTTAATGTGATTTTGCAAAAATTTAAAGGGGCAAATCTAACTACTTTAGAATCCTCAAAACCCTACTGTTAGTCAATAAGAAAATGACTCATGTGAATTCTGCAAAGGATAAAATCAACAGAAACTTTGAGAAACATGCAAGGAAAGAAAACTCCAAGGAATTATTAGAGATTTTACAAGCCAAAGCTAGGCTCCTTTTTTAGTTTTTCTTTTTCCCTTTGCATGATCACAAGCTGGTCCAGAGCAGGGAGCAAGACCCAAGTTCACACATATATTTGTTTAGTTAGCAATACATTCCTATTTTTATAGCTCTAAGTTCTTAACTTCCTTGTTAGCAAATGTTAACAAGGTTTAAAATGCATAAAGTGAGCTGTGGCATGTAAAAAATTTAGGCCTATTCTAGCTCCTTCTTTTTTTATACCTGCATTCATTGAAAACGTCCTACTGACAGGCAGAATGTCTGGGCAACTTTATAGATAGTATTCCCACCTCAGGGCCACAAGGTCACAGATTTGTTTCTGATTCTATTTAAAAAACACTCAACAATGGTAAGTTTGTGTGTGCTTTTATGAGAGGGAGCTGTTTTATGTGATCCAAGATCTTAAAGATACTCCAAGGAATCTTGCATGTATGCTGGGTTATTGGGAAGGCTGCTGTGGTGCTTGCTGTGAAACTGGGGAGCTTCATTGAATCACAAGCAAAAACTGACTATAATAATTTTCAGACATTGTGTCTAAGCAAGGCCAAAAGCACTTTGTTTTCATCATGGTAATCAAAGCTCTTGAACAGCATTTCAACCTGCCATTCCAGCATCATTTGGCCAGAGGTCATAAAATGAAACAAGGCAGAGGGGTAAAAAGGGAAAAGAAAAAAGCAGGCCCCATTCAAATCTCACAGACATTTTATCACTATTTAGACACTGCAGGCATAAATATGGCTTCTGAGAAGTCACTCTCAAAAGCCCCGAAAGGCCTTCTAAGAATGGAAGTGAAATAAGCTATCAACACCATAATGAGCAAACACAGGGGCACTCCCAACAGTGTTTAGGAAATAGCCCAGTGGGTGGTTATCATGATTTTCTGAGGCCTATTGACAAAAGAACAAAAACAATCCAAATCTGATTCCTGGGTTCAGTTACTGTGTGATCTTAGAAAATAGATCCTTTCTGAGTCTCTATGGGTTGTCCCTTCTAAAACGAGAAAGAGGGTAAAGGTTTCTTACAAGTCAAACATTTTTCAATTAAAAAAAACTTCAAATGATATCTGGATATCTTAAAATGGGGCAGTTATCCATCTTTCTGAGTAAATACTGACATACTAGTGTCTCTCTCACCGCAGGCTGCCACATGAAGTCTGTGATGTGGATGGTCCTCTGGAATGTGTACCAATGGTGGCCCTGCTCCCACCTCTGACCTAAAAATCACAGCTTTCCCATCCCAGTGGAAGCCTCTAGTACCTGTGATTTCTGAAATCTAAAGATAGTCCATACATATACAAACATATACACAATCTCACAACTTCCTTTTCATACATATTATATTCTGTATTATAGTGTGTGTGTGTGTCTGTGTGTGCGCATGCACTTGCTCACACAGCTAAGAAGCCAATAACCTTCAATCTATTTATTTTTCAAGTTGCCCCATCAGCCAAATCCCACCCCTCTGTGGAAAGCAACCATCTAACCCAATTTCTAGTTCTACACCCCTTCCCCACGATGCACATGTAAATTGTCAATTTTCCTTCCTCTAAAATTCTGTTTTTCAAACATGCCCATATATAACCATGGCAAATAATTATTAGCTCATTCTGCCAAATCACCACAAAGCCAAATTCTTGTGGTAAATATTGTACTCCCTGTGGCATGGTAACAGCAAATGGCCCCCAATGTCAGCTCTGAGCCTGTTTCCAGCTCTCCAGCATGATTCCAATATTACAGGAGTATGTAGTAAGGGAGAACAATGAGCCAGATTGGGTAAGTGTCATCCAGAGAGACCAGATGAAAGGTAAATGGCTGAAACATGTAAGAAACAGGGTTTACTTTTAGACTGTTTTATATGGAATGCTCTAGACCAGTGGTCGGCAAACTGCGGCTCGCGAGCCACATGCGGTTCTTTGGCCCCTTGAGTGTGGCTCTTCCACAAAATACCATGGCCTGGGCGAGTCTGTTTTGAAGAAGTGGCGTTAGAAGTTTAAGTTTAAAAAATCTGGCTCTCAAAAGAAATTTCAATCGTTGTACTGTTGATATTTGGCTCTGTTGACTAGTGAGTTTGCAGACCACTGCTCTAGACTAAATTGCAGAGCTTTTGTGTAATTAAGGGAAGTAGTTAATAGTGACTATTCCTCCCAGTTCTTTAAAGTTCTACAGTTCACAAAGCATTTTACTTTCCTCTAAGTTATCTCATTTGATCCTTTGAGATGAGCAGATTATGATGATTCCCATTTTATAGGTGAGGAAACTGAGGCTCCCAAAGATCAAGGGACTTGCTCTACATCTCAGAGCTATAATATGCCAGAATTTGTGTTTAAATTCAGTTCTGATTAGCCTGGCCAGTGTTGCTCAGTGGTTGAACCAGAAGGTCATGGTTTGATTCCTAGTCAGGTCACATGCCAAGTTGCAGGCTTGATCCCCATTAGGAGGCGTGCAGGAGGCAGCTGATCAATGATTCTTTCTCATCATTGATGTTTCTTTTTCTCTCTTCCTCTCCCTTTCTCTCTGAAGTCAAATATATATATATATTTTCTTTAAAAAAACAGTTCTGATTATAGTGCCATAACAATTTTGCCTTATCAAAGGAATTTGAACAACTCAATCATATTACTAGGGCAGATATTCTTAACTGGGGAAGAGAAGGGGAATAAAGGCATATTAGAATCATCTAAAGAATTGTTTGAAACACAGATGCTTGTCTCCATCTCCCTTTCCCTGGAAATGAAAATACGTCTCAGGATGAGGATAGTTAAATAATTTTGAAAACATTCCTCAGAAAAATTTTAATACACTGCCTGGTTGAAAGGTACAGTGTCAGGTTTTTCTCTTCTGAAATGAGGGCATCTGCTTCCCAGATTTTGCTTTGTATGGTACTCTTTGGAGTAATATATTCACTATACCTACTATATGATGTACAATAAATTTTATTCAAGTCTGCCATGAAAGTGAAAAGAGTGACAGTATAAATAGAGAAATAGACAATGTCAACTTTTGGGTGACTCGTGAAAAGGTCATAGGTTTAGGCTATAAATAAGCATGTAAAAGATTGTGTGTGCAGTATCCATATCTAAAGCTACTGAACAGAGAGATCGTGTGTGGATTTATTCTTCACTAGTTCACTTTTTACTTTTCTAGGTGATGGCATTTTGTATCCTACTAGTCATTTCAAACCCCTGGAGAAAAGGGTCTCCTTGTATTCCTTCCATTTGCAATGTGACTTTGCAGCTCCTCCCATCATGAGGTAGAGTCTTTGCCTATTCCTTAAATCTGAGCTGGCCATTATGACTTCTTTTATCAGATAGCACGCAGAAGAAGCATTGTTGTGCCAGCTTTGAGGCTAGACCTCAAGAAGATCTTGCATTTCCACTCATGTGAACAATCCAAGATAGTCCACTGAAATGTGAAATACCACATGGAGGCAAGGAGGCATACCTGGTGGGGCCACCCTAGAGCAGCCAGCTCCTAGCTCATCTGGCTGACCAGAGCCATGAGGGAGTGAGCCCAGATTCAGAAGATAAGAGTACCAACCCTGCCTCTTAATACAAAGTCACAAAGTTGGAAAGTTACATTGCAAAGGAGCAAAGATACAGGGAGGGGTGGGTTGTACTTATTTTGCACAATCTACCACTTGAGGCTCCTATGCATATTAAACAACAGAACACATGTAAAGCATTTACAGCATGGTCTGGCACTGAATAAATGCTCAATAAATATGAACTATTATTACTGTTTCTAAAATGCATGCCATAATATGTAGATGACCTAATTAATATCACCATGCCCCTTACTCTTAGGAACTGATATTGATAATTCTCATAAACCCATGGTTCAATCTAGAAGCACACACAGGAACTCAAGTGAGGAAAAATGCAGTCAAACCACCTTTTGAGTGTTAATACACCCCAAAACATCTTTCTTCCCTGAGTGGAAACATCCCCACCCTCCAAAAAACTATAAGTTGCCTTTTCAATTCAGGCTTTGACCAAGTTTCAATGCGAAAGATGACTCATACCTTAAAGAACTGAAAGAATTTTTTTATTGCTTCTCAATCCATTGTCTTGCTCTCATGAAATTGCTGAATGACCCTAGAGAACATAAAACCTTGTCAAAGAAATAAGCACTGAATGACATGTGGCAGGGTTTCCAATTCATCAGGAAAAACGCACATGCTTCTCTGGAGACAGCTCACATCCGGGGCTACCCTTGTTCCCTGAGTCTCATAAAGCTCCTATCTCCAGGGCACAGGTGAGGCCTTCACATTCTTTGAGAACAACAGCATGTTCATTTCCTCCATGGCTATAAATGGACTTTATTGGACTTCAGTATCTAAAGGAAACAGAGCTCTAGGTCAGAGGGTGCCTTTAGATGGTCACTTGCCCCATTTAGGGTCCCAAATCTCAGGGATGTGTGGTTGAGAGATGCTCTTGAACTCTGAAGTTAAGTTGAAGTTCAAAGGAAACTTCCTGGCTTGATCATTGTTATTGAGGTCAAGATACATTTATATGTAGTTAAAAGGTGCTTAGAAGATTTAGCTGTACAACATCAGCTATTACTAAGCAAGGTTTCCTTATGATTCAGCAACATAGATATTGTATTGCTCCAGCGGGAAAGTCAGTTCAGATATTAAAGAAACCTTTTGCCAATTACAGTGGGATTCAGTATTTGACAAACCCAAGCAGTGGTTGGCTTCAACATCCTTTCCTAGACACTAACCTCTATGTAAATTTGGAGTCTCAATCTGAAAAGATAAGATTTATATGATCAGAGAAGTACAACTTCTGCTCAAAGTATGATTCAACCCACTGGTTTAAGGCTAGGTCTATTTCCTAAAGTCTAGTCTATGGCACACATGTCTCTAGGCAGCCTTTGGTAACAAATACTTCTCTGTGGGAAGAGGTTGGAGAAACACTGCATGTTATATTTCGCTCTTGTGCATTCATAGTGCATGTGGGCACATTAAAGGTTTGGAGAAGTCATGAAATGTAGAAGCATGTTTAATACCAACCCAATGGTTCCAGAAGTTATATAACCAAGGAATCCCCCTTTGTTTTCTCTTTCAATTTTGTAACATGAAACATCTTCAGAGATCTAGGAGACTTGGAGAGATCACTGTAGTCTGCCTAAGTCAGATTCCCATAGATACTTCAGAGGAGCCTATTTTAAGTACTGAACCCAATTTAGCATCTTTAGAAAACTGTAGGCACAAATGTTAGGTGACTTTTAGCTTCAGACTTTTAAGTATAAATTGTTTTATAATTTGGGCCTTCTGTTTGGATCTGAAGGAGTCTGATCAATGCATTGGAAATAAATCTAAGTAAAAAACATCTAAAAGAAATTATCAATAACATTAAAGTACATATAGTGTACAACACTGCCAAAATTGAAGGTTGGTAAACTATGACATTGGGGCCACCAATAGTTCTAGAAATATCTATGAAGGATAGGGGATTATTTCTCATGATCTTCCTTGTTCCTTACTATACTTGCTCTGTTTGCTACTTTGCTGGACTCTGCTATTCCAACCATCTACTTTGTCATTCTTCAACATGGGTATACACAGTCAATCTGAATGGATGCAAGGTTAGTGTTCAAAGGCCTTTGCTGATTGGTTCCTTATACTATTTCTTCCTGGTAGTTCTTTGTCTTGTATTTTTGAAGTTGACAAGACAGATGTTGCCTTTCCTAAGCTTTTCAATATTTAAAAGAAAAAACAACAACAAAAACCCTGAAGGGAATTATACATTTGTCTGTGATGTGGTTAAAGAAATGTCAATCAGTTTCTTTGCTTTGGGCTGAAATTTTATCACCTCATCTCATTTTGATTACAAGCCCTGCTTGAGATTTATATTTTTTTAAATAAAAAAAGTAATAGACAAATGTTTTTTACAAAAATGGGATCCATTTTAATGGTAGAGGTTTGGAAATAATAAAATAGTCTTAGGAGGTTTATGGGTTAGAAATCAACATTTCCTCTACTTTTTTTTTTTTTACCTCCTCCTTCTCTCTGTAGCTCATTTCCCCCCTTGTCCTAGAGTATAAAGAGCAATTTCACCTTATTTGTTGCTTTCTAAAAACACAGTTGACTTAAATTTTATTTCACATGACTCTGACATTTATTGTTTGGAACATAAGGCAGGCCATGCATCTAGTTACTATTATGTCATGGTATAAACAGTAAGAACAGTACAACATTGGAAACAAATGCTGTTTTTAAATAGCTGGCATTCCTATTTTTTCATTTCTAAAGATGATTAATAGAAATATCCCCTGAAATTCAGGACTAGACTCCAACTGGTTTCCGCTCCACCCATTAAGATGACAAACAAAGAACTATCATCATTCACATGCACATATCCCATCTTCTGTGGGTTAGTTCAGTTGAGGCCTTTATTGTGCTGTAGAAATTGGCAAGACTCATATATAACATGTACTTTCTTTTAAATGAAAAAAATAAAGAGTAGTAGTTAGAGGAGTGGTCATATTCATATATCTTGAATTTTATCTGCAACAAGTTGTAAACCCAGAATCAACACTGCCATGTATCTTGGGAAGTCTAAGAAGTTTTACCAGCAATTTCTTTTTAAAGGGCTTTGCATGAGTTGTTTTTCTTTTTTGTGTTGGTGCGATTTCATGTGCCTTTATTGCTCCGCAAGTACTTCCAATATGGAATGCTTTTTCTATCCTTTAAATAATCCACTCTTAATGACTCAGAGATAAGCACTCCAATCCACTGCCATCTCTTACTCAGTGAGAAACTCTTTCATTCCACTGCTGGATCCACTTCCTGAGAAGATTAGCTTTACAACTCAGGGCAGGTGTGGGGTAGAGAAGGGCATGCATCTGCTCATCTTGTTTGAGAGTGTAAGATAAAGCTCAAGCTGACTGAACTCTTGGGTATGAGTGTGTGTGTCTGAGAGAGATGAGAGAGAGAGAAAGAGAGAGAGAGAGAGAGAGAGAGAGAGAGAGAGAGATTTCATTTGCGTCATTTGCTTTTTAACTGAAACTGTTTGAAGTAACAAATTTAGGGTCAAACTTGCAGTCTGCAGTGTCATCTGTCATAGACCCATGGTTTCCCAAGCTTAACTGATCATCACAAAACATGCAATTTTCCTGAAGAACTTTTCAAGGAAGTTGGGGTGGGAGTGAAGGAGAAATTTTAAAAATACAGAAAATCCTTGAGAATAATGTAAAATAACTGAGTGTCCACCACAAGAATTGATAATTAGCTTCTCAGATGGTTCAGCAAGTATTTACTGGAAACTGCTATGTGGCTAACTCAATTCTAGACAGCAGTGAAATAAGACAAAACTCCACCCCTCTGGGAGCTGATACCCTAGTAGAGGAGGTGGAAAAATATAGGTAGCTGATAGCATAACGTGATAATAATATAATACATAACATAATAATAGATGACATAACATCATACACTATATTGTTTTTATTGTATTGCATGTTGCCTTTTTCATTCACCTTTAGGTTTTCTATATTTATCAGTGTGGATCTACATTGCTACTCTTGTTCACTGGTATATAGTATTCTATGGAATGACAACATCACAGTTCATTTGGTGGTCCTCTAAGGTGTTTTCATTTTTCACTATTACAAGCAATGTTTCAACATGCTTCCTTGGGCCTGTCTCCTTGTGTACATGTGGAAGATTTTTCCTGAGTATATATTTCGAAGTAGAATTACTAGGTTATGGGGAGGGGTATATTTTTAATGCAGACTTCCAAATATCATCCCAGATTTCTTGAATCACAATATCTGAGAGCAAGACTTGGGCACCTATGTTTTTTTTAAAGCTCTTTGGAAGATTCAGAGGCAACTTTCCAAGAAACCAATGTTTTGGAGCCTATTGCTCTAGGGCCATGTAAATTTATCCCACACAGGGTTTAATGAAAGAATGACAGATGAATAGGCACTTCCTGGCAATGAGAATACATTTTGGCTGTCACTCCATCAGGCCCCAGGAGTGGATACTGTTGTGCCCTCCCAGATACCATTTCCTGGCTTGCACACCCGTTTGCCAAATGCTGTGAGTGTTGGCTGCTGAAGGCTCACAGCTGCCCCATCTCCAGAGAACTGCCCTGAGCAGGGATCATCAGCCTGGAGGTTAGAGCCCCTTTTGCCCCCTTCCAGTATGAGGTATAAAGAGCCTGTCCCCTATCTCAAGGGGAGACCAATTCTGTGGTTCAATTCATGTTGCAGCGCTCCTAGTGGGATCTGGCTGAGATTAGACTCAATCTCAGCCCACAACAGCACCTCTTCCTGCTTCCCTCCCTCCCCCTTCTCTGGGGGCCCTGCCTCAATAGATCACAAGCACCTAATGCCCTGTTTTAAGCCATGCCTCTACGGAGCCTAACCCAGACATTCCTTTGCTTGTTTTTGTTTGTTTGCTTTTTTCTATCTTATCTTTTATTCTACTTTCTATTCTATTGCTTTTGTTTGCCCTCTTTCTTTTTTGTTGCTCATTAGCTCCTAATTACCTGTTTCATCTCGCCTGTGAAGGAAACAGAAGATGAGGCAATGATTTCCATTTTCACTTACCTTTACGAAATGCACTGAGCTCATTCTGCCACAAGGACTTCTCACCCTGGAATTGCACCCGGCCCTCTGATAGGCTGGTGGGCTGACGAAGCCCTGAGCTCTTGGTTTGATTAATAGTAACATCAGGTTCCCTTCCTGACTGAGTTCCTTGCAGCTTCCTCTGAGCCCCCTGAATCGCAAATTTGTTCTGCATTCTCAGAATGTGTCAACATGGCAGAGGCATGTGGCCCGTGACCATTTCCTACCAAACAAACGCACTGCCCACCACAGGTACGGAAATGCCGCTGGCCCTCACATGTCCAAGAGGCATTTTCCTGCATGGGATGGAATCAGCCCCAGTTGGGCTTGGAGCCCTGTGGTAAAGCACCCCAACCCCTCCTGTGCAAGCATAGCCTTCTGCTATATCCACAAGCCAGTGAGTTTGCTATCATGGGACATTTACTTGTATAAACATGTGGCCAGCTTGCTCTTATTTTAGACTACTACTACTACTAATAATAATACACATGTAGGCCTTGGAGCTCTAAATTAAGCGTTCATCTAAGCTTTGAAGTCAGAGCCAGGAAGTAACTCCTGAGGCCCTTCCCATCCAGCCCCATTTCAAAGGGAGTGGCAGAAGCCCTTGAAAGATGAGCCTGTTCCTCTCCAGGAGGCTACACTGTGGTGTGTGGACACACTCACAGACCAAATCTTTCCCCCAAACAACAAAAATTTGTAATAACTTCCAAGGACATGGGCTGGTGAGAGAGAAGCTGGGAAGCCGTAGATTCAGTTATGCCTCGGAGAGCTTTTTGTCCAATAGAAAATGTGGCTCCTGAGCCTGAAGTTGTTAAAGAGAGAGTTACTGGCCTGCCTGCAACTCCGATCTAATCCTCCCATGGCCCTATCCCCACAGTTGCAGCCTGGCAACCACTCCAAATTGACAGGCACAGATGTGCTTTCACAGGTTGCAAGGGATTATCTCAGTCATACGGCCTTTGTTCATATCTTCACTCAAAATTTTCCGCTGCTAAGAATTTGACAGAAAATTAGTTGCAATCCTGCCTCCAAGTTCCCGCCTCTACTGGGGGGAGGATTTATCTCAAGCCTCCAATGTCTTTCCACTACGATAAACTCCAGGGGCCCCTTGCAGGGAAAATCAGATGGTTCATCTTCCACACCAGAATCCAATTAGTTTGTGCTCCCAAGTGCAGATTGTCTGAATCTATGGTCTTCTGGAATCTTGATTGGTAACTGCTGAGCCAATTTTTAAAACGTTTATTCTTACTTGCCAAATTTTAGCTCCCTGTATGTCATATTTGCTTTTATGACCTTTCAGTATTTGCTGGAATTCTTAATACTTTGACTTCTACTTATAAGCCACTGGATCAAACTTGCTCTCTAGCCACAAAACTCTCAGTATAACATATTTACATTTTTTATTTTCTGCTGTCTTACTTAGACTTTGAAATGGAAATGTATTAGCATCCCTAAGAGAAGATTTGGTGTCAGATTCCAGTTTTACTAAAGCATGTCATTGTTGGATAAAATAGCCATGAGTTTCCATCAAGCCAACCAAGTCCTCACTCTTCCCAGGCAGTGTCCCTCCAGGCCCCTGTGTCCTGTTCTTTCCCTACCCACTACGTATGCTCCCTTTCAGGCAAGCAGCAGTAATTAGCCAATCCCAACTGATCGTGGATTTAAGTCATTGCATAATTTAACCCAGGGGCCCAGGGCTTACTGTGGAATGAAGGGCACCTTTGGGGATTTTTATTAGGCATCAAGAAAGAGGTATAAAATATATAGGGTGTCCCCAAAATTGTATACACACACTTTGAATAATTATAAAGACAGTGTTTATTAAAATACATTTCATTTTTAAAATTGAGCTATCAGCTGTTAAAGTGTGTATATATATATTTTTAGGACACACTATATATGAGGTAGGGTGTTGTAAGGGGCCTTTCTGAGATGAAATGGACTTATCTGGATACTAGAGGCCCAGTGCATGAAATTTGTGCACTCAGGAGGGGTCCCTCAGCTCGGCCTACACCCTTTCGCAGTAGTCCCAGAGCCCTTGGGGGATGTCTGACTGCTGGCTCCCCGTGGGAAGTGGGCTTAAGCTGGCAGTTGGACATCCTTAGCACTGCTGCAGAGGTGGGAGAGGCTCCTGCACTGCCACTGCGCCCACCAGCTGTGAGCCCAGCTTCTGGCTGAGTGGCGCTCACCCTGTGGGAGCGTACTGACCACGAGGGGGCAGCTCCTGCGTTGAGCAGGATCAGGCTGAAACTGGCTCTCTGACATCCCCTGAGGGGTCCCAGATTGCAAAAGGGTGCAGGCCAGGCCGAGGGACTCCACCAGTGCATGATCGGGGACAAGGGAGGTTGGCCAGCCGGGAAGGGACTGTGGGAGGGCTCCAGCGCGTGTCCAGCCTGTCTCGCTCAGTCCCCATCGGCCGGACCCCAGCAGCAAGCTAACCTACTGGTTAGAGTGTCTGCCCCCTGGTGGTCAGTACACGTCATAATGAGTGGTTGAGCAGCCTTAGCATATCATTAACATATTATGCTTTGACTGGTTGAATGGATGACCGGACAACCAGACACTTAGCATATTAGGCTTTCGTTATAAAGGATAAATCAGACTGACTTGTGACCATGGAAATAAATGGGAGATCTCTGAAGCAGGTAGGAATTAGAAGTTCCAACACACCTTTGTCCCATTATTACTCATTTAGGTCCCTTCAAAACATTTATGATGAGGTCATATCATTACCTCACATTATAGGAAACTGTCATTTGTCAAATAACAACAATATCATAATGCAGTCACACAATAGAATAGCTTCTTGGCCTTCCAAACCCTTCTTATATATTTTTAAATATATATTTTTATTGATTTCAGGAAGGAAGGGAGAGGGAGAGATGGAAACATCAGTGATGCGAGACAATCATAGATTGGCTGACTCTTGCACACCCCCTACTGGGAATCCGAGTCCACAACCTAGGCACATGTCTGGATGGGGAATTGAACCGTGACCTCCTGGTTCATAGGTCCACGCTCAACCACTGAGCCATCTCGGCCAGGTGCCCAAGCACTTTTTATAATTATCATCATGCCAACCCTCTGAGATACACAGACACAAATTTCAGATTCTTACCTTTTATATTGCAACATTGATGTTCAGAAACCAGGGCAGCATATTGCACAGCTGAGACAGAAACTTCCGTCTCCAGATTCACAGTTCAGTGCTCTCTCTGTTATATCAGGCAGAACCCATTTAAGCTAATTATTTAACATCAAATTTTATTTAGGAAAGGACAATAAAATGCTCCCCTTCCCAAGAAACCTGCACTATACCAGAAGAAGCATTGACAATAAGAAAAACTGAATTTATGATCTGCCTATGACTTTACATGGTCCTTTTTTTATACTACATTCACTCAGGTAACTGCCTAACATGGCCAAATCATTGTGTCATTTTCTTTCACTTTTGTGTTTTTTGTGTTTTTTTTTTTTTATTTTTTATCTTTAGTCCTATCCTCCTTCCTAAGACCACTCTTCAAACTGACCAATGAGAACAGAGTGAGTAAGAACAAGCTATACGGTTTCTTATAGGCCATCATGAGAATTCTGGGGAAATAATGGAGGATTTAAATAAAATTACTCTAATTGTAGAGATGGTAGGTTCATCAAACATAATTTCATTTGTCTGAGCTTCTATTTCTCTCTCAAGATTATCTCTGTCTTAACATGTAGACAAATTCACATATAAGCAAAACCACATTACCCATGGGGTGAACCTTAATTTTTCCCTAGGTTGGCTTGTTAGGAACTATAACTACTATCAATGTCAGGTCATACCCATTGCAATGCCATGTATGCTGTCCTTGTAGAGTTTAATCCTGTCATATCTTAATGTATGCTTTAGTTTTGGCCAGAATCAGTTGAAGAAGATGGGAGACATGATTTTTATTTAAACAACCTGGAATATAGAACATAAATGTTTTTGGGTCAACATTAAGCCAGATTATGTAAATTAGATGAGGGAGCAAAGCAATCCCGCTTCTGCCCTGTAATTCTTCATTAAACTCACATCTTTGGTGCATATAGGTTGTTTCTCCTGCATTCCGGAGTCCAAACACTCAACATCCTTATTATCACATATTGTTTCTCTTAAAAGCTTTTACTGCCTGTCCAGTCAATCAGAATAGATGAGTATAAGTGCCCATCAGTGAATGCAATGGCTTATTGGAAACTGTAAGACAAACTCTTGTGTGTAATAGACTATTTCAGTAGTTTAGATGGTTAGAGCCCCACTTATCCCGATAAAATGCTCAAATGTTTCCTTGAATTATTCCAGAGTCCTAATTCCCCATTGTTTTCTGACCATGCTTTGACCATGTGGGGTTTGCCTCCTCTGGGTCCGTGTGGCTTCACTTTTCCAAGAAATCATTGTGTCATTTTCTTTTACTTTTGTGTGGTTTTTACAAGGAAAGTAGTATTTATCTGTTTTTGAAATGCTGACAAATGTTGAAAGAGCTGTATGTTTTATGTAGATGTCATTTGGGAAGCCAGGAATGAGCTAAAGGAATGAAGCAAATATTTTAGCTATTAAGTGGGTCCTGGCTCCAGAGAAACAAGCTGGTCAGCTGGCACAGCATGGCATGCCCCAGGGCAAAGGTTTGAAAATGTGATTATTTGATTGAAGAAGCAGTAAGAGAAACGTTTGCCAAAAAGGAACTTCAGAAGCTCTGCTTGAACATGAGTTTGAGGAAGTGGAAATACTTTAGATGGGATTTCTGTTACCATAGCTGACAATGGGCTGGCTAGCTCCCTGCTGGCAGATGGTGCCAGGGTGTGCTGATTGAAGAAATAGACTGGGACAGCTGTGAACCATTCATGAAGCTCCACTGTTGCTGAAAAGATGGCAAATAGTAGGGAACGAAGAGTTCCTTTTAGACTAGAAGATTAAGCCATCCCTAGCAAAAATGGGTGGTCAGACTGATGACTTTGGTGGAGATTTAGTTATTTATTTTTGCTTTACAAATTACACTCAAGTTAGCAACTTAAAACAATGTTTATTATCTTAGTTTCCGTGTGGTAAAAATTCAGATACTCCTTAGCTGGGTGTTTCTGGCTCAGCCTCTCCCAGGCTGTAATGTAAGTGTTCTCTGGGGCTGCTGTCAGGATCTGCTTCTAAGATCCCTCCATGGTTATTGGCAGGTCAGAAGTTCCTGCTACCTGTTGCTGGACTTATCAGCTCATTGACAAGTTGGCCTCTCCATAGGGCCACTCTCAAAATGAGAGAGAGAGAGGGAGAGAGAGAGAGAGAGAGAGAGAGAGAGAGAGAGAGAGAGAGAGAGAGAGAGTCAGTCTTCTGTAACCGAACCTTAGAACTGATATCCTATTGATTCTCCTGTATTCCTCTCAGAAGTGAGTAAAGGGATTTATGGACACCAGGAGAATTGGTGCCTATCACAGATAGTGACTATATTTTTCATTTAAATGGATGCCAAAATTCTTTCCCTCCCTCCAATACTACGAAGGTTATTGACATGAGGTGAAATGTTTGTTAAAAAAACACATCTCTGGTTGACCATGTGGATTATAGTGTTCACTCAATCTATCATCTTGGTTAGTGATAATAAGCTGGCTAGTGTGGAGGCAATGGGAGGACGTTATTAGTCAAAGCATGTGAGCTGGAATCTTTAGCTCTAACTTATGCTGGTGGGAAACTACATAAGGATCTCTCACTTTACTCATCTGTAGAATGGGCTTGGCTATGACAAATTCATGATGTAATTTTTAGCTAAATAGGAAGTGTCAGAATAGAGTGGAGTTGCCTCTAGAATGAGCTTATATCACAGCTACTTTGCAAGCTCTTCACATGATAGTGAAAAATGTACTCTTTGTATGAGTGTTTATATTGACTTTTGATACAAATATTTAGTTTCATGAGTCATCTATAATCTTGTTGAACTGAGACTTACTATGGAAAATTGGCAAGAACTTAGAGCAAAAGGCATATGTTTTTTCTAACATATTAGTTTCCTGACGACATTTTACCAGACAATTAAATTCAAAAAGAGGGCTCTGCTCTTGTAGAATTTGTATTAAAGTACATAATAGAACATTGGAGTTGATAAGGACTTTTGTGATCAGTTCCCTGAACTCCTTCATGTTATGGAGAAGGAGACAGGTCAGAGCTGAGAATAAACTGGAACCACTAAGTCACTGCTTAACCTACTATAGACTGCTGCCCCCACCAATGTCACAAAAATTAGAAAGGAATAGGGAGAAAAAAATAACCTTACTTTTTTTGTTATAGTACAAAAAAAAAAATCAGTAGAGGTTGGGAACTCTTTTTCAAATAATACTTTTATGCTAACTTCTGTAGGGTTTATATTTATATTTCCAGGAACTAGTCCAACACAAGAGGTGTGCTTAAAGGGGTGTTGATCTTAACGGTATCTAACCACCAGTGAATTGCACACAGCAGGTGTTCAGTGGAAACTTGCTGATCATAATAGCTTCCAGACATTGGTGAGCTGCATATTCAGCTATTGTCATTCTGGTTTGGAAACTCCTTACAGGGGCTAGATTGACTTTTGTAGTCACTATTATGTGGTCTAGTTGGCAGGATGGTGGTTTCGGGGTAACTGGGTTGTGGAAGTTGGAGGCAATATTCAAGGATAGCATGGACAAATTAAACTAGAAGCAAAGAGGCCAAAGTTCTAGATCCAGTTTTATTTCAGAGGTCTAGTTTGGAAATTAAAAAAAACACACAAAACAAAACTCAGGTTTTAGTTCTGTACCTTTCATAAGCAGTGGTTTAATCTTGGGCAAGTTACTAACTTTGGGCCATTTTTTAAATCTATAAAATTAGAAAATTGAATTATATCAATGATTCACAATCAGCATTGATGGTATATAATTTTGGAGGGAGGGTGTATATCAGAATTTCTGAGATGTAGTAGAAAAATCATGTAAACATAAAGAAAACAATCCTGAATTCTAGTAGTCGGAAGAACAAACCTTCCTCTAGAGAGATAGGGCATCCTGGCATCTGGGGATAGTAATGCACGTTTATTAAAAGGGGCTCAACTAGAAATACAGTGGGATACTCTGGCTAGATGATTTTCAGTCCTAAAGTTTGAAGAGTCAGTGAATAGAGGCACAAGGTCATTCAAGGAAGCAAAGTAAGAACAGAGAAAGTACTGAGGAAGGAAAAACCTGGCCTCCAGCTAAGAGTGATCCGTAATGCCAATCTTGGACACTGGCAAACAGAAACAAAGTCTTCAAACAATGAACACTGCGACTGTAGGCTTCCATCTACCTGAGTTCAAACAAAATCAAGATCCCAACTCCAACTACCTTCAGCAGCATGTCTACTCTTGTCCACTGGTGTATTTCTAGGACTAAATGGGGCTTGTTAAGCTCCAAGGTTTATAGCCCAAAGGAGCTTAATCTTAGGAGAATGGCCCAAGAATGTATTGGTCTCCAATGTAAAGCCAAACTGAATTGTTTTTGGCCTCAATGTGGAATGACAAAAAAATATCAATGCAGTTATTAAATCTGTTCCTTTAATTAATTATAACAGCACACCCATGCCTTTTGAATGGTGAACAAATTGAACATTTTTAAGTATTTTAAAATGACTTTCAGCTTATTTGGATTGATGTAATCTTATTATAGACCCATTAACCTTTTATAAAAATCTAAAATAATTGTATTTATATATTGATCTATTTATAGTTCATCTATTCTAAACTGAAATCTAAATTCTGGAGAGATCTCTGCAATATGTTGGAAATTTGGCTTAAGGATAGAAGGAGATTTCAAATAATTGCCCTGCCATAAAAACACATGGAGCTATTGTTCTATGACCAGAGGGTGAGTTTGAAGCAATTCCTTTTCTATCTATGGCTGACCTATGATAAGAAAGGAGACATGAAAGTTTGATAAAGGAATAAGATGTTTATAATGGAAAGTGAAGGAGCAGAGTGTAGAAGGGAAACTGGCCTTGAAGTGAAAGGAGCAGGCCTGATTTCTAAAGTGATTCATATAAAATACATGACTAGGTCACTCACCTGGTGTTGTGAGACTCCAAGGCTCTTTTGCTGTTTATTGGAGTATTTCCTATAACTTTCTGCAGGCTTACAATATTTTTAGAAATTAAAGCAAATAAATGTAATGTATATTCATCATCAAAAAGTTGTAAAATGTAAAAAAGTACAATGATAAAAGAAAACAAAAATATTTCCGGGAACTGGTCCAACACAAAAGAGGTGTTCAGTAAAGGGGTACTGATCTTATAGCCATTCAGAAAACCCATGTAAAAATTGGGTATAGTTTTCTACCTTCCATTTTTGCCAATGTAAATATTTATTTACTTTTAAAAAATATATTTCTTACTTTTTCATTATAGTTGACATGCCATATTATATTAGTTTCAGGTGTACAACATAGTGATTAGACATTTATGTAACTTATGAAGTAATCACCCCCAATAAGTCTAGTACTCACCTGACACATACGCAGTTATTACAATATTATATTTTTCACTATATTACCTATGCTGTACTTTACATCCCTATGACTGTAGTTTTGGTCTTAATTTTTCAATACTCTTTCAATATTCAATATAGCTCTAAAGCTATGGTTATATCTATTCTCAAGCATCTTTCAAAAGTAAAGTTTTATATATACTATATATCTATAACTTTTTATTGAATATATAATTTAAAGTTATTGAGCATTTCTTATTATAAACCACTAGGCTGATATTTGAATAATCTACCTAATAAAAGAGTAGCATGCTAACTGACCATACCTTTGCAATGCCCGCCAGCCAATCAGGAGTGAGTATACAAATTAACCCAATAAATATGGTGGATTAATTTGCATACACAAGTGCTGAACGGCCAGGGGCGGAGTGGGACACAGGTGTTCCACACCACCCCAGCCACTCCAGGACTCTGGGCAGCATGGGAAGGTGGAAAGGCGGCTCCGGGCTGGAGCAGAAAGGCGGGTCCAGCCAGAGCGAAGGCGATGCTGGCAGCCAGGGGAAGGAAGCCCCATTTTTACACGAATCTTCATGCATCAGGCCTCCAGTATATATATCATATCTTACTTAGTCCTATCGGATGCTATCATTACCACATTTTACAGAGAAGGAACCTGAGGTTTAGATAATTTTTTTTTAATATATTTTATTGATATTTTACAGAGAGGAAGGGAGAGGGATAGAGAGCCAGAAACATCGATGAGAGAGAAACATCGATCAGCTGCCTCCTGCACACCTCCCACTGGGGATGTGCCCGCAACCAAGGTACATGCCCTTGACCGGAATCGAACCCGGGACCCTTCAGTCCACAGGCCGACGCTCTATCCACTGAGCCAAACCGGTTTCGGCTAGATAAGTTTATCCTCATGTTCACTCATGTTCAAAGTTTCCCAGCTGGTAAAATTTAGAATTTGATTCAAACCTGAGGGAGTGACACCTTTTGGGAATGCTTCCTTGTTTACGAAATCCAGGGAGCCTGGTGGAGGACTGGGATCCCTCAATCCTTAGGAGGTCCTTGGCATCCAAGAGATCCAATTTATAACCCATGTATGTGGGACTAGCCTATTCCACATCTCTACCCCTCCTACTGATCTCCAGATGGCTTCTTATGTGTATCCTTAGTTATAGGACTTCTTTTCAGCTAGACTTCAGGCAGTGATGTTTAGTTGTAACTTTGGTATGGTCATGGAAGGAGGAGAGCACAGTGTTTACCTACTCTGCCATCTTAACTTGAAGTCCCATAGCTTTCTACCTTCTAGTCTTTTGTTCTGTTGTGTATTCGAGGGTGTGTGTGTGTGTGTGACACTTTCTAGAAGGAAAAATAGGAGAAAACAGTTCTGTAGTGTAACTCATTCAATTAAATATACATCATGAGCAGTTTTTTTACATTATTAAAAATCTTGATTTAAATTTATATTAAATATGAGTTTATGAGCTTATATTTATGAGTTTATCAATGAGTTTATTATAATACATGTGTTATATATATGTATGAATGATTGAATCAATATGTTCTCCTTAGGTTGTTTCTAATTCTCCACAAAATGAGTACTAGTAACATTCCAGTGACTATTTTTTCAACTAAATTTCTGTGGATGGTCTAATAGGGACAGAGAGAAATAGGGAGAACATGTGTGGGGACCTGGGTGTACATATCTAATGTTAAGTACTTACATTTTTTTTCACAATTGAATCTTTAAATTAAGAGTATATGAATCACATTTTGTTGGGTTCAGAGAACAGTTGGGCCAACAATTTGATTTATTTTGATAGAATTAGGAGGGCTTTCCCTGAATAGAGCCATGCTCCTGGGCCAGAAGACCAAATTCCTCTGGAGAAAAAAGGACATAGTAGAAAGGGAGAAGAGATCCAGAAACCTTCTATTGTAAGAGCCCTGTAACACTGATGACTTTACAACTAACCCTTGGTAAAGGAATTTAAAAAGTATGTGAAAAAATCAGCAGCTTCAAAAGATGGTTAGAGACTCAGAGAAAACTCCAGATAGAATTAATACATTTCCTGTTTTACCAAATAAAAAGGTGTGATCATTTTTCTGGCTTCACCTGTTTGTAACTGTTTGCCCTGAACTTCATGGTCTGGTTTAAATTACCTACTTATGATTATCCCTCTCTCACTCTCATGCCACACCTTTCTCATGTTGTCTGGCCTGCTCTTTTTTTCTTTATTCTTCCTCAATTAATTGTACATAACCTTTAAGAATCACCTGAAACTCATTTTTTAAAGAATCCATCCCTCACCTTTCTTATTAAAAGCAAGTTACATTCTTCTGGTCTCCCACAACATCCTCTGTCTGCTTCTGTTGCCTTACCTACCACATGATGATGAATTTGGGTATTTACATGTCTTTCTCTTTGAATTTAACTTCTTGAAGGAGAGATTTAGCCTAATTCATCTTTGCAATTCTAATGTCTAGTTTAATATTTAGAGACTCATTTGTTTAGCTGGGCATATGGGAATAAATATGAACATAATTGTGTAATAATTAAGTCAATTTCATTTATTTAAATAAATCAGCTCCCATACAGTAGATGAGTGAAGACTGCCAGATAAAATATGCTTGATGATGTTGGCCTCAGTGTTTTGATGTCCCATAGAACACATTGGCTTGGATAGTTAACTTAACACTGCATTCATTGAAGGTCAAGAATAATATGGAGCTGAAAGAGCTGGCCCAGAACCCCATAGAGTGCAATTCAGTGCAAAATAAGGCTTCATGTAGTGGCTAATGTACAAGTCCAGAATGGAACGATCACCTTCCCAAATAGAGGAAATTTTTAATCCTTGAAGACAGAACTCAAGATGTTCTATTTCATTTTCCCTATACCATTGACTACTTTCAACCTTTAGTGACTCTCCCGACTACTTTTTCATTTGAGAAGTGAGTTGATATTTACCATAATGAATGAAGGTTAAAAAAAAAAAAGAGGTAAGTGTATATAGAGAGATAAGATAAATGGACAGGATGCCATTGGTATTTTTCCTGAATGACATTTCAAACAGAATTTGAGGGTCAGTAGTCAAAGAGTCTTATGAAAATTATTATTAGAATTGCTGCACAGTAATTATTATTTTAATAGCATAATAAAATAGGCATTTCCAATAAACATATTCTCTTATTTCATTACAGAGATGAGGAAAATATCTGTGGTCCTGGTGACATTTCAACTATACTGCATGTGAAATGTCCAAGGAAAAGTTGCTCTTTAATTTGAACCATTAGAAAATTCAGTTCAGAAATCTGGGGCTCCAATTTAATTGCCTTCTACATTTGTGCTTTAATCACTATTATTAAGATCTTGGTTATTTTGAATTAAGATCTTGGTGAATATTTTAAATTATATAACAGAAGAAATACATTAAATAAAAAAAAAATAGAAATCTCTAGAAAGGTCCAATTTTGCAACAATTGTTACTCTTTCATTAACAGACTTTGCCAATAAAATTAAATGCATGGACATGATCTAAACACCATAACATTATAAATTGCTTCCTTTGTTCTCAAGCCTAAAGACTATTCAAGATCCTCTTAAGAAATTAAAGCCACATGATCTTTTTAAATAAAAGTGTGCAGATACTTACAGTATGTTCACCAAAGCATTCAAAATATCGCTAAAGTGAACTAATTTTTATTAAACAATTTTCCTACATACAGTTGAGATATCCTTTCTATCAACATTTGCCTTTTATATGTTACACTGTGCTGATTTTTTAAAGCTCCTAGACAAAATCTAACTGGTTTAACAAATTCTGGAGAAGGTATTCTCCCTTTGCTTTGTAGAACTTTTGGGTTGTTATCACATTAAACTCCAAAGGCAGAGTTGTTGGATCCTACTGTCATTTTTCTTTGCAGCCCATCACCTTCAGGGCCCTCCGTCCCTGCCAGACCACATTGCCAAGTTTTCTCTGTGGCATAACAGCCTGAATTTTTGCCTTCTGCCATAAGATTGAAATATTCTTTTCTCCTCAGTATCCACGTTTCATAATCTCCATAGAGTCACCAATCTAGTGCGGCAAATGTGAAACTTCAGAAAAGTGCTTCTTGGGTTTCTATTGCAATACTTTTGTAAGCCATGCAGGCCTGGTTTTTCCTCCTCTTAGAGTCTTAAATCCAGTATGCTCTCAAGTCTGCCATAGTGTTTTACAAAGTCTGAGAAGACTACTGCTGTATCTCTTTGTCCAGATTCAACAAAGTCCTTTAACATAATATGACAAAACATGACATGACATATAATCCTTGATAACCACAAAAAATGGACCCAGGTTTCTCAATAGGTTGCTTCTGTAAAATGGACAGAAAATATTATATTCAAAATTACAAATAATCTAGGGATAGAGGAAATTTCACTTAATTGATGGTATGAATATTTTAAGGGTAATGAAGAACTCAAGATGAAGTGATGTGTGCAGGTGTTCTTGGCTTTTATTCTAGAATAAAATATAGAAATAAACTTCCTGACATTGGTCTTGGCAATGATATTGGATTTGAAACCAAACACAAAGGCAATGAAAGCAAAAATAAACAAGCAGACATCAAACTAAAAAGCTTCTGCTTAGCAAAATAAACTATAAACAAAATAAAAATGCAACCTATGGAATGGGAGAAAATATTTGCAAACCATATATGTGATAAAGGATTAGTCTGATAAAAAAAAAATACAAGGAACTCATACAACTAATTAGCAAAAAAATAAAATAAAATCAGCCCAATTAAAAAATGGACAGAGAAAGTGATTAGACATTTTCCCTAAGAAGACATATAAATGTCTGACAGGCACATAAAAAGTGCTAAACATCGCTAATCATCAGGGAAATGCAAATCAAAACCACAGTGAGATATCACCTCACACCTGTTAAATATCACTTCACAAGTGTTGGCAAAGATATAGAGAAAAGGGAATCCTTGTGCATTGTTGGTGGAAATGTAAATTGGTGCAGCCACTATGAAAAACAGTATGGATCTTTCACACAAAAATTAAAAATAAAAAGGACCATAAATGGTCCAGCAATTTTACTTCTTGGTATTTATTATGCTTATAACTTTGTAATTGGGGGCATAAAGAGAATAGAATGATGGAGAGTTGAAATGTGTTTCCCATTATGAATATGGCAGAAGATAAAGAACATTTATCTTTCTGCTTCCTTAAACAGTGTCCATGAAAAGACCAAGAGACCACTCAGTGATCACTTGGGGCCAATGAAACTAGTGTTCCATGCATGATACTCATTGACATTTGTTCTCTCTCCCCAGTAATTCAGCCAGCTCCTCCTCTCTTGGTATCTTCATCTACTGTCATACAGACATAGCAGCACAATTCATATTTCCCAAGTGCTTTGCAATGATTTAATGGGGTAATCATCATTTCATTTCATCTTAAGAAGATAGGTTATTTTTAGTGGACCATTGTATGGAAAGGAAAAAAGAACTTTTGAGTCATGGTGTAAGTTTGCAGCAAAACAGAGAATACCCC
This sequence comes from Plecotus auritus, assembly GCF_963455305.1. Lineage (NCBI taxonomy): Eukaryota > Metazoa > Chordata > Mammalia > Chiroptera > Vespertilionidae > Plecotus > Plecotus auritus. Next base: position 74,643,803 of record NC_137782.1, on the reverse strand, counting down.
AACCTCCCTACCCATTGGAGCTTCTAGTGAGGATTAATATAGAAATTTAATTTCAAATGTTATAGTGTAGTGATTTAAGAAACTAAAAGTGAATAATCATAGTCCTCACTCTTTGCAATTAATCCTTAGCTTCTTTCCACATTCCCTGAGGATGTTTCAACCATTAAGTTCCATTTACCTATGGAGATTTACCAGTCCTGTTGTGTGTGACTGAGTCATTAAACAGTAATGTGGGATCAAGGATTTTTTTTCTTTTGTTACCTGACAAAGTGCATTGGGGTGTAGCTCTGAAATGCTAAAAAAAAAACAACAACAACAACAAAAAAAACCCAAACATTTAAAAAATTAATAGCAAGTCCCATGAACCTACAATGGGGCCATTTGTGATTCCAAACTGAAAGGGTTTTGGAGCTCATTTACCAATTTCTTTCACTGAAAAAGAATCTAGTCCAATCATTTTGAAGATGGTGCTAGGTTATTCTTTGGAGAATGTTCCTGTTTCTAAATGAGTAAGACTCAAGGTCTGTACTAAGTTCAATGTTGAATTCACCTTTGTTTATTCCTAAAGCATGAATACTTAAAGGATCTTTAAAGCAAGGATCCAGGATGCAGGCTTTAGAAGCACTTCCCAAATTTGGCTATTTTGGCAGCATTTTCAGAGTAAGTTGTTTACTAGGTCTAAAAGATCTAGAATACAGACTTGCTGTCACTTAAATACTACATTAAATATGATGTTTTACTTTGAAAAAGACCTAAAGTTTGTTGTGGCTGGGGATGTTGGATGTTGGAGCTTATGAGCTATTGTGAAGGGTGGAAGGAGAGTTCTTTGGGATCAGAAAGTTGTAACTCTTTATGTGAATGGGTGTGGCTCATAACACATGTAGTAAAATGAAGTAGCCAGTAGATATTTGAGGTATATTCTTGTGTGCATTTTGTGTATTCCTACACACTTTGATTTAGTTAGGTGGAATTTTCTGTATTCACATAATGTTTCTCAAAGATGAACTACTGCATTTGCAAATATATTATGCTCAAATTCTTACATAATATATCCATTCATTAACACCAATTCATGCTTTCAAAGCAAGCAGAACTGACTGCATATATTTTAGTGACTACTCATGAGCAGGCCAAATCATAAACCACTATATTATTCCAAGTCACCCAGCTGGCTATTGATAAAGCAAGGGCTGTAATGTAGCTCTCTAGATCAATAATTGAACTAACTTTCCAGGTCACCAAGATATCTTATTTTACCAAGGAATAAAGTACAGAACATGAACATGCTTTGAAAGGTATAAAGTGCTCAGTATAATATGTAACTAGAAATGCCATAAATTCTTTCTTCTGTTCTCAGTGACAAGAGAGCAATGTCTCTGCCTTATTCCTCTTTAAAAATAAATCTGCTTAATCTTCTAGGAATCAAGTGGGCAGGGACAAATTAACCAAACCTTAGCTCAAGAGGGAAATGGGGAGAACTAGGCAAATAAGATAATAATTCCTAGGGCTAGAAGGCTAGAATCACTTAGTCAACTTAAAGTGTATGTATGCATATATATATATATATATATATATATATATATATATATATATATGTATATATATATATATATATAGCATAATATGTTAATTAGACTGGATGTCCTTCCAGATGACCATCTGGACGAAGCCAGAGCTGCAAGGAAAGCCTGAATCCCGGTGCCAGAGGGAAGCTGGTGCCAGCAGCTGGGGGAAGGAAGGCCTACTCTTGCATGAATTTTGTGCATTGGGCCTCTAGTATATATATAAAAGAGAAAGTAAAAAGTGGAAAAGATTGACACGTGTTCAGTCTCTTGCAAATTAACTTTGGTCTCTGTGAAGAAAGCATGTTTGAGTTGAGAGTTCTTGCCTTTTGGAGCACATCAATATTCCTAAGGAAGTTTTGTAAAAACACAGTTGTCTGGGCCTACCTTAGTCCTACTGAGTTAGAATTTCTGGTAGTGGTACCCATATTCGTGTATTTCTTATTTCCAAGTGATTTTTTTTCCTTCCTTATCTTTTTTTTAATCGTGTTGAAAGTATTACAGATGTCCCCTTTGTTTGTTTGTTTTTTCTCATTGACCCCCTCCACCCCTCACCCACCCCTCCCAGGCTGTGATTTTGATGAGCCATTTGGATAAGAACCATGAGAAATAGAGGTTGTGTCACCTGAGGCTCTCAGAACCTTGGTTTCTGAGTCTATAACCTAACTTGCTAACCACACAGTATTTGTTATGAGAATTAGATGTTAAGAAAAATGAAAATGATTTGTAATCTGTGAAGCACTAAGTAATGTTTAAAAATAAAAAAATTCTGACCTAATTTATAAATATTTTATTGGAAAGATGGCCTTACAGTCCTAACTAATTTGAATGAACTAATTTGAATTAGTTTGTTTTTTATTTCCACTGATAAAATGGAAAATCAACCAAAAACATGGTCTCTTTTGGATAAGGACTATCTCTTTTATTAGCCTATAATCAAAATTGATGAATGACCTGCAAATCATGACTGCAACTGTGCCTCTAATGGGTAGAATATATATATCAATGACTTTAAAAAAACAGTATTTCCTTGTATAATTGCCATAATCCTTTTCATTCCCCTTTCTCCACAGACAACCCTTTTGGTATGCTTAGTAGGTTATTTTTAGTTGAATATGTTACTGTTTCAGGGCATGCATTTTTAATTTTTATAAATGAGGTTGTTATATTTCCTTTTCTTCTAATGTTTTCCACTAAGTATAATCCATTCATGTTGCTTTATATTCAGTTAATTCATTGCTTCTACTAATAATTTCAATAGTATTTGTATATAGTAATAGCATTAGTTGATCCAAATCTTTATTCCTCCTTGCATTTATGCTCTTTACTATGCAAATTTGAGGGCCCTCCCACATGGACAGGGTGACCTGCCCTACCCCTTGACACTAGTCACAGCCATTTGACTTGCTTTTTTTTTTTTTTTTTTAATATTTACTGACTTGATATATGCAAAAATTTGAAATAACATTTGGATATCTTCACTTGCTCTTGGGCCTCTGCATTACAGTAAAAGACATGATCAGGTTAGCCTACTGTTCTACAAAGAGACAAGTGGAGCAGAGCCAGCCTGGAAATATATGAGTAAGTCAGCTGAACTGCAGATGTATGAGTAAGTCCTACTTATATCAAATGAGCCCCACAGATAGGTAAGAAATAAATGTATGCTGCTGAAAGTTTGTGGTTGTTATGCAACATTGTGGTGGCAATAAATAACAGGCTGTCAATTATGGGAAAGCTAAACACTTGATTCAAAAATAAATCAACTTATATTATTTATGTTTATTTTAAAATGTAATTTAAGGAGTAATAGGTATACATAATCTGTCATTTAAAAAGTCTTTTGTGCCTTGGCTGGTGTTGCTCAGTTGGTTGAGCATCTTCCATGCACTGAAAGGTTGCTGGTTGGATTCCTGGTCAGAGCACATGCCTGGGTTGTGGGCTTGATCCCCAGTAGGGGGTGTGTGGGAGGCAGCCAATCAATGTTTTGCCCTCACATCCTTTCTCTCTATATAAATTTTTTTTAATTAAAAAAAAGAGTTTTATTTTTTATCTTGTTTAATCCCCTCAACTCAAAGCACCAGGCAGAGTAGTTTTTAAGCGCTCTCCTCTCTCCCCAATGACCAGAAATTAAGCCTTTGGTTCTTTATTTTATCCTGACTCTTCAGGACATATGAATTCCCTCAATATTTCAACCTAATTCCACCAGTTTTAACAAAATTATTTTAAAAACTTTATATCCATGCACTGGTATAAAAAAAAAACAATTATTCATTTAACACAGAGAAATTTTACAAACATTCATATTTTAGGTGGTTTAACTTGTGGTCACACTTCTGCATCAGTCAACACAAAATCTAGATGAAAAGACATAAAAAATACTGAAATGGATAATAACTCTTCTTAATGAGGAGCATCATTTCAGCATAGTAAGTTCGCAGTCCCTTGTACCAACATAAAAATGGCCACTATGAACACATGAATAGCAAAAAAAATCATGGTAGTTTAATGACATAAATTTGGATATGATAAGATTAGTGTGTCATAGATACACAATGTAAAACTTGGGGAAATTATCCAGCTGGAGACACAAAAGGAAACAAAACCCCATCTCTCCAGAACTGAATATTAGAAGAAAAGTTCTGTTAGATACTCTGTGAGTCTCGCTGGAAAGTAACCAAGAGAATCAACAATGGTCCCAGTTTTTAACTTTGGACTTCCATAAGGGGCAAATATGACACAAAAACGCACCTTTTCAAATGTAACAGAGGCAGGACCATCAGCTACTGATCAGGAGGCTGGCCCTGTAACCACTAGTCTAACCAAGAGACTGTGGCAGCCACAGGACACATGGAGGAAATGTGATTCAAAAGGGATGTCCTAAGAGGCAATGTCAGCAGAAGAAAAAGTGCTGGATGAAAAGTTAAGAGACTCGTTTCTAGTTCTGGCTCCATCACAATCCCTGTGTGCTGCTGGGAAAGTTAGCCAACTTCCCTGGGCATCTCTTTTCTTGACTTTAAAATGAGGACATTGACTACAAATAGGGATGATAAACAGGCTTTTCCTAGGATGCCAACTTCTTTTGCTGTAGCAAAGCCAGGGAAAGTGGATGTGTGGGTGTCTTGCCTTTGCTATGCCTAGCGAGCTGCTTTGGGAGACATATTCCTAAACCTGTAATGAACTATCCTTTCTGAAAAGTAGCCCGTTAATTGTTTTCAATATTACAAATACGCAAGTAAACTTTGTAGGCTAGCATTTCTCCCAACAGGCCACTAAGAAGATCAAAGCCAGGTGGGAATAACGCAAAGAAAGTATTTTCCTGCGCTGATGGGTCACTCAATGAAAAGAAAGTCAAAGTAATCCATCTCCATCAGCAGCTCAGGCTTCCTCTGACATTGTTTGTTTAAAACTATGCTGACCTACCACGAAGAGCTGCTTTAAGAATCAGGAACCGCTGACCACTGGAGATCCCTGGAGAAAAGTCTAGAAACCCAATTTGCTCCTCTACATTTCTAGTTAGAGCTGATTGTGTGTGTTTTAAAAGTGATGAGTTGTGTTGCGCCACTGCTTTGATATGGTCCTCAGTGGCCCTTGGGTCAGCCGGTAGCCTTGAACACCACTCCAGGGAGGAAAAGGAGCAAAGAGGTCAGTGCCTGGTAACATCCAGGGTGATGTGTCAGCTCATAAGTCTTCAGAACCTCCTGCCATGGAAAACAGCTGTGGCGTGCAAATGTCAGAACCCTGAGCTTTTTCTGTCTCCTTGTTTTGTCCTTGTGTTAAAAACTGTAACTGGATCTATTCCTGCTTGGCCTCGAAGGCAACCCATTTGACAAGTGGAGGCCCCAGGCCTGCCAGGCATTTGAGAAGAAATGCAATGTATCAACACCCTGCAGTATTTCATCTTCCAGAAGCTCAGGCTGGCCTGTTTTCAGCCTCGGTTGCTCCGCCTCCGGCATTGGGTGTGCGGCCCCATCCCCATTAGTGTGTCATTAGTGCCATTAATGAAAATCCGGTTTTACACACTGAAAAGTGATCTGAAGCAGTCTTGAGGAAATGCTATAAAGGTCGGCCCTGCTGTGAGCAGGAGCCCTGGGCACACCTGCAGTTTTGACAGGCCTCTTAAAAAGCTCCCTACCCCTGCAGGGAAGGTGGTGCAGCAAGTATAAATAGTATAATAAACTGTTCAAATAGTTTCATTCTGGGGCTGTGAAATCCCTCCTCTGGATCTTTATAAAGCCCATGCACTCTACGATGGAGGAGTGGAACATTAAGGTTTTGTATTGTGAGGAAGCTGGTCATTAACCCTAGGAACAGGAATTGTGTGCCAAAACCAACAGTCTTAAACGATTCTCTGTGGCATTTCCCTCAAAGAAAACTAAAGAAGCACAAGTTGTTGATTTAAAATAATTATCTATTTAGTAATAAAGTCAAGTATAAACTCAAGTATTAGGGAATGCAAAACTATTCAACTTCTTAGAACAGCAACTCAACAAAAGGCACTTAAACTGGGCCATGACTGACAGGGATAGGACTGTTTCTTTTTATTTCTTTCCACCCATTGGAATTTGGATCAGTTCAAAGTCTTGAGACAGAAAACCAAGGAACCAAAATGACAAGTCACTGAGATCAGGAATTAACAAAGTGAAGTGAGGATGCAAGACAAAAGTGGCAAACTTTTCAGCACCTTCATCCTGATTTGGAGCCTCAGCATTTTTCAGCCTGTGATTCTACGCAGCTACTCCTGTTTCTTTGCTGAACTGCCTAATTGTAGGTCCTTAGGCAAATAGTTTAACCTCCCTGACCTCTCTCATTACATCCATGGTGGGAAACTCTACTTATCTCATGAGGTTGCTGTGATGATTAACAACGAGACAGATGTGATAGTGTATTTGCCATAGTTAATATTAAGTAGAGAACTTGCAAGACATAGCTTTGCCAGATTGGTGGGAAAATGGCAGATGGGCATAGTTTTGAATCAAATTCTAAATCTTACCAGCTGGGTAACTTTGAACATGAGGATAAACTTATCTAAGCCTCAGTTTCCTTTTCTGTAAAATGGGTAATGATAGTATCTGATAGAACTCAGTAAGATGTTATATATATTATACAAATTTAAGCATAGTGGTTTACAATAGGAAATGCTCAACAGCTTTAAATTACATATTCAATAAAAAGTTATAGGTATATAGTATATATAAAACTTTACTTTTGAAAGATGGTTGGGAATGGATATAACCACAGCTTTAGAGCTATAATGAATATGTAAAGAAGATTTCCAAATTAATAAAAAACTGGTGGCCAGATAGTATACAATGGGCAAAAGACTCAAACAGTCCCTTCCCTAAAAAAAAACGTTCAACTGGTTATAAAACACATACATAAATCTACTCTTCATTAGTGATAATAGACATTCAATTAAAACCAAAATAGATAAAACTGTCAAATGTTGGTAAGCGAGGAAGTTGATCAATCAGAACTCTTATATACAGTTTGTAGATTGATAAAAACCAGTATGTAAAAGTGATAGTTTCTAGCAATGATAAGCATTTGTAAGAATGTAACAATTCAACTACTATGTCTATACCCAAAAGGATTCTATACATACGTTCTATATATACACACACATCATGTTTACAGCTGTACTATTTGGAATAGTAAAAAATTAGAAACTACCCATTTCCCATCAATAGCAGGATATATAAAATGAAGGATATATAAATGGTATATTCACAGGATTGAATATTTATAGCAGTACAACTCCATAAATTAAAATCCTATATAATAAAGAGGTAATATGCAAATTGACCCTCACACCATCACAAGATGGCTGTGCCCACAGCGGAGGTGGGGTTCCTGTAACACAGGATGGCTGTGCCCACAGCAGAGGTGGGGTTCCCATAACACAAGATGGCTGCACCCACAGTGGAGGCGGGGTTCCCGTAACGAGCCATAACGAGTGATCAGCAGGAACCTGAGGCTGTGTGGCTCTGGGTCAGGGCAGGGGACCTGAGGCTGTGGCCCCCACCCAGCAGGGCTTGACTGGGGACCTCAGGCTGCACCCACCAGCACCAGGATGGGGGATCTCGGCTGTGCCCCCCCACCCCAGCACTGGGCTGGGGGACCTCAGGCCACGCCCCCTGCCCCTGTGCCAGGCCAGGGGACCTGAGGTTGTGCCAGGGGACCTGAGTCTGTGCCCCCTGCCAGGAGTGCACTGCACCCCTCACCCAGCAGGGCTTGACAGGAGACCTGAGGCTGTGCCCTCCACCTGGCGGGGCTTGATGTAGGACCTGAGGCTGTACCCCCTCCCCGGTGCTGGGCTGGGGGACCTGAGGCTGCACCCCCTGCCCGGTGGGGCTTGACAGGGGTGGGGCCGGCTGGGTCTGGATCTTGCCCAATGGGGGTGGGACTGGCCAGGTCTTGGTCTTGTGTGATTTTGAGGTACATGCGGGTGGGCAGGAACTTGACTCTGGGTCCCGCGGCATGCCCCAGACTCTGACAGGAGGAAGATTTTCATATACATTTTATTAATTTTTCTTTCATCTCTGATACTTCTATTATAAAGGGCAAATAGCAATATTAAAATATTTCTTCTAATTCCCTTTTAATGTGCATTAATTTTGTGCACTGGGCCACTGGTATATACAATAAAATAGTAGAATTCCAAAAGTACAATATTTGAGAAAGAAGCCAGAAGCAAAAGAGTATATATGATGTGGTTTCATCAATAAAAATACTCCACTCAAGTAGAATAAAGAGTCCAGAAACAGACTTACTTATTACAGCAAAGGAGACATAAAAGGGCCTTGGTAAGAAGACCTATCACATTAACATTCACAATTGCAGATGGATTGTAGATCTAATATCAATCCATCTGCAATTGTGTAGGTCAGTTAATAAGCTTTCAAAAGATACTATATGCAAACATGTTTATAATTTTTGGCAAGCAAAATATTTAATAGGACTTCAGAAGCATAAAACATCAAGGTTGAGTGTGGCGAAAATGTAGTATTGTGAAGCTACATTTACCACTTGTATAGCTAAAATTAAAATGATTACAAAATTTTAAAGTATTTAAATTGCATTGACTTTACTTATTCCAATTTTCTGTTTAGTTTATAATATTTAAAGTTGTGACTCTTATAATTTGAGGTTCAGAGTATAAATATGGCCATGAGTGTGGCATATTAACATTGGTATGATTTTTAGTTAACTTCAAGAAGGGTTTAGTTAAATCTTGAAAAATTATCTGATAATAAAAATTTAGAGGAACTTTAGAAATGTGATGTATGTTTACTGAATAATGGTTAATAAGAAATAGGTGGATAACTTTTACTAGTAGTTATTCCAAAAATAGCCTTTGGTGCTACCATATAACACAATTCTCAGTTAGAAGGCCGATTGCTTTGAACCTACTGTGATATTTCCCATGTTAAGGAATGCTGATGTGAACACATTTCTGTAACTTCTTTGTTTATTTAGATAATGTCAGTTTTTTAGTTCTTAAAATACAGCTTCCTATCTCCCTTGAGAAACCACAATGGAATGTTTTATGAGCATAATGAGGTCTCCATAGCACAAGACTGACTGCTAATATATCTTTGTTCAGAAGGAACCAGACTGCCAAATATCTGAGATGAGAGAATTACTTGATTATTTGATTTCTAGATTAGCGAGGAATGAAATTGTTCTTTCATTTTGCTTTCTATTTGAACAAGTGCAACTTAGGAAGTTAAGTTTTGCTGTTATTGTTGATTTTGTATTTATCCCCCATCTCACAAGGAGATTATGAATGTTAAAAAGCAACGGTTATTTATCTAATCCTATTTCTTATCACCATTAGCAGTACTTGCTTCAAACTACCAAACATTTGACCTGTCTCCTAACAGTTTCCTAAACTATAAAATTACTAAGTTATAGACTGATACCAATGACTAGCTATGAAGAGGTAAGCACAGCATAACCAGCTAACAATTCAAAGTTCTTTTCTCATCTAATATTTATTTGAAAATTATCTTTTTACAATAGTCTTGTCAAAACACTTCTAGTGTGTCCCCGTGCTTGAGAGGTTCTGTCCTACTACAGGTCTCAGTGTGCATTATAGTTATTCACTAAGTAAATTATAATATTTATTATGTGCTCACATGGGAATTTATTCAATGAGGTGCTACAATTAATAAAGGCTAATGTAAGTGCAAGATTGTACTTAGTTACATAGACTTTACATTTTAGTATATAAAAACTGATAAAAAATAAAGTTAGTTAACTTTAAAGTTAATGGTAATTGAAGTTATACATATTATTACTTTGTAGCATTTTCACAAATAAAGTCTAGAGGAAAGATTGCTAATCCCCACCTACATATAATTTTCTCTTTTCTGGGTACAGGAAATACTGTACTTGTAGGCCCCCTGCAGTTGATTGGCCATGTAACTAGTTCTAGCCAGTGAAATGTGAATAATAGTGATGTATGGCACTTCTGGGCAAAGCCAATGTATTAGTTATTTATTGCTGCATAACTATTACCACAAACCTAGTGGCTTAAAACAACACACATTCATCATCTCACAGTTTCTGAGGGTCAGAAGTGTGGGCACAGTTTAAGTGGGGACTCTGCTCCAAAATCCCAGAGTTGCAATCAAGGTTTCAGCTCAACAGAGAAAAGATTGGCTTCCAAGTTCACATGGTTGTTGGCAGCATTTGGTTCCTTGTAGCTGCCAGACTGAATCTTCACTTCTTGCTGCATATTGGCCTGGAGCAACCCTTAGCTCCTTGCTGCATAGCTCTGTCCATATGAAAGTTTATGGCTTGCTTCTCCAAAACCATAGGGAGAGAGAAAGTCTCCTACCAAGCTCAGTTGGACATCTTACTTGGTGAAGACACATACATGAAATGATGTACAGCTCTTCACCTTTGC